>NC_056725.1:988484949-988822449 GCF_019279795.1 Protopterus annectens
CGGATTCTACTGACTTGTGTGCTACCCTTCACGCTTCCCCTTGCCCCAATCTAGTAGTCCTGTTGATGTCATCCACCTTAGAAGTATCTTTGGATGAGATGAAAATGTATGCACTCTGTGGCATGTCTAATAACTGTATAGAACTATAGTAGACATAACTAGATAAGCAAGAGTTCGAATCTCCCTACTGGCAACTGTTGGGATGTGTTTGTGTGAGAATCATGTAGTGTGTGGGTTACACCATTTTTCACCTCTGTACTACCTTTACATTTCCCCTCACTCCAATTTAGTAATCCTGTTGATGTCATCCACCTTAAAAGTACCTTTGGAGTAAGTGGAAATGTGTAAGCTCTGTATTGCATCTGATAATGGCATAGCACTATAGTAGAAATAACTAGATAGGTAGAAGTTCTAGTCCCAATACTGGCAAGTGTATGTGTGAAGATCCTATCTTGTGTGGCTTATACCATTTTGATGTGTGACCACCTCCCGCTGCCATTACTTTATATAGGGTGGTAACAGCATCTGCCTCACATGCAGCAAGTTAAACCACTGTACAGTCCTCTGTACAGATGTGTCTGGAATATGCAGATGATTGCAACCTATACATGGTTAGAAGGGGTCTGTGTGCCTTAACAATGCCCAAGTATGTGATATTGTAGCCAAATAGGCTACAGTGTGTGTACTGACACATATGGCTGCATGAGGTATTATACCTGACTGAAACATCATGCTGATACAATGTCTGTCACCCTCAAGGGTGGCCAGCCTTGTAGGTGCAATACATGAGTCCAGATGCTTGGTTTTACAAGTGAACTGTTCATGTTATGGGTCACATTAAAGGCTGGAAGAGGTGTGCACTGACATATTGTGGTCCTAATTTGTATGTAACAGGAGCACCTTGCATCTTAACAGGGGTGTGTACACAATTTATATACACTGTATACCACTAATGTGTAACACATGTCCCTACCTTAGGCCATTTGTCCAGCCCATTTTGCTGGACCCTGTCCAGACATCTTGTCACTGACAAACTGTGAGGTATGCTACAGGAATGTTGAATGCACGTCAGATAGGCCCCAGGGGTGACCACTGATGCAGTTCAGTTAAAACCAACAAAACTGAACATATACATCATGCATTATGGGTAGGTGTGATAAATGTGTGCATGGCAAATAACATGGGCTTAACATGGTCAGTGTATTGACAAACCTCAACAAAACAATTCCATACTCACCAGCTACAGGCTGCTGTCCCAGTTGTATACCAGAGGGACCTAAATAGCTGTGGGAGAGAGGTAATGTCAGTAGCCACTGATGTGGCCTTGGTATATGGTGGAAGCAGCATTTCAGCACATTAACAGTACAACCTCCAATACTACTAAATATGCTGGCCAACACCATATATGTACACATCTGTGCATTACTAAACACCAGACAGACCTACTATCTCATCTGACATATGCATGTAGCTAGTATACAGATACAAATGGATAAGCAACAGTGTTCTAGTAATGTGCACTGGGGTCTTACCTGCACGCTCTTCTTCCAGTGTGTGAGTGCAACCCACCTCCAAAATGCTTTCCTCAGCTTCATGGCTTGTGCATTGGGCGGGTGCCCCAAGGTTGGTGAGGAGCTCCTCAGTGGGTGTCAGTGTGGGCTAGATGGCTGGGCCCCCACCTGTGGCTAGCCAGTCTTTCGCTACAGTGACAGCCCATTGACAGGCATGGTGAATGAGGTCGGTGGCCTGATGCTGAACATGCTCATAATTTCAGCTATGCATGCCGGCATCATTTACCCTGTGGACCATTTCATTCAAAGGGCGGTCCTCTCCCACACATCTTATGCTCTCTGTACAAATAACAGGGCATAATGTTTGATTACATATAGGGTGATGATGTCAGTTTTCCCAACAGAGAACATACACATACGTACCTGTGCTCAGGGGATACCTGGTATATATTTATGTTATGTGTTAGACATTGTATTTACTCACAGTCTTGCTGCTCAATCATACTTCTCAACCTGTTACAGCAGGAAGTCTGGACAATGGTACGCATAAATGGCTGACAAAAGGGACATCAGTATTGATACTGTATTACTATAGCTGCACCATACATTAGTAAGTTGATTGCACAGTAGGCTTTGACATCACTGTGATAACCTGGAAGATGTCCAACAATCATTAGTAGGCTATTATGTTACATTGTCATTGCTCACAGACTTGTCACTGGTTTGGCTGACATAACACAGGTATATGTGCATGTGACTACAGATAGTCACAAATGTGCTTAGTGGCCAGAAGAACACTGCACAGTTGAATGTTATTAATTCAATATATCACATGCATTTCAACATACATGTCTGCAACAGTACTTTACTATGCACATGCCCTATATAGGTCTCTTAGATTTACAAGACAAACATGTATCATGCTCATATTCACAGGTAACATATGGCTATGGACAATACCCCATTAAATGGCTTAGCAGTGGCACAGTTACAACTGTTTGACAGACACCCCAGCAGTTGTCATATGCGAGCTGTCCTTTCCCAGGGTGAGTCAGGCTCCTGAGCTGTGATCTTACCTTGCAACCTCTTAGAGCATCACATCTGGACAAAGCCTAAAATGATGGGGGGATAAATAGGGCCAGACTTTAAATATTCCTGTTACAAACTTAGGACGTTTGTAGAATAATACATTCCGCATTACCGTGAATATTCTTAAGGATGTGGAGTCATAAACTCATGTGTTTGTCATTATTTGATGACTTCAATCCTCAGCTATTTGCCAGAAATGTACAGATTTCAGGAAGAACAGACAAAAAACTATGACGTGAAAATCTGGACATTCTGTGAAAATCTGTACAGTTGAGAGGTATGGCTGTGATCTCTCCCACTGCAGAAAGGGCCAGATGCTATGTCCATAGCAGCTGTTCAGCAGGACATTAGTACAGCAAGTCCTGCTGGGACATATATTCTTCCAAATCATATTTCCCATTATTACAGACCAAGCACTACATTGAATCACATGCTTACATGTTCCACTTACCTTTTTTTCTCATTTCCTTTTTTTGTTTTTGTTTTGTTTTGTTTTCTCTCTCTCTCTCTCTCTCTCTCTCTCTCTCTTTCTGTCTATCTCTCTCTCTCTCTCTTTGTGTACTACAGGGATAGAGCTGGTTGAATAGGTGGCAACATGGCTTTTGTAGGTGATGCTCATGACCAGGTGATGGCCTGTGCACCAATTGGTATTCCCCACTTGCTAATTGCATGCAGAGCAGCTGTGTAGTTCTTCCAATAGCCAATGCCATGGCAGCACACTCCTATAACTGAGTACTCCATGTGGGCATTGGGCCTTTCCCTTACCTCTGAGGAAGACATCCTGGAGGTGTGTGAGCTAATACCTCTTACAACAGGACTTGTGGAGACAAGCCAAATAAATGGTGGAGAAGGTTCAAGACTTAGGGGCAGAATATGAGTATTGCTGTTATATGTTTGGAATACTGCTAGTTTAACAGGGTTTGTCTGAACATGCTGCATCTGCATGGGTTTCAGTCTGACAAAGTTCTCAACTGTAGGGCTATCTACATAATGGCCACAGGTTAGCCTGTTATGTTTGGTCTGTTCCCCAGACAGGTGCTGTTTTTGGCAAATCAGTAGCATACACTGGTGACTGCAATCAGTAAATTCTAACATCCATTTGCTTTTCTGAATTTATATCCCACAGAAAAGATATGTTACAACAAACCCTGTAACACCAGCAACTTTCTCAGTGTATAACAGCAATATTGCAAGTATGGTGATGTATTTGGGCCTCTGTCCACCAATTATGTAAGGCTTTGTGCAGATATCATGCAGTAGGAGGTTGATAGGTATAATGGTCTATCATTATTTAGTGCTGTCATTCCTGCTGAAGGGAAAGGCTGGAAAACATGTTGGAGTTTGTACATTCAAGAGGTTGATGTATGGAGAATGCTCTTAGATGACCTTGTAACATATATTATGTGGGGGAGAGTAACACGTGTTTTAAAACTAGGCAGTTAGAACATATGAGACATATTACTGGTAAGAAAGAAGACAGTCCTATAGCTGTACATTTGAATAAATCTCACCATGGGGACAGCAATGGGTTCCAAGGTACTGTTTTGGAATAAGTCTGTTACTCAGTTTGAAGAAACATTCATAAAAGGACAATTGTTATGTACAAAATCAATGTATTAATATTAAATGTGATACTTTACCCTTAGGGGCTTAAATGAAAAGTGTAATTCTAGGCTGTGTATTTAATTATGTAATTAAGTGTTAATTGCCTCTTGTGATTAAGGCAAGTATTTCCTGTGATCTTTTACTCCTTGAAGGCTTTGGCCAAGACATCAGAGTATAATAAACATGGGTGAATTACTGGCTGGTTGTATTTCTCTTTGCTATGTTCAGTCATTTTAGTTGTTTGGCTAAGAGGTCGTTCTATGTCTGGCCACTGTGTATGCCCTATCATGATTTCGTAGCAGTGTACTGTTCACTTATTTATTTGAACTGTGGGAGGGGGGGGCCAGATGTGAGTGTCATGGATCCTTTTGTATCCAACTGGGAATGCTGCCACAGTTATGGGTGGTCTATCAGCAGAATATGTTTGTATGGGCATTTTGAGATATGTATGCATATATATATATATATATATATATATATATATATATGTGTGTGTGTGTGTGTGTGTTTGTGTGTGTGTATATATATATATATATATATATATATATATATATATATATATATATATATATATATGTATGTGTGTGTGTGTGTGTGTGGGTGTGTGTGTGTGTCTGTATATATATATATATATATATATATATATATATATATATATATATATATATATATGCATATGTATGTGTGTGTGTGTGTGTGTGTGTGTATATATATATATATATATATACATACCTCAGTATTTATTCGTAAAATATCTATATATTGTTATACACATATATGGATCTCCATACATATCTATTTCTTTCTCTATGTATATGTTTCATTTCAGATATATATTATATATATTATATATATATATATATATATATTTGTAGATACCAATCCTTCCTACTTGCACAGTGTCTCTTCCTTATTATAATCTTGGTGTAAATAAGGGCATTTTTGAGAAGACATCCTAAGACTATATGTCTTAGGTGGCTTACTGGTAAATTGCTTTGGGTAGAGTGTGCAGTGTCCTTGTTTCAAGACCTGCAAGGGCTGTTTATTTATTTATTTTTTTGCTAGGCAGAACAAAGACTGTTGGATACAGAGTGATTATGGTAGTTTTGAGCAGCTTTAAGGATGCTTGTGCTGGTATGTGCAACGGTAAGTGGTGCTAACATACGGTTAAATGAATAGGTGCTGTCGCTTACCAGTACGCAAACCTGCTTAGCATTTATATTTATGCAATGCTTAAACCTGCTAAGCATAACTCAGCCCTGGTAAACATTGGTCACATTCTATTCTGATAAAATAGCAGGGTAAAGACATCTTTAATAAGTGTATTTAACTTCCTGTACATAACATGCTTCTATGTGCTGTCATTACAATAGCAAGGGGTGTGACTATACTGAATGTGATACCTGGGAATACATGGGTAGTACCACAATCTTTTTTCTTTGTATTTGTTTTATACATGGGTTGTATTCCAAGTTATATGCAGTCACATTTGCATGTTACACCAGTTATAGTGCACTGGTTGAAAAAAATAGTTTAACACATATTGTATCATTATGTTAGTACTTTTAACAGTGCTCTTCCAAGTAAAAATAGATTGCAGATTGTAGTACTAGAACCATACACCCCTGCATTCAAAGCTGGGACTCTCAGTACTGACTATGTTGTTCTTGGTGTTTGAGCTGCATGTTTTTTATGTAACTCCTATTGCATATTGATCAGATATTATGATATTAACTGTAGACTACTGTTTTTTTTGAATATGTCACTGAGGACCACTGTCATGTAGTAATGGCATACCATTCAGTTTCAGACTTCTATCTTTCAAAACATTCATCCTAATGCATAACCTGTTGGCTATCTACTTTCTGTCTGTCCTCTGTACAAATGTGCAGATGTTAGGTATTGCTAAGGCCATACCACTATGTAGGTGCTCACATTGTATTGTGCTGTGGGATGGACACTGCTGCTAGTTCTGACATATGGAACATTCCTTAGTGTGGGCCTTGCCCATTTTCCTTACATGTGTGAGGGACATTACAGAGGTGGTGGGATACAGATTCACATACAGTAGGTGGCAATACATCACAGGACAGGACATGTGGAGGCAGCCACACAACATGGGGGACATAACCCCAGATTTGTGAACAGATTCTATGGTATCAGTGCTGTTCTACACATGGTGGATTGATATATTGACAGGATTTGTTTGGACATGCATTTAGTGACTGACTTCACGACTGACAGTGATATGTCTCTGACATACCTCTCCACTGGCACGCTGTCCACAAACTTGCCACATGTTTGCCTGTTATGTTTTGTCTGTTCCCCAGGAAGTTGGTGTCCTTGGTAAATCAGTTGTGGACTCTGGGGAATTCAGTCAGTAAATACTCACATCTATTGGTATTTCTGACATCGTATTCATCATAAAGGATATGTTACAACAAACCTAGTAGCATCTGCAACTGTCTCAATGTATGACAGCAATATGTCCACTCTACCCATGTGTTTGTGCCTCTGTCCCCAAATGATGTCAGGCTTTGTCCAGATGTCAGTGAGGCTCATACATATTTATTATAATTATTTCTTGCCTTCATTCCTGCTACCATCCCAGTGATGTAGTAGACCCACAGACATGTCAGGGAAGAGGCCATAGATATGAGTCCTGAGCCTGTACATTCAGAGGTGAATGAACTGTACATATGAGAGGCCTGTGTATGTCTGGCCATTGTTAACAGAGTGTCATGATTGTGTACACATGTCACGTGTACATGTTATTTGGGCTGTATATGGAGGTGGGTGGATGTAAGTGTTATGGCTCCTTCTTTATCTGTCTGTGCATGCTTCTCCAGTTTCTGCTGAACTATTGGCTGTATGGGTTTGTAGGGGCAGACTGAGAAATGCCCTGTACCAAGGTCAGGATTCAGACTGCACTGAGAATTGGGACTGTATATGTAGGGATAGTGTATGAGTGGCAAACAATGATGTATTTGTTCATACAGTCTGTATGCTCTACTGTTCAAGTGACTTACCGGTATGTGACCATGACTGTGGTGATATTGGTTGTGGGTATGCACTTTCACACTGATGTCTGTTTGTTAGTGCTGTGAGATCCCTGTAGTGCCTGATATTTACCTTATTTATTTATAATTACCTGTAGCAGATTCCCTAATTAAATTACTTGTGATCTTTCACTAAATATATGTTAGAGCACACAGGAGGGTGTTACTACAGCAACTATGTTAGCTTATCTACACCAGTACTTCAGAGACATTCCCATTTTCATGGCTTCCACCCACCACTTTGTCAGCCTTGGTCCCCATTCATTGCAGTAAGGGGTTCTGAGCATACGTATCCACTGGCTGGATTGTTTCAGGATGTCCAAGTTTATTGCTCATATTTCTGGTCTGTTTTACAGATTATTCTCATTTCTCTGGTAAATCACTGTGATGATATGATTGTTGTCAGAAAATGAGGGCATACATTTCATTTGCCTACCTCACATCCATCAGAATATGTATGTTGAAGCAAACTGTCTCACTCTGTCAAGAAGAGTACAGGGAGACAATAACCTCTTCCTTCATGGATGCTAATGCATTAGTACTGAGATGTGCCACATAGAAGGACTTTCTGACCACAATGGCAATGTGGTGGTCAAAAGAGACATTGCTGCCAACCTGTGTACCCACAGCTCTTATAATGCCTTCTTTGTTCAGGGGACTACCATCAATGTGGTAATTCATGGGAACAGTGTTTTCTCCAAAAGGGATGACAACACATTTTCTGACATTGAGCTTATGGCCATGGCTCTGATACCAGTCACTGGTCTCAATGAGGCCTTTTGGTAGGATGCCAAAATCACTTGGGTAGGTAATAATAGCTCCCAACTTGCAATTATCTGCAAGCAGTGTCAGCCAGAGTCCCTTCATGATGGCATGGACTTCAGAGAAGTTGATACCAAACATGAGAGGATCCAGGACAGAAGCCTGTGAGACTCCACTTTTGACTGCTCAGCAGTCTGACTTGGAGTCAACTATTTCCACACTGTGAGTCCTATCTGTGACCCATTTTGCAATCCACCGAGTATAGGGGTTGATGCCTAGCTTATTGAGTTTTTGCATGATGCCTGAGTGGGGAATGTTGTCAAAGGCATTGGCCAGATCAAGATAGGCTGTATGTGCCACCTTGCCTTCATCCACAGCTCAGGTGATTGACTCCAAGATGTTGACCAGATTGATTGAGCAGGTATGACCTACCCTTCACAAAAGTAAACTGCGTGGGATCCTGAGTCAGCGGATTCCCATATCCCTGTTTATTAGGTCCATGATGATGCATTCCATAGCTTTGCATAACAAACTTGTCAGGCAGTTTGGGCGGTACTTCCCAGGGTCTGTAGTCCTACCTCATTTGAGGAGGGGGTGAGTGTAGCAGTGCACAATTCAGTAAGGACAAAGCCTGAGGTGAGGCTGTGCTTGAACAGGGCACACAGGTGAGGTGCCAGGTCACTCTGTAGTTCATGTGGAACACAGCCAGGAATATTGTCAGGTCCCATAGAAGCTGTATTCTTGGCCTTGGACAGTGGTGTGTTAACCTGTGCAGCAGTACTTGTGGGAGCATAGCAGTGCACTGGTATTGTGATTGGTCCATTGGGGGGGTTGTGGTAAAGTTTGCACTCAATATGTGAGCCAGTATATTGGCAATAATTCTTGGCTCAGTCTAAGAGGTGCCATTGTCTAGTAGCACAGAGCAAATTTTGATATTGCCATGGAGATTATTTACATAACTGTATGAGGCCTTGCGGTTGTCTTTACTATGTGCTCCAATTCTGTTTTCACAGCTAACTTTGTAGTATTTGATGAGGGATCTCAACTTTTGATTGAGGCTAATAAGGGTTTTTTTCCAGACTTGGGACTTTACCTTATTCCGTATCAGTTCCCTCCTTCTGTTGTACAGTTTCTTTATGAGTGCTGACTACCAGATTGGCTTCCTTTTTTGGAGGTGAGAGTCTTGGTTCTATTGGATATGGCGGTATCTATGCATTTGTATACATGTTCATAGTGCATTGTTGTTTGATTCAGCAGTCATGCAACTAGTCTCCATTTGCATGGCTGCCATGAGGTTAGCCACCACTGTTTTTAGGAGGCCATAGTTAACTTTGGAAAGGCTTTTCATGGTGGTTGCAGGCTGTGGGGGCTATGGATTTCCAAAGGTGATTAATTTGTGGTCAGATATAACTACAGAGGAGTTGACTATTGGTCTACAGCAACAGTCGCCCATGTTAGTAAGGACCAGGTCAATGTGATGGGTAAGTGCATAGGTACATGAGTAGCTTTCCCAGTTAATGGTGGGGTAGTTGAAGTCATCCAGTATGAGAGTGTTAGGTTGGACACTAATATTCTCCAGGGTGTTTAGGGACATGGAGTGTGAGTTTTGTTTGGGGACCTATAGCAGGCTAAAACCTGAACCACTGTCGTACCCAATATTAGCTACACCTGCAGGATTTGTCATGCATAACATTGGTCTACCACTCTGGAGGTGTGTGTATCCCTTATGAATATGGAAATACCACCACCTTTGGAGAGTCAGTCCAAGTTCAGCAGCCAAAAGATATGGAATGAGTTATAGGCTAGTAGTGCAGGGATACTTCCTGCTGCCTTTAAACAGGTCTCTGTTACAGCACAGATGTTATTGTGTATATATATGTGTGCGTGTGTGTGTGTGTGTGTGTGTGTGTGTGTGTGTGTGTGTGTGTGTGTGTGTGTGTGTGTGTGTATGCATCTCTAGACACATATACATTTATAGATATGTACAAAACTTGATTAATGTTAACAAACTTTTCCCTACTGTTGAATGACTCTACTGAATAATATGTTTGAAAAAAACATCAGCCTTATCTATGGTTTAGTGGTAAATTGCTGTGGCTAAGGTGTCCAGGGTCTTGGGTTCAAGGCTACAAGGGGTGATTATTTTCTTGCTGGAAGAACAAGGGCTGTTGATACAGAGTGATTAAGGCACTTTTAAGCAGTTGTAAGCAGGTTTGCACTGCAGTGAACAATGCTACCTGCCGGTTAACTATGTTGACATACAGTTAGCCTTAAACGTGCGTAATTTGTGTAGGCATTGCTTAGCACTGCACAAATAGGCTTAGTCCCACTTACTTCTGCTTACTCCCAGTTACCCCTGTGCTATTTTGTTTTTAAAGAAAAGAAAAAAGGGGTGATAGGAAAGTGGTGAAAAAGAGGACACAAAGAGGAAAAAAACAATATGAAAGATAGCTAGGGATGTGCAGGATGGGTGTAGGGAAGGTCCATAGCTGTCCATTTCTTCTACAGGAACAGCTGTGCATATATACTGAATTTGGAGGTAAGTTTGGACACTCAAACCCCTGAGAGAGGGGTGAGGACAACAATAATGTGTTGTGAAGCCAATTAGATCAGATTACATATGTCCAGTGGACATGTGTGCAAAATCTACAGCTATGTATGGGGGCAACATTTTTTTTTGGAACAGATTGCCCCCTTTTTTTTCCCAAGGTGAGAGTGGGATGTTGGGGAAGGATAGTACGTATATTTGGGGAGGTAGGTTGGGTAGGAAGACAGACAAGACAGACAAGACAGCATACAGGGGTGGTATATGACACATGTGTGGGGTAGACACCTTGGTCGTGGAGGGGTGTTAGGTAATCGGAATCACACAAGCCCCCAAATGGATACAGTGGGACTGAGGTTCCCACCCATGAGCAGTCACCACTGCACCTTCACGGCCCCAAACGTGGCTGTGCTAGGTGCTGAGCAGGAGGGGCAAGCTGACCCCCTAAATATGCCATGCAGCCCTCAAGCTGGCATAGCAGACCTCCCAATTCTTTGCAGAGCTTGCTACACACCAGACCCCAGACCTGGCTATGGGTGACAGGATCTTGTCTACTCCCCCGCCCAAGGGCGGATGATCCCCATTCCCCTGAGGTGGTTTCACCCAAAGATGGTGCAGGACCAGCGGATGATGAGGTCCTGAGGTGAGTCCCAGACATGCTGGAGCCCAGTGCCAAAGCCTGATGAGGCTGGAGAGGTGGATCCACTGAGATCAGCCTTCCCAGATGTGCTATGGTGTTGCAGTTTTAGAACATATGTTGGTTAGTAATGGTAAACACATTCCAGGATTAGTCATAACAGCATGCATGAGTATTCCCATTAACCCATATCAACAGATTTGGAACATTTGCATAGCAAACATAACACATGCATATATGGAACCTCAGTGGGCATTACACCGGTATGCAAGTTACATTGATAGTAACAGGCCACCAATGATATTATTTGAACAAAGAACATTAATTAGAAAACATTTCAACGTTTGTAAAACAATAGGACTCATGTTCCAATGGTAGGTTTGGTGGAAAACATACCCATTAATGTATGTGTTTAGATTATTGATGAAGATAAGGTGGGGGAGAGAGAGAGAAGTCAATTAACAACTGTAGATTCTTGCATTGATCACAGCTTTTATGATCATTGCTCTAATCATTACTCTATAGGTATTATTGCAGCAACCTATGGCCTTGGGTTGTGCAATGGTATGTTTGTAAATAGTGTATAATTACAGCCTTCTTATAGCTACATTATAACTTTTCTTACCTGGAAGACCTGTGGAGGGAATTTCTGTTAACACTACCTGACTATTTCTACCCATATTCACATAGTCAGGTTTACATATGTACACTCATACTGATTGTGTGTGTGTGTGTGTGTGTGTGTGTGTGTGTGTGTGTGTGTGTGTGTGTGTGTGTGTGTGTGTGTGTGTGTGTGTGTGTGTGTGTGTGCTACTGCCATACTCTGCCTTGATTCCTATCAGTCAGCCTGGTTGTTGGCAGCAGGGGCCAGTAGCTGTGACAGCATGACACTTTTGAACATTTCTTCGGGGGAGACCAATAGGTGTATGTACTTATCTTGCTCTCATTTGCAGCCTTGGGGTTGGACCATGGGTGTTGGACACAGAATAACTACAGCCTTCTTATAGCTACTTTATACCTTCTCTTACCTGGAAGACCTGTGGAAGAAATTTATGTTAACACTACTGGACTGTTTCTACCCATATTCACATAGTCATGGTTACATATGTGCACTCATACTGTGTGTGTGTGTGTGTGTGTGTGTGTGTGTGTGTGTGTGTGTGTGTGTGTGTGTGTGTGTGTGTGTGTGTGTGTGTGTGTGTGTGTGTGTATGTGGGTGGGTGTATGTGTGTGTGCTACTGCCATACTCTGCCTTGATTTCTATTGGTCACCCTGGTTCTTGGCAGGAGGGACCAGTAGCTGTGACAGCATGACACTTTACACTTTTGAACATTTATTGGGGGAGACCACTTGGTGTATCTACTTATCTTGCTCTCATTTGCAGCCTTGGGGTTGGACCATGGGTTTTGGACACAGTATAACTACAGCCTTCTTATAGCTACTTTATACCTTCTTTTACCTGGATGACCTGTGGAGGAAATTTCTGTTAACACTACCTGACTGTTTCTATGCATATTCACAAAATCCTCGGTGAAATTATGCATACAGCTTACTATCACTCCCGGGATTTGAATCGTGGCTGTTTCTGCTAAAAATAGAATAAGTTTGTGTTTCATCAGAATGAGCTATTGAGAAACTGCTGCCTCTTCTTTGAATGTTTTCTGTCTAATTCTCTTTTGATTGTACAATCTGACTTTGTAATTATGACATTCTTATACATACCTTTTGACATAGCACAGTGTGGAAAACAGTGGTTAACACAACATTACTATTCAGATATCAGATCTTGGTGCATGAAACATTTCATATCAGTTAATCTCATGCCTTACAGAGGCACTAACTTTGCCAGATGAGACTTGCTTGTTTAATGCTTTCAGAGCTATAGTTGCTGTGCATAAACTGTACACATTTCAATTCATATAATACCAGAGTAAACACAACCAGTCCAGGGTTTTGAATTTTATTGACAGGCAGTTACATTTTTATATATATATATATATATATATATATATATATATATATATATATATATATATATATATATATATATATATATATATAACCTATATGAGACTACTACTGTAATATTGCCTGGTTTATTCAGTACAAACCATACCCATTTGTAATACTGCACGGTGACATTCTACTCCTTTATATTTATTTGGTATGAATATTACAAGCTAGATTGTTACTCACCAGCCTAGCGATGCAACCTTTGCAACCTGCTTGCATGGACTTCCTGGTTCACAGCCCACTCAGCTGAAGCTGTAAAGATGTTAGAGAAATATTTATGCATATCTATCCATCACACACACAGGCTGGACTTTGGTAAACAGTTAATGATATGAATACTTACACACACCTGGGACATCATTCCTCTGCCATGCTTTTTGGACCCACTGGTCCAAGAACTCCCTCTTCCTCCACTTCAATTTGGCATAGTGGTGCTAGACCTGCTCACCAGTCCGAGTTATGCCAGTGGCACTGGTGAGATCATAGGCGAGACTTTCCCAGGCGTCCGCTTTGTATTGGGACTCCTGGTTCCGGTCCTGCAGCAGTCTCATATCATGGTTTTTAACAAGGAGTCCTACTATGACCTTGGACTCCTGTATGCCCCAGCACTGCACCTGAAAGTGCATACCCTCTCCAGTACCAGCCATACTGCCTACAGTGGGGAGCTACAACTGGTTATGAGCTCTATTCCCACCTGTGAGGTTTAAATATGGCCAATTCCTTTCCCTAAACCATTATTGGATGTGTTTGAATATGCTAAGCTAAGTGCTGGGCAAACCCACTTAGCTGGTTTGAGCACTGCTTAGAGGGTTAGATGCTAAGCACTGCTTACCAGAGCGCAAATCCACTGAGCTACACTAGTTTTTGCTTAGAATTTACATATGAGCAATGCTTATTCTGGCTAAGCATAGCTGAGCACAAGTTAGCATTGTTCAGCTTTCCTTTTACAAACTATCAGCATTGTGGGGTTGATTCCTCATAAATGACATATTATGATATGTATGTTTACCTTCCATTACATCCCCCTATGTGCTTTCATTACACTACATTATTTTGTTGCTATGCTGTATAGTACACTTATGTTCATATTGGGGTTTCACATCTGTACTACACTGACACCTCACAATTAGACCTGCTACACTACCCTGGTTAACAAATATACATATATTATTCACTACCTACAGATAACAAAATATATTTTCATGCTTTTTTAACAGATAAAAATGAATGGACTGAATGGTGACTCAACCTGTGAATGCCTGCTTGTTAAGCAAACGTTCTTACCACTGTGCTATGTCACTTCACACTGTTCTGGCCGTATATTTCTATTTAGCTCATTTGAATATGTAAGCTAGGCTGAGCATAGCTGCATGGTGCACACTCCCTCTCAGCTACGCTTAAACTTTATTGCGGACAGAAAAAAAAATACATATGTGTTTTATTTTTTTTTACTGTGGAGGTTTGCACATTGCTTTCTGCACCATTATCTGTGTATTGCTCTTACAAAGTTAGAAAGTTGATAGACTAACAGGTTTTGATGTAGCATGACATTTCTGAAGGATATGATGTCTGGAACTTAAATGTCTCTCTTTATTTTTCACTTCACTGTTAATGCTTTTCCACTAGTTTGCCAGATCACAATCATGATCTGGACCGAGGACCATGAATTTGGGGCACAGATTTCCATACCTCTCAACTTCACAGATTTTCACAGAATGTCCAGATTTATGGCTCATATTTTTGGCCTGTTCCTTTTTTTTCCTGGCAAGTCATTGGGATGATCTCAGGATTGAAGGCACTAAATCATGACATAACATATGAGTTTCAGACTTCAAATCCTTCAGAATGTTAAAACGAAAAAATCCTTCAGAATGTTAAAATGAACCCTGTTACTCTCTATCAACTTAGTTTATAAGAGCAATATTTTAAATATGTCCCTATTTCTCCTGCCATTTTGTTGAGCTTTGTCCAGATTTCTGGCATTAAGAGGTTGAGAGGTATGCAGATTTGGACATTCTGTGAAAATATGTACGGTTGACAGGTAAGTGTGCATTTGCACACATTTCCTGCTTCTGCAGGATGCCGATGTGCCATACGGTGCTTTAGCAATACAGGGGGTGTGTCACAGAAGCTGTGACACACCCCCTGTATTGCTTTCCTGTTTGCTGGTTTTATTTCAGTGTCCGCAGACATTGAAATGATTTATTTTACATTTCAGTATCTGCAGATACTGAAATACTGGCATAATATTAGAGCTACGCTCTAATATTATGTCAGTACAGCTTGGAAAGTGCCATATTTATAAAAGGTATTTATTAAGTTTTGCAGCACTTATGTCTTGGGTGACAGGGATATGCTGCATTCATTATACTACAAGATATCATCTGGTACAAGTGACAATCGTTTTAAAATGCCACTAAATGTATTGTGAATACAAACATGTCTAACTTAAATATTAATACTGTTTACTTTGCTACTGACAAAATACATTATATTATTTTGTGCACTACCAATCAAGGAATGTCTGAACCCTGGCATTGGAACTGAATTTAGATTTATTAGTCCTTTGTTACAACATGTATGTGGAATGACATTCTATCTACCTTTTAGTTGCATTTGCATGATTTCTCACATCTATTGTTTGTAAAGGTGATTTTTAGAAAACAAAAGGCAAATCATATCTTGTGTAATTAAAGAACTTTTAGACATTAATGCTATGGTTATCAGGAATAATGCGAGCATTTAGTTATTGTTGAAAAATAATACAATAGAAGTTACAGTTGCACAATTATTAATATAGTTTATATCCATCTTAGGCAAGGAAACAGCACTAACAATTAAGTACTTTCTTCACAGTTACAGTCATGGGAAAATATTAAGAACTACTCAGCCTTTGTTTGCCTACTGTGTGGGTAATATGCAAAGTAAGCCAAGAAGCAATAGCGTAGTGGTAGAGATTTTGGCTGAAGAGCAGGTATTCATGGTTCGAGCCCCCACAACACCAATTTTTATTTTTAAATAAATACAACGTAAACAAGTCCCTGACAAATATGTACATAAAATCACATTTTATGTAAAATGTAATGAAATAGCCCATCTATATTGAAGAAATGTGAGGTAACAAAACAATAAAAAATGCCAGATGTGCCCATAGCTGGGCTACATTTTAACAGGGTGAGTGCATCTGCCCGTAGGTGAGCAGTGGTTTAACTGGTGCAAAATGAGTGCCCGTAGCTGAGCAGTGGTTTAACATGCTAAATCTATGTGCCCATACTGCAGCCCTGAGCGAATAGCGCGGCTATCGTTCTGATAGCCAAATGAGGCTTAAACCACGTACCAAGTTTATTTTGCACTGCCCACAACAAGCAAGACAGCGTTGAGCAAAGCCGTATAAAGCCGCAGACACACACCCCTCAGCATGCCTAAACAGTCATGAAAAATAAAAAGCAGTGGCCAGGTTGTCAACCCAGGATACTATACAACATTTATAGTCAAGGTACCAAACCACTAAGCCATGACAGCAGCACCTGGAAATGCATAATAGCTAATATATAGGAATGAATACAAACTGGAGCATGACAATGCAGGTTTACTGAAGTTGATACAATTCCAAAATGGGCAATCACAGATGTAGGGGGAAAAATGGACTATATAAGCCCCATAGGCGGAATACACAGCATAAACGACAGAACTGAACTGCAGGCAGAATGACAGGAGTAGGAGAGGGTAGTTGCTTTCAAGCACAGAGGTGGGGCATTGAGGAGTCCAGGTACATGGTCTGGCTCATAGTCCACAATCATGAGGCCCATGTAGGGTCAGGTCCTCTGGAGAAGAGCTGGCGTAGGACGGTTGGCTCATGATCTGCCACAGGGATTCCAAGGACTGGTGAGCAGGTCCGTCACCACCAGGACCTGAAGAGAGGGACCAACTGACTTTGGATCCAGGAGGCCCGGCAAATGCCAGCCCACTACTGAGTAAGTTACATTTAATTATGTATGTAAGAAATTAAACTAGCTGATATTATGGAGATGTGTATTCTAATATTACTTCATTATATTACAGCTGCAGGTGTCCGTTCTGTGAACCACAGAGCCTATGGCGATAGGCTGGTGCAGTTAGCCACCAGGCAGGTCAGTAATCCACTACCAGTAACTGTAAAAAATATAAAAAGTATGACAGTCAGCAAAGAGTGCAGTGTAGTCACTATGGAATAAAATGTGCAAGTAACAGTGTGAAAGTGTCTGCAAGTATTGCTTGATTACAAAAGTGTGTTGCAGCCTGTAAGTTAAACCGAAAAATGAAAATGTCTGACATAAATTCTGAAATAAAAATGCCCCACCTGTAAGAAAATAGTACACAACCTGTAGCAGGCTGAAAAGTATAGCTGCAGAAGATGATGAAATCACATGTGAAATATATCCCTGTTGAAATACTGAAACATGACAGAAGTGAGACTGCTGGAAAGGATTGTAATAACTACAGGTAAAACATGTCAATAAAGCCTAGAAGTAAGTACCATCCTGAATAGTAAAATGCAAGCAAGTGAGAGAGTGTGAGAAAGTGTCATGAATCCAGCAATACAGTAGTAATAACCCCTGAATAAAGTATACTGCAGTCAAGACAGAATGAAATGCATGTGAGAATCAAAACCAAACAGCGAAATCTGTTCAAAGTGTCGCTGCATCTGGAATGTGTATCCTAAAATCTGGATATGTTGCTCTCAGTCTGCAATATGCAGATAGGATGATTGTCTGATATACCAAACATCCACACTTGTCTACAGCTATATAAAGCAAATGTAGCAGGATGATGTAGCTGAACAAATCTAGATATGAATGTGTATGAAGAACAATAAAATGTATATTGATGTTGCAGCAACAGTCCTATCACCAAGTTGAAATAGTTATCATATAGGAAACTCTAGTTAGAACAGTAGTGTGTATATATCTGTAGCTATTAGAAATGTACAGCATATGTATTGGTATTTGAAGGTGTTAATATTATTTTCTTCACCCCACCCTATAACCACATATAACCCATTCCATGTGAAAATGGTATGTGCAATCACAATTTACACCCCTGGACGTTTGTCCTGTTGGGTCATATATATTTGCATCTCCTGTTCAAACCTGATGGCCTGTTGCCATCAATTACCCTGCATGTTGTTGGACTGTGTATTGCTGTTCAAATTATGCATGTGTTATACTGCACGCTGTTCAATGGTGTGAATATCTGGGTGTTTGGTTAATGGGAATACTAATGCATGCTGTTACAACTAATTGTGAATGGTATTATATGTCACTAACCCAAACTGTCATGACATAATGCAAAACATAGGACGACAGGGAAGGCGGGTTCCAGCGGACCCACCTCTCCCACCTCAGCTGGCGAGTACACCTGGCACTAGTGCCGAGTCTGGACCCTCCTCCGGTGGCCCTGTGCCACCTGCGGGTGGAAGTGCTGCAGGGGATGGGGCTTGCCCCCCTCTCTGCAAGTGTGGCCGGAGGAGAACCACCATTCACCCTCCGTAGCATCCGGACTGTGGTGCGTAGGGAGATTCGGGACTCTGTTCTCGAGCCCCTACGCCAGCTTGAGGCATGGGTGGCACAACTTATGGGGATGCCTGTTGCCCGGCCTACACAGCCCCCAGCACAGCCCCGTCCTGGGCAGTGAAGGAACAGTGGTAACTGCCTATGGGTGGGGATATCAGTTCCACTGTTGCCATCTGTGGGCTCATGGGATCTGGATATCCAAACCTCCATCCCCGTCAATTGTGTAACCCCCCACACATGTCATACACTGCCCCTGTATGCGTCTTGTTTGTCTTGTCTGTTTACCTACCCAAACCTACCTCCCCAGCTGTACCGACTTCCTTCACCTGACATACCACTCTCACCTGAAAAAAAAAAAAAAAAGGGCACTCTGTGCCCACAAAAAAATTACGCCCCATACATAGCTGCCCATTCCGCACACATGTCTGCTGGACATGGAATCTATTAATTACAATTGGCTGTACAACAAGTATTATTGTTGTCCTGACACCTCTCTCAGGGGTGGAAGGTTTCAAATGTCACACCAAATTACATACATATGCACAGCTGTTGCTGATGAAGAAATGGGCAGCTATGGGCCTTACCTACATCCCTCCTGCAAATCCCAAGCTTGTTTCCATACTGTCTTACCCTCTTTGTGACCCCTTTTTCACCACTTTCCTGTCTCCCCATTTTCATTTATTTCAAAGAAAATAGCACGGGTGTGCGCCAGAGTAAGCACTGGTAAGCGTTTGTAGGCGGGTGTGCGCTTGTGTGCGCGGAGCTAACCGCCAGTGCGCATGCGTGAGCTCCACGCAAACCAGCGCTAACCTGGTTACAACTGCTTAAAAGTGCCTTAGTCACTTTGATTGACGGGTCCTGTACTCAGTTCAAAAGCAAAATAAAATCCCACTGTCTGTCCCAAACCCAGGACCTTGGAAACACTAGTCTGCATGACTTACCACTAAGCCATTAATCTTATACAAGAACATTGTGGTAAAATAAATATAACATGTAGTAGTAGAGATGAATGTAAAGGGAATATAGGATGTGTAGTACCCAAAGCATGTCATGTAGAATTACTGTCAAAACTACTGGATTCCCATAATAGTAGTGTGTGAACAGAAACAGCCATGCTAGTTGGTAGCTTGTAGGTAATAATGTCAGTTAAAGTACATATATAAATGTATGTATATGTACATATATATATATATATATATATATATATATATATATATATATATATATAAATATATATCTATATATAGTTGTAGGTGTCATTGTGCATACACACTTACTACAGGGAACAGGAGAGAGGAATGGAGAAATGTGAATCTACAGCACAGCCTGAATCATGAGAGAGATACTAACCTTTACACTCACAGAACATTGTCCACAGCATACCAGCATGGTCCCCACACTTACAATCTGAAAGGGCAATGCCTATCCCACATACCCTTTTATAGCACTGACCTGAAATCACAGTGAGAACTGCAATCAGTACACAACTGGCTGTATGCAATTAGGAAATGCTGGCTTACAATTGGTGCAGAGGCCATCACATGGACCTATGCAGATACCTACAAAAGCATCCAGTACTAACACTCCACATATGCAATACATTCATTGCACTGTCTGGAAGCAGACAGAAGGAGAGAGAAAACTGAGAGAGAGAGAGAGAGAGAGAGAGAGAGAGAGAGAGAGAACAAAAAAAAAATACCTACACACTGTGACTCTGTGACTCTAAGCTGTCAGCAGTGACAGTAGCAGCAGCAATCAGAAGCAGTGGTAACGCAACCAGCAGCGACAAACACAGGTAATGCAAAGTAGCAGGTTAATAGTGTGCATACTGTGAACCCTCCAAATGTGTCATAGGTCTGTATCTATAGGTATGTCCATGTGATATGTTGTGTGTACGTAGTTCCACCAAAAGGGGATGACCATACATTACATGTCAATCAGTCTTAGGCCATGATCCTGGCAGCAGTTGTCTGTGCGTTGCCCTCAGCAATGGCTGTAGTGACTGCTTTGTAAGGTCAGCCAGGTTAAAAAGGCAGGATTAGCCCATCACAAAGGCACACTGGCTGGGAACAAGTGTCTGCAGGTACCCGATATCACTGCATATGCATCCCATACTGCATAATTCCATAGCGTAGCAGACCAGGCCAGTTATGCATATGATGTGGTAGTTCCCAGGGTCAGTTGAGGTGCCTCCTTAGTGGTGTGGGACCACTGTCACTGTATGCCACTGTCCAGGTACATATCCTGTAGTACGGCCAAGATAAATTATCAGTGTTATATGTGGTTGTATGTCCTCTTGGAGTGCAGGTAGCACACATCCAGGGATACCATGAGGTCACAGTGATGCTGTGTGTTCTGCTCTGCTGAGGGCGGCCCTCACCTGGACATGTGAGATGATAGGTGGGGTTACATACAGCTGTGATAAATATTTCAACTGGTGGGGGAGAAGGAGGGGGGATACGTGCACCGAACCTGTCTGCAAGACTGTTGCCAATATCTGTGTGTTTGGTGAATGTTAAGTAGGTGTGTATTAACACAGAGCATATCTGAGGCATGTGGTCCATATGTGTAACATAACTGAAGAAGGCCTTGTGGTCATCCATAGTGTTTGTGGTCATTTCCCTCCCAGAGTAGGCTGTGGCCGTTGTTATGATGGACCGTAGCGTAGTACCAGTGCTGACCACAGATGCCTTCCCTTAATGTGAATGTGCTCTGTCCTGCAGTAGCCTCCTGCTATTGTTATACAATCTGCCTCTGTCTGGGGTCCACCGGACAGGATGCCTAACCTTTGTGCATAGGGTCTGGGTTAGAAATGTGTGTGCAAGTTCCATGCAATCTGTGGCATGTCCATGGTAAGCATTTGCAAAGGGGTCAGCAGTGTGGGTTGTGGCTTCCACTGGCCCAGTGTGCTGCATGGATACCATCTCAGTCCCAGCAAGTGAATAACTGTCTAATCACATACATATCAAAGTAGTCTACTGTGTTGGTGGTGGTGGTGGTGGTGGGATATGTATATCCAGGCCGAGTAACTTCTGTCCACATCACAGTAGTGGATGGCATCCCACATACAGTACCTTGGGATGAACCCCCAGAGTGAGGTTGTGCATTGGACCTGTCAGTGTGTGCTGACCGATGGGGCATGCTACTATGTTGTGTGGAATGTGGCAGGTATTGTTGCACAGGTGTTGGCTGAGCACTGATATCTGGCCATGTACCTGTGTATCCACCATGACACACACACATGCAACATATGGGAGTAGTAGTATATCACTACACATGAGTATCATGTATAGTATGTGTGCCATATATTGCTGACATAGTCTGCTGATATCTTGTTTGTGTTCTCTTCCAGGGAGATGGTGCGTCAGTGTAATCCCGCCTACTCTGCAGTGGAAGACGACGAGATCCACCAGAGCCTGGTGCGGGAGTATGACATCCTGTTTTACCGCACCAGTCAGAATCAGCAGGAGAGGGCTGCACTGTGGCAAGACCTTGTCTGTAGGGTAAATGATATTGGCATGCATAACAGGAAATATGAGCAGGTACGACATCACTGCAGTGATTTAATCTGAAGTGTCTGTCAGCGTGCATCAGATATCCACAGGCAACAGGTTGCCACAGGAGGTGGGGTGGCCACACAACCCCCCCTCACCAGACTGGAGGGGCTACTCCTACGTGTTGTGGCTCCAGTCCCAGAACAGCAACAGCAGTACACCTGCATCATGATGGAGGCTGGATCCACACAGCAGCACGACATGGAGCGTGCAGGTAATATGCCATATGTACACTTGACTGTTCTGTACACTGTATCATATGCAATATCAATGGCACAGTTGTGCCCACTGACATTAATCTCATCATTTCTGCAGGTCCCTCCGGAGTAACAGCAAGGCAGGCCATCCATGCTGGCGAGTGTGTTTAACATAACCTATAATAGTCCTGATAATGCTAGTAACAGTAGTGTAACTCAGTAGTGCTCTGTGTGTATACTGTGGGGTGTGCATGTGTGCATGTGTGCAGGTGTGCCTGTGCCCATGTGTGCATGTGTGCATGTGTGCAGGTGTGCCTGTGTCCACGTGTGCATGTGTGCATGTGTGCATGTGTGCCTGTGTCCACGTGTGCATGTGTGCATGTGTGCATGTGTACCTGTGTCCACGTGTGCATGTGTGCATGTGTACATGTGACCACGTGTGCATGTGTGCATGTGTGCATGTGACCACGTGTGCATGTGTGCATGTGTGCATGTGTGCATGTGTCCATGTGTGCATGTGTCCACGTGTGCATGTGTCCATGTGTGTGCATGTGCATTTGTGCATGTGCATGTGTGCATGTGTGCCTGTGTGCATGTGTCCACGTGTGCATGTCTGCATGTGTGCCTGTGTCCATGTGTGCATGTGTGCCTGTGTCCATGTGTGCATGTGTGCATGTGTCCATGTGTGCATGTGTGCAGAAGTGCATCACTGGTAACAATGTCTGGAGACTGTAAACTGTGTTTCCTGTCTTCCTCCCACAGGTTCTGGTGCTGCTCTGGTGACCTGCAGCAGGGAACCTGAATCTTGTGCCATGGGTACTGGTAATGATGATATTTGTGTAATGGTAGAGGAAGGTGTGACAGGGTTCGCCATTGGTCAGCCAATTGACAGTACACAGCTGTCAACCCCATCATTGCACACAGTCATCCTGCCAGTACATCCTTTGTCACCATTGTCCCTAGGTGATGGACAGGATACAGTGGGTATAGACCAGGGTAATGTGGTACCTGTGGCACATGCATCCCCACACAGCAGCCATGGGCAGGGTCCTCCGATGGTACCACACAGACAGTTGCCCATGGGTTCTCGTGGGAGCATCCGTGGGCGTACTGCCTCTGGCCGACGTGCCCAAAGAGGTCTGTCAACCTCAGCTATGTTTCGGACTGTCATGCAGGCACAGTCGCATATGGAAAGGTACACTGAGGGAGCTGAGAGCATGTCGCACAGCCATGACAGACAGTATGCGTGACATTGCGGATGCTATCCGTAATTTCACCGATGTCATAGACAGACGTTGTGGGGACATATTACAGCAGTTCCACAACCAAATGTCCATGAGCCAGGGCAATGGTGGGTGTTTGCAGCGTCGACGTGGCTGTATGCTGGCAACAGCAGCAGCTGGCAGTCGGCGCGGACGACAACAGGCTCACGCACGCCCCCATAGTGCCAGCAGCAGCCCCAGCAATGCTGGGTCTGTGCTGTCATCAGAACGCCCCAGGAGACCACGTGCACGTGGCTCTGGACAGTCCCAACAGGGACCTGTGTCCAGTCAACACACTCCCACTTATGATGACAGTACCCAGTCTGGCTTAGTACTGGATACGGTCCGTAGCACCCCTGCCAGGCACAGGTACCGTGTCCGTGTCCACAGACACTGATCTGTATGACCTGCCAGGTGCAGACTGTGGCTGTCCACAAACCCCTGTATATGGCTGCCATGAGGTGGAACTGTGTGCGTGCATACACACATGCGAAATGTTAACACCTAGGGTGACCACATACACGGACACACTGCCCCACCCTGTACTGCTGCCCCTCACCAACACACATACACACACATGTCAATTGGTGGTATCAGTGGCTGACTCAGGCATACCTAATCCACACCCTGTGCACATGATGACACTGTGCCACCTCCTGCAATCTCCAACATCATTGCCGGAACAGGTAAACATGTTGCTGATGCACAGGGTGACTACATAGAAGTGAATTAGTAGTATCATGTTGGTAACAGTACAGTGTGCTGCAATGACTGTGTGTATATCCCAGCATGCCTGCTGCAGTAACTGTATGAATATCCTGAATTGTTATCTGCACCCATAATACATACCAAAGTGTAACAGCTGCACATAATTGCATGCCGGTGGTAAGGTTGTCAACAGATAGCCGCATACATGGGTAGCACAGGGGGGAAGCTAACACAAGTAGTGATATGCAATGGTGGACATGTACAGTAATGGTGTCAAGTTGCCCACAACGACTATGCAATGTGGATGTTCGCGCATGTAGATATGTGTGCAGTAACAATGTAATCCAAATCACAAATAACTATGACATAATATCAGTTCTACCATGGGCATCTGCGCTGTGTATTCCTGGGTACATGTTGATAGTGCCTACATATTTGCATTGTTGCTTACTGTTATTGTTACCCCTTCTTTGTTGTACAATGCACTACTTTCAGCCCTGCTTACTGTAGCTTTGTTTGCATGCATGTTCGCTTGGGGTTCCCTGGAACACTGCTTACACCTGCAATGCAGAGTTACAGTGCTTCTGTAGACTCCTAGTGACATCTGCATAGCGTACGATACGTATGTCAACTTTACACATGACAGAACATCACTGTCTGACCTGTACGCATGTATGTTGCCTGTGACACATTGCACATGTCTTACCTGGCATTTACCCACGTGTGCAGTCATATATGCCAGTGCTATAAAACAGTAGCAGTACACCCACACATACACACCTTCAGTATGTTGTTCCCCATTGGCCCTATGTGTTAGTACTCACCATGGCAATCACACTACTAGGGTAGCATGTGCAAAGGTAACCTGTGAATCACCTCTATGGTCCAGTTGTGGTTTATGTGAGTCATGTGGCAATGTCACAGCTGCCACATGTATGCAGTCAGCCATCACCCTTGGCCAGGAACGTACAACACATGTGTGGTATGCCACCACACAGCCAATCTGGGGACTGAGCTCTCTGAACCCAGTAATGCCATACCCTGTCAGGTGGCATGTCATATATATTACATCCTGGACAAACTTCAACCCCAATCCCTGTTGCTACTATTGATAAAACCCCTGAAGATGTTTCTGATAGTTTTGACCAATTCTTTTCTGAGACATTTCAAGCCCTAGCTAGCCATCTACCTCCTAGCTTCCCTGGTCCTGAAAGTAGCACCCCTAGAAACCTACTTGCGTTCAGCTGCCAACTAGTCGCCACTTCACCTCTCCATACCTTGATTGAAAAAGTGAAACCCACTACACTTTCTGCTGATCAACTCCCTGCCGAGTACCTCCAAAAATCAGATGATGATATTGCTTACCCCGTCTCAAAACTAATCAAACGAACCATGGTAGAATATAAATTTCCCACCATCTGTAAAATATCCTATGTAATCCCACATCACAAAGGAGGCAGCTCTACTGAATTCTCCAATTATAGGCCAATAGCTATACTCTCTCCACTTGCAAAGATTATGGAAAATTTATCCATAGACAATTCATGCACCACCTAATCCAAAATCGCCTTATGGCAGACACTCAGCATGGCTTCCGTCCTCATCACAGCACTACTTCAGGCCTCCTAGTCTTTACTAACACCATAAACCATACTTGCAGCACTAATTATATATCCTCAGCCCTCTTTTTGGATCTTTCCAAGGCATACGATATGGTTGATTACCAACTTGTAATCCGCACCCTGCAAACATTCTGTCTAGATACTGGAGCCTTCCAATGGTTTCAATCCTACCTGCATGGTTGACAGCAGGCTGGCCTCTGGCAGAACAAACTCTCTAACCTTCTACCAAACACCCTCAGAGTACCACAAGGCTCTATACTAGGGCCCTTGCTGTTCTCCATCTTCATTAATGACCTTTATACTGTCATCCCAAAAGTCAGCTGTATCCAATATGCTGAAGACTCTACTCTGATCTGCTCAGGCACATCTCCAGTAGAGTTATGGTCAGCTACCCAGACCACCTTTAATACAATAGAAAACTGGCTTTCTGAACATCGTCTGATCCTAAATCCCAAATAAACTAAACTGCTGTTATTTCACCAACACGTAGGTCTACCGCTTTCACCTTTACCATAACATCAACTGATGGCACAATAATCTCCCTGACCCATCTACTAAACTATTAGGTGTCATCATAGACAATAATCTCAAATGTGACCTACATGTTAACCAAATTATCAAAGCCATCAATAAAAAAACTAGGGTCACTTTACAGAATAAAAGCCTTCCTAACCCCTCCAGCTAAAGGTGCCATAGCTCGCTCACACCTTCTTTCAACCCTTCTGTATGCATTCCCTCTACTCTCAAATATGAACAAGACTGTCCTTAACAAACACTCAATTTGCTACAACCACATTGCCAGATTTGCCACTGGGCTGCCTTTTAGGACACATCATTGCATCAATCTAAATCAGCTTGGTTGGCTTGAACTACCCAGCCTAATACAGTATAACCAACTGATTATGGCCTATAAAATCCTCTATAATCCGGACAATACTCCTGCACTTCAAATATTATCACCCCCTATAACAATCCTAGACCGCTTCAATCCTCTAACAAACTACTAATTCAGACTAGCAAATTTAATAACACAGCCGGTGATTCTCTCTTTGCAAACTCTGTAAGTAGATCCTGGAACTCACTTCCAGCTGATATTACCTTACTTTCCACCTTAGGTCAATTTAACACTAGACTCAAACAACATTTGTCACTTAACTGGCTATGTCAATGTATCAAGCCTGGCTAACTCTAATGTGTAAAATCTGTTAACCAGTTTACTGTGTAATTTAATTTAATCCTGACGTGCTCAGGACTAACATTAACCTGTGGAACATGTTTAACTTGCTTACTTATGTAATCTCTGTAAATAATCTGTTTGTAATATGTAATGCTGGTATTATGTAATGCTGTATCTGCTTACCCTTGTAGCTTTTCCCCCCGGGCCTCTCCTGGAAATGGACATGCATCCAGTCGGACTATCCCGGTCAACAAATGTAGGATAAATAAATAAATAAATAAAATATATTACAGTGACTACAATACAAGTCAGACATTGACACGCACTGACAGCATGCTGAACACACTGGGGCATACGTGGGGACTCAGAATAGCATCCTGCCTGAGCATCACACACCTCCGCAGATGGCACACAGGCATATGTTCCGTCAGAAGAGAGCACATGCCACACATGGCACACAAATCCCCTGTGCCACACACTCACAGCCTGTAGGGATACACAACACACCTGCTACAGACGTGTCAGGTACCTGTCTTGGGTGCTGCACTGAGATCCTGCTCAACAGGCTGTATCTGGTGAAGGTCACAGTGATATGCCTCAGGGGCACTATGGTCCACTACAGAACACATGCATACAGGTCAGTCAGAGGCATGGACACATATGACTCACTCATTGACCATGCCAGTATGGCTGACCTGAGACATACCTCCCTGGACTACATGACAGGGAACATAGAATGGATCTCTCAGCATGTGGCACAGGCCAGTATGAGCCTGATCTTGGTTGCCAACATACCCTCACCAGGTATGCTACCACTATATGTGGGAAGGGTGTTGTATGTCTACATTATGCTCAGTCTCCAATGTCATTCATAGGGTATCCGCTGGCTGTCAATGTGTGCTTACATGCTAGGGAAGCCACAATGATGTGCAAGGGTCATCTTGCACGTGACACCCATGGCTCGATGTATAATGGCAAAGCTCCTTGGTACACACATTCTGCCTTATGCTGCAGGACACGGTTTACATAGCCACCTCTGTGGGTATCACACAGGTTAGGACACTACCAGTGCTGCTACACAACAACAGCAGTGTACACCGGAAGATGCATGCACTGGACACTGTCCTCAGCACGGTGAACTGCAATGTCTGTACAGTATCAGATTCCTGATTCATGGCTCACAGGTGTTACCCATCACTGACAGGTTATGCCCCATACCATGCCTGTTGTCCCCTACACATGTAACACACATGAACAGGGGGGTGGTATCCCAAGGTACCACAGATACACACACCTCCAGGTTGTTGGCACAGCACAAAGCATCAGGGCCTAATCATGTGCAGCTAACAGTGTGTCAGACTGCCATCTGGTTCATAGCCTGGCACACACAACCCTCCCATACACAGGAAGACCACCTATCCTCCATAACAGCACTGGCAATATGACAGTCTCAAGAACTGTCTTTATATGGCTGGACTGCATCCAGCCAAACATTGTGTGTGAGCATTACTGTAGCTACAACACACTAGTTGAAGGGTTCACAGCATGTGGTCACTAAATTGCAGTGTAATGACATGTTACCACTGCCACAACAGGTGGGAACATGCAGCACCTGTACATCGACTACATGTACACTATATGGCCCAGACCAGATGTGTATCCCCTGCTGTAGGTATTTTACCATATACACCCACACTGTATAGACACATACCACCTGCGGACCCTGCACAGTAAGACACAGTCATATTGGTATACATTGCAAATACCATTTATCCACTCGAGGCATGTGTCAGACATGGTAACTACTGCAGGTCACAGGTATTTATGTGTATGTGTCACACGCATACATCATGTGTGCAATGCCATTGCTGGTTTAGGCAATAGCATGCATTGTTATGTGCAAAGACCCACACAAGGTCATACTGTGTGACACAACCCCATGTAGCAGTTGTGGGTTACCAAAACATACCTATCTGTACTCTGACAATGGTAATAGACACAGTAGCAGAGCGCACTATTGGCATTACTAGCCAACTAGCCCTGTTTGGCTGTGCTGATAGTGTGGTGACATCCCCTGTGTTTACTGGGGAAATATGCAGCATCTGGTGTATTGTAGTATTTGCCAAAAGGATCTGTTCTTTCACACTTGCATTTACACACACCCTACTACCCCCCCACACACACTTGCCATTTGCAAGATTCATTCCCCTACCTAACTAAGTCACGACATGTGAAAGAGATGCATTAACGAAGCGCACTATTCGGATTATTAGATAGTTCTTCTTCTCTGGCTGTACTTATAGGGTGCTGATAACATCAGTATTTTGAAAGGGTAATGTGCATCAGGTAGTGTGATCTCCTGATTGCCAAAATTAGCATGTTTTTCATACGGAAATGCACACACACAAACTCCCCACCTCCAAACACACACACACTTGCCACTTGCAGGTTTCAAACCCCTACCTAAATATGCTATGGCACTTGAGAATTAAGCTGTAGCAGGTTGCGCTATTCTGAGTACTGGCAAATGGCTCTTCTCAAGCTGTATGTATAGGGTGCTGTCATCATCACTGTTTGGAAAGGGTAATGTGCATCATGTAGTGTGATCCCCTGATTTCAAAAAAGCACATGTTTTTCATACAGAATTGCACACACACAGAGTCCCCACATCCAAACACACACATGCCATTTACAGATTTCAAACTCCTACCTAACTATATTATGACACTCGAGACGGACGCATTAGCAGAGCGCGCTATTCGCATTACTGAGAGGCTTCCCTTCTCCTGCTGTACTTATAGGGTGCTGACATCATCTGTGTTTAGAAAGGGGAATGTGCATCCTGTAGTGTGTTCTCCCAGTTGCCAAAAGAGACATTTCCCTCACACAAAATTGTACACACACTAATCCCCCTCATCCAAACACACACACACTTGCAGGATTCAAACCCCTACCTAACTATGTTATGACACTTGAGACAGACGCATTAGCGGAGTGCGCTATTTGCATTACTGGGAGGTTTGCCTTCTCCTGCTGTACTTATAGGGTGCTGACATCATCAGTGTTTAGAAAGGGGAATGTGCATCCTGTAGTGTATTCTCCTAGTTGGCAAAAGGGATACTTCTTTCAAGCACTCTTGAACACACACCAGCCCCCTCCACACACACTGAGCATGTACAGGATTCAAAGCCCTACCTAACTATGTTATGATAGTCAAGACAGACGCATTAGCGGAGCATGCGATTCGCATTATTAAGAGGTTTCCTTTCTCCTGCTGTACTTATAGGGTGCTGACATCATCAGTGTTTAGAAAGGGAAATGTGCATCCTGTAGTGTATTCTCCTAGTTGGCAAAAGGGATACTTCTTTCAAACAGTCTTGAATACACACTAACCCCCTCCACACACTGAGCATGTACAGAATTCAACCCCCTACCTGACTATGTTATGACACTCGAGATGGACGCATTAGGGGAGCGGGCTATTCGCATTACTGGGAGGTTTCCCTTCTCCTGCTGTACTTATAGGGTGCTGACATCATCAGTGTTTAGAAAGGGGAATGTGCATCCTGTAGTGTATTTTCCTAGTTGGCAAAAGGGACACGTCTTTCAAACAGTCTTGAACACACACACTGAGTATGTATAGGATTCAAGCCCCTATTTGACTATGTTATGACACTTGAGATGGACGCATTAGCAGAGCGTGCTATTTGCATTACTGGTAGGTTTCTCTTCTCCTGCTTTACTTATAGGGTGCTGACATCATCAGTGTTTAGAAAGGGAAATGTGCATCCTGTAGTGTATTCTCCTAGTTGGCAAAAGGGATACTTCTTTCAAACAGTCTTGAACACACACTAAGCATGTACAGGATTCAAACCCCTACCTAACTATGTTATGACACTCAAGATGGACACATTAATGGACCGCGCTATGCACATTACTGGGAGATTTCCCTTCTCCTGCTGTACATATAGGGTGCAGACATCATCAGTGTTTGGGGAATGTGCATCCTGTAGTGTGTTTTCCCAGTTGCCAAAAGGGACATTTCCCTCTCACAGCCTTTCACACACACAAACCCCACTCACCCACACACACACACACACACACACACACACACACTGAGCATTTGCAGGATTCGAACCCCTACCTAACTATATTATGACACTTGAGGTAGAAGCATTCACAGAGTACACTATCCGAACTACTGGGCATCTATTCTGCACCTGTAGTATTTATAGGGTGCTGACATCTTTATTTCTACAGAGGTATGTACATGTAGTACTACCTGTCAGGTGGGGGATAGCATATATATGCATTTGCAGCCACCTACGTCAGGGTCAGATATGCACATCGCACTGGCAGGTTATGTTCTATACAATGCTTTGGGACCACAGGACCTGTAACACACAACACAACCAGTCCAGAACACCGCACCCACATCCAGGACACACACTTAGCTTCCCTGGGAACAGTGCAGGTGTTCACATACACCATTCCAGTTGGTAACATCAGGTACAGGCATATTGTGTGTGAGAACTACTCAGGCCTCTACCACTTTACCCTACAGCCACTACAATTTGTGGGTCCATGTGCTATGGCAGAACCACACACCACAGCCACATGGGGGAATACATATTACACCTGTCCATCTGCAATGTGGGTACTCACTGTTCCACACCAGAGGTAGACCACCATTGTTGATATCTGACCATACCCACCTTTCCCGGGACATCCATATCCCATCTCCACCCCCAGGCAAGGTTGTCACTGCACACAAAATGTATTTAGCACAAGCAGACTCTACACTTGTGTAGACTGGGGTGGACGACTTCAGAGGACCCATGCTGGGGAACTATACTGGCCACTCAGCATAATCCTTGACAATTGCATTCTATGAGCATGTGTATGGTTAGCATTGGTCATGCTATCCCACATATACCCATGACTGCTCCACAACAAGACATCTGTCAGCTGTACACCAGCCATATATGCACCGTACAACAGACAGAGTGACCTAATACATTGCAGAGCTGAAGCCCACAGAGGGAGGACGTCTGTGAACAGTACAGCATGGCACTTCATTCACACATACTCATTACAACACAGTGTTGACAGTGGAATCGTCCAGAGAATGCAGATAGGGCTCTCCTCAGTCTGTTATTGATGGACACCTACTGTCAGAGATCCTCAGTAACCCTCTCACAGCACACACCGACAACATGGCTGTGGCTTAGCACATTCAATCCCTGGGACCTCCACGGTGCCCCTGCTTGACAGAGGCACAGCTCACTAGCCTCACATGTTGCCTTCTGTGACCTACTTTACAGTGGCACAGTAGCCTACTGTCCTGGGGATGCAGATGCCAAGCACTCTCTGGCTGAGCTGTCATTCCCTAGGGCAACAAGCCTAGTATTGACCTCTACACCCATATGTTCAATTGTCGGATGCACAATATTTGTTGTGCTGTTCTACTATTTGCAGGTCTTTATTGCCATAGCATTCCCTGTTCCTATGACCAACTTGTGTATCTGTGGAAGATGTTTGCATATGACGGCAATCCACTATATCACTTATGTCTCTGTAGTCATTTACTGTGTGCTCTGGGCTGATTGCTGTGTTGTGGTTGGTTCCTGGACTGACACATACAAATACCAGATATGTGTGGCCAACTGCTAAATGGAGATATGGCCTAAGTGTGTGAGCATGCCCAGTTCAGCCTTTCCATGGCATGTTGTCTGACATATGCCTCATTTATCAAAGTGTGCGAGCATGCCCAGTGTGAGCTTTCCATATGTTGCACTCTGAAGTCCACCACATATTTGGGTGTGTGTGAACTTTAGCAATATCTCACATTTATGGTTGTGTGTTGGGTGTCATGTTGTGTACTAACTGGCCAACTGCTTTGTGTCTGCCACAACAGGGATTATACTGTGCCTGCAGGGATTGCATGGGATACTTTGCAGACAGTCAAAACATACTTTCATAGTGACCTAACACTGTAGTACCTTATAGCGTACTGGTTCAGTACTTTCACTGTGGTGGACAGTATCCTGGGCTTTAGTCCTATGACTGCTTGACATCTTCATAGTGAGCAGAACAGACTGTGTAGGGGCCAGTTGTGCACATATGACCATGGTGCAATATGTTCAGATATGGACTACCTACACCAGGCTCGTCCAACATTGCTAGTGTATTCCACAACATGGGTGGACATTGGCAAACACTAGCGATGTTCCCTAGGCCATTTCTGATGCTAGTCACAGGGTGTGTTTGTCCTTTGACACACATTGTAACTGGAGTTTGCCATGACATATGTCATGGTTAGTATACTGTGCCTCCGTCTACCTCTGACATAACAGTGATACCCAGGGTTAGCCTACCATCTCCCATCCACTCATCAGGATTCCTCTTGAGGGTTGTCAATATGTGACTCTCTGGCTGACCTGTGCCAGGAGTTTACTGAAGAGTGGGGGTGCCTTCTGTGTTATGGATCATTCTGTACAGCTTGTCCTATGTATGTCAGTGCTGGGGTTCAGGTCTCTCATGTGCATAGCTCACTGCCATTCAGATTGTACAAGGTGCAACATGTTCATTCATTCCAGGTTGGACATGGCTTCATACATCAGGCACAGCTTTCCTGTAGCTGGGAAGTATGGCGGTGTGTGGGGCTGCACTTTATTTACTCAGGCAACACATGGCATCTGTTCATGCTCTTTGCTACTCCTGGTGGGGTACTGTTGTGGACTTTACAGTTGATGGAGGTGTCTGCTGCAGTATATCCCACAGGGGCTATTGTAGTCACTTCTGATGCTGATGGAGGATGACTGCAGAGCCACAATGAGTTCCTCTTATCTACATCTGACAACCTTCATGTTTGGCTGGGTATATAGTATATGTTTCTGCGAACACTACAGCCACATGTTTGTCCAGTGCAGGATATCTATCACCTTTTGTACCCAGGTCTCACATTACATGTTAGGTACCTCATGGGTTAACACCTGTGTGGTAATTTGTGGGCACTTACTGTATATCCACGGTGGTTGTCTATACACAGTTCTGCAATTAGCTTGCCGGCATGGCTATGGCTCCAGTTGTCTGTTTGTAGGTGGCCCTTTTGTGGGTTGCTTGTGTCAGCTGGGGGTCAGATATGGTGAGCTGTTTGTACTCCTCTGCATACATGTTCAGTCACAGTCCTTCCATGTTGGCCTATACCTATGGGACATATATACAGAACGGGGGGGGGGGCCAAGACCAGGCCTTGTGGGATGCCACTCATATCCACTTTGTAGTCTGACATGGATGCGGCATGTCTGACCATGTCAGTTCTGTCCTTGGTCTGGTTTGCAACCCCTCTACTGACATAGGGGTATATATTTAAGCTGGTGAACATATCCATACTGAACTCGTACGGTATTGTCTAGAAGCATGTGCATGGTCCAGCTACACTGTGTGGACCACATTGCCCTCATCAATGACCTTAATGACTGCTTCAAATGGGTCAGACATGTTTATGGGCAGGTTCTGCAGTTACGACAGCCACACTGTGTAGGGTCCAGTATCAGTAGGTCCACAATAGCCTTCTGTCTGCGGTACATACTGATCCTTTCCATAGCTGTGCAGAACAAGCTTCTCAGGATCCTGGGGTTGTAGTTTGGAGTATCCATTCAGACAGCACCTTTGTTGTGATGGACCACGATTGTTGTACTCTGCTCTTTGGGTACATATCCTGTGGTAAGGCTGACATTGGGCAGAAGTGTGATTTGGCATTCCATTATTCTTGGAGTCCATGTTGGCCTCAGCACAGGGCACCATCACATACCTTTGCTGCTATGTGTTCTGCTTTACAGATGATGGCTGTTACCTCAGCATCTGCAATGTCAGGGGACCATCAGTCTGATGGGATAGGTATTTTGCACTCTAGGGGGGGGGGGTTTGCACTGCACCTGACAGGTTGTATGTTAGCAATATGTGTGTGTGTTTGGTATGTTGTTTGTAATATCTGTGTGATTCGGAGCATATCTGTGGATGCCCAACATGGTTCCTACCATCAGTTGGGTAACCCTTGTGATTATCCTTAGTGTCCTGTACGTTTTGTATCTTCATAGGTTCATGGGTTCATACTAGGCTATACACCCTAGGCCATTAGTAAGCCTAGCCAGAGTGTGTGTGTCTTTTGCCACCCCTTGCTATGTTCAATTATGGCCATTTATGAAGTTCTTCACTGTGCCTCTGTCTGGTCGTGACACAGTGAGGACCCCCAGTATACATGTACAATCATCCATCCACTTTACAATATTCCTGTTGAGGGGTGTCAGTGAGGGGCTCTGCCTACCATGGATTGGGATCCTGTTTCTGGATGTGGGGAGCCTCTGGGCTATGTATCTGTCCCTCCAGCACATCTTATTTCATTATGTGTCGAGGCTGACATCTGTGACTCTCACAGCTCCAATGGCTTTGATTTCCTGTGGTGGAGCATGTCCATTACTCCTGTGTTGGACATGGCCTTGTACAACAGACATACAATACCTCTGTGTAGGCAGTCTGTGACTGCAGTCAGCTGGGGTGTCTACAGCCAGGCAGCATATGACATATATTTCACACCCTTTATCCTGTTGGTGGGGTAACTATGAGGTCTTCTGAACCGCTGCAGGTGTCACATACGGTACATCCCATATGAGTCATTGTACTAGATTATGGGTCTGATAAGGGAACAGTACAGCAGCATAGTGACCTCTGTTGATGTTGATGTGAATCCTTTCATGATACGGTGTCCAATATCGACAATCTTCATAGCCACATTGGCATTGTGGGTGTCACATGACAGATTAATGTCGACCTGTGTCCCTAGGTCCCTGATTACTCCTTGCATACATAATGGTTTGACACCTATGTGGTAATTTGTGTGTACCTTGTCTGGTAATTGGTGGGACATTCATACTGTCCAGTGTCTTCAGGATGTCTGGGTGGAGTTCTTGTGTGTGAGAGTGTGGTCTGTCTCATGCTACAGACTGTACAGCAGTTTTGACTACAGTTATGTGCACATGGGTGGTCTCCACTGCTTTGTGCATTGTCCGTTACCTGGCAATATGGGTGTCTGTGCTGCATATGGATACTCCCCCTCCTTTGATGTTTTGGTGCAGGTGTTGGGGCCATAACACATGATATGTGGTATAACCTAGTAGTGCTGTTGTGCTATCACTAGGCTTGCAGCAGGCTTCTGTCACTGCACAGACATCAATGTTCTCCATAATGGGAAGTGCCTCAGGGGCATGCATATTGCAGTTTACACATCTGGCATTGGTCAGCATTACCCTTATGTTTCCTACCACTTATGTTTTCTAGGGTGGTGGGTAGTCTTTTTGGCCTTGCCTACATACGGCTCTATGGAGGCAGCAAAGGCCTTATCCAGTATCCAGACACATACGGGTAACAGGTGCAAGCCATCCCTGGAACAGCGGCATGGCTTGCCATGCTTGACATCTCAAGCAGACAAACATTAGACCCTCTTGGACTGACAGCTGTAACTGTGCCAGCTGTTAAACATGAGCATTCTGTGTTTGTACTGTGGCATCATTCTTGGTGAGGGTTGGATGCTGCACACAGCCAGTGTCATACCGCCCTGGGGTACATACTCAGAGGGACCACCCATGTCTCTTTTCATGTTGACCAGGGAGGTACATCTCAGGTAATTCACACCAGCATGGACATTGAGTGCATCATATTTCTGCTTGCTTTGGGGTGACCTGTGTACTTGTGTTATGTGGCATTTTGTGGCAGCCTACAGGCAGCTTACTCTACCCTTTCCCTTGTTCAGTCTGGTGAGTGGGACAGCAGTGTGTCTGCCTATACAGACACCTATTATGACTGTATCAGGCATGTTGTTTCTCCTTCTGGCCTGTGACTGTTTGGCACACCAGCTGTGCGTACTATTCGTTGCATGTGCCATGTTTGAAGGTTGTGGTTGCTTGTGATCTGCTTTGGAGGCTTCTGTTTGTGTGGTGTGTTTGTAATTAAGGCCTCCGGGAATATTTGTCTGTGTTTATGTGTTTGGTTTACAGTTGTGGTAGGTCTATGCTGGACTGGGTTTGTGGTGTATGTGGTTACCTTCTCCTCCTGACTAGTTTTGACAGTACTGAGTTGGTGGAGCTCAACCTCTGGTTTGGATACATGGATGCATCTATCACATATATTTGTATTTATTGGGGGGTGTTGTGGTTGTCTGTGTACTTGGGACTGGTGTCACATTGCCTCTGGATTCACAGATTCTACTTGTTGTGGCTGGACTTAGTGGATTGTATGTGTGGACATATGTTATTGCCATACTACTGGTCAGTGATTACTTCCCTTTTTATGTTTGCTCTATCATGTGGTAGATTCCTCATTCTCTTGCATGGTTTGGTAATGGCTGGAGTCCAGCATGCCAGATGCCTGTGTGTATGGCATTGTGTGTTGTTGTTATTTGTGATTGCATACTCCAAGCATTCCTGGCTGTGTTCATGGAATGCCTGTATAACATGTTCTGTGGTGTGTCCCATATTCTGCACTTGCACAGGGCCTTTTGTGGATTCAACATCGGTTTTGAGGGCTGCAACCTATGCTTTACACATGTTTTTCACTGTGGTATTCTGGCCAGGGACTGGGGTCAGGATGTGTATATCCAGTGTGATTACTCTATGGTCTGGTCTTACCAGTGAGGGGTACACTTCTCATCTTGCCATCCAGTACACATGTTGCTGATTATCACATCCAGTATGCTTACCCCTCTTGTGGGAGTGGTACATTGTTCCTGGGCATTTTGGTTTATGGATTCTGGGTAATTTTCTCCTACTGTGTTGGTGCTAGTATAATGCTCGGTGTATGTCTGGGTATTTTCAGTCAAGCAATATAATGTGGTTTGGGGGGCTTGATATATTCATGTATTCCGACATAGGCCAGGTGCAGTTCCTGGTATTAGGACAGTAGTCTGCAGCAGGCTATATACTGGGAGGTGGTTTTAGCCATTGGTATTTGACCATGGCTAATCCATGCTGCTTCTTGTTGTGGTACCAACATGGGGGTGTGGTTATCCTTGCCATTTCTTGCTAGTCACCCTCCTTTTGTAGCTTGTTCCATGTTTTGCGGCTGTACAGCACAGTATGAGGTGTGACCTGGTAATGTTAGGGTGCTGATGTGAGCCTTGACCCAGTTCTCTTTTACAGGACTGGTATCTACATTCTCCATACTGTGTGCATTTACACTGCACACATCTTGCTGTTTAGACATCTGTCATTGGGTAGCATTACATCTAGGTTCCTATCCCTTGTAGAACCTACAAAGGTGGGTTTGTGTTTTGAGACTTACCTATTCAGGGCATGCTGTGGGTACTGACAGCCTTTGCCAGTATACATGGGGCATGGCATAATAGGTGCACGCCACCCCTAGCAGGTGGTGCATCATGTCATGCTCCGCATGTCTTCCCAGCCTGAAACACATTGGCTCTCCTTTGACTAACTGCATTACTTCAGCCAGTTATTGCACTTGATCATCCCATTGTCATTTTGTGGCTTCATGCTTGGTGAGGGTGGATGTTAGTCAGGGTGCTCATGTGTGCATATAGTACATGGTGTTACATTACTTAACACATGGCATTCATGCCTCAGATGTTGCTGCAGGGCTGCCTCTGTCGGATGTGCATATTACACTTCCCTGTACATGTTTGTGAGCAGGTCATGTCATTTTAGGCATCCATGTTATTATTTGAGTGAGTCAGAGGGGGTATCATTCCCAGGGTTCCTACTGAGCCAGTGTATGTGCTATGCGTTGCCTCTTTGCCAAGGCCAGCACATACTGGGCACGCCTCCTTCTGCTTACTGGGGTAGGCTCAGGTTATTCCTCCTCCGAGTCACGCTCTGCCTGTGATGGCCTTGGCAATGGTGGGGGGCTGTTTGGCCCGGCCCTATGCTGGTCCTGCTGCAGCTGTTTTCACAAGATCATATTATGTAGCATAGCACATACCATGACAATTTGGGTACATGTAGTTGGTGTGTACTGCAAGGCTCCACCAGATGTGTCCAGACACCGGAACCATGACTTGAGCAGCCCAAACACACGCTCTATTACATTACGTGTTTGTGCGTGTGCCTCATTATGGCGTTCCTGTTCAAGTGTGTGTGCGTTTCTGATGGGTTTCTTCAGCCATGGCTCCAGTGCATAACCTGCATCCCCCACTAGGTGTCCGTGTGGGATGTCCCCATTGGCAAATGTCTGGTACAGCTGCATCAAATGCCAGATGTGGGAATTGTGGTAACTCCCAGGGCAGCCAGCACACACATTCATTATTATGCCCTGGGCATCACACACGACCTGGCAGTTGATGGAGGGGAAGCCCTTGCGGTTAATGTAGGCCCTACCCCGCTCACTGGCTGGTGCTTTGATGCATATGTGCGTGCAGTCTATTGCATCCACTACCTCAGGGTATTCCGCTATTTGCAGGAAGAGACGCATATTGCTGGCCAATACCTCACGGGCATTAGGGAAATATACATGATCACCGACATGTGCTGACATGGCATCCAGGAACTGGTGCAGTACCCTGGAGGCTGATGCCTGTGATATCCCCATCATATCGCCAGTTGGTCTCTGGAAGGTACCTGTTGCTAGTATTCTTAGGCCAACACATACCTTGATTTCCACTGGGATGGGTACCCCTGTTGGTTCTGTGTGTGAGGCGTGGCCTGCACAGCTCAACAATTTGCTGCCAGAGCTCTCTGTCCACTCTATAGCGCACTACTATCTCCAGCTCATGTAACCCCTGGTAGATGACCCTAGGCCTGTACACTCTTCTCCGTCTCCTCACTGTGGGTTGTCTGGCACCATCTGCATTGTCACCACCCTCAGCAAGTCGCCTATGTCTCATTATGACAGCTATGGCAGCCCCTAACATTTCTGCTCTGAGTGAAGCTTTTTCAGTTTTCACTTCTATTAGCTTACTTCTTTCTTGCAGTGTCTCTTAAAAGAAACATCCTGCACTACTGTTTGCAGAATTTTAAGTGCTGGGCTGGGCTACTATTCTGCCTGTGTAATTGCCTGCTTCTAATTGTTTTCACCTGCTAGCTTCAGCAGTTATCCCTGCTAGCTTCCTATTAATTCTGTTGCTTCCTTTTTCCTCTCTGTTTCCTCAGGGGGGAGCAACGTGCATACCATCAGAAACACGCTCACAGTGGCTTACACGCGTGCACACGTGCTTACACGGTTCAGAATCTACTTATTCAGTTAAAACATGCGCACACCCGCGCAAACACTGTTACATGTCTGCCAACAGCCTCCAACATACTCAGCCTGCCCTACACGCGTGCACACCCGCGCAAACAGTGTTAAACATCTCCCAACATGCTCCCACATGCTCAGTCTGCCTTACACGCACGCACACTGCCCTACTCGTGCTTCATGGTGCACACACGTGTGCATGCACACCCAGCAAGAAACTTTGGTGTAAGTAACAGTGTACACCTTCCATTTCTTGACTTTCCATGACTTATCTAGTGGCACACCTCTTTCCATGATCTGTGTCTGTCATCTGTCATGTTACACTGGCCTCCAATGAACTGCATTTCTTTCTACAATTCCCCCCTGTGATGTCACCTATCTCCTACTCTATTCCTCCCCCTTATGTATCTCTTATACTACTCACACTGTGCTCATTTTCTATGTGACTGTGAGATTCAGTATCCTAACCCTCATTTACATGAGATTGCCTACTAATGCTTAGTTACATGTCTTAGACTCAGCTTCCCCCCTTAGCAACCACTACACGGTGGCCATGTTGTTTTTGGTCTGCTGGTCCCTGCATTGTCATTCCATGTATTGCATGAAACCCACATTTGTGGGTATATAACCTTCATTTTCATGTTTTATATAGCGAAGTCCGTTTGCGTGGGGCTGCGCTGGGTTTAAAAAAATTATATTTTTAATATTTTGGCATCGGGTTATATTGCTAATGGCCACATATTTGGCCATTGGCATGCTGCCTGAGTCATATGCACACTTTATTTGGAGCTGACATGGCTCCATTGTGGTTTTTGCAGAAACGTACTCAGTTGTCAACTGAGTACATTTCTGCAGCTAAAATGGCTCTTACACGGGCTGTTCTGGGCTTCCTGGATCGCTAATCATCCTAATTTGCATGCTATTCAGCTGCAAGTGAGGTGATTAGCTTATCCACGCCCCCTCTGTGTAAGAGATGTTTTAGCTGGTCTCTTACATGGACTTTGGGCTGTTCCTGGATCGCGAAGGCTGCATGGAGTCTTACACTACTCTTAGACTCCGTGCAAGCCTTCGTGAATCCTGCCTAATATAAGAACAGAATTACATAATTTAATAACTAACCAGGCTAGGGTTTCATTTCTACCATTTGGTACAATAGTATATTATGATAGTTGAGAAAAATGCTAATAGTATAATGAACCTTAGTAATTGCAATGTGAAATATTTGCTGATGTTAAAATTTTATTTTTGTGCTATTTCTTAAACATTATTAAGTTGATAAATCTAGATGTGCAAAGAACTCTTACTTGGAAAACTTGCAGAATGAAGCCTCATATCTGGGATAGCTTTGCATCTCTCAGGAGTGTTTTGATGTGTGCATCATTCTTCTGATGCATGAGGGTCACTATTTGGTATATTACTCACCACTTATTTATTTATTTTATATTTGTTTACCAGAAAGTCCAGCTGGGCATCGATCCCATTTTCATTAGAGGCCCAGGAAGAAAAACTCCACAAAGATTAGTACAGCAAACACAGTAAATACAATAGGCATGTTAATAAAATACATTACAGGGTAAAAAAGTTAATAAGGCACAGTTTCAAGGTCAAGAAAGGAGCAAAAAGTAAATATACTATAAGGAGCACAGTGTGTTACAATAAACAATACAGTTGAAAGGACATTTTCTTTAATCATGTGGTTACGTTCATCAGTGGCTATTACAGTAAAAATACATTGATTGAGTAAGAGTGTAGAAAGAAATTGTTGCAAACTGTCATAGAAGGTTAAAGTATGCTATGATCTAATTAAGTGAAGCTACCCTGGGTCAGAAAGCCACTTTCATTTTTAATCATTGAAAAATAAGTATCCTGTGAGCTATCCTCAAATGTTAAGTGTACAGTTAACCTTCATTTCCCAAGATTATAATAAAATGGCTCACAGTGTCTTCTCCTTTTAGTGATCTACTATTAGAGATTCAACATAGTCTTTACTTTGAAATACATAATCCAAAGTAGATAGCCAACATACTAGCTAACAGTTTACCTCAAACTTTGCATCTTTATCCCCTTCTAAATTTCCACAGTATATTAGCATGCATGTACAACCACACCACCATCCAGATCACCTCAAAGCAAGTTCTCAAAGCACTCTCAAAGGCAAAGAACATGGGTCTGACAATATACCAGCATCAAACACAGTCTTACTAACTCTTTACTAAATGTGTACAATCTCAGCCTCTCCACTGGATCTGTCCCCAAGTATGGATCAATAATATGAAAAAGCCTTATCTGCAGGGTGCTGGGGAGTATCATGAAGTTTATAAGCATGGACATTAGTAGCCAGTCCCTTGATCCAGACCAATTTAGTCTCAATAAAGTTAGCCCCTTATTCCTAGACATATTAACCTTCTTTGAACAAGTCACTGAAACAGTGCATGAGAGCATATTGGCTGTTGAAGGCCTTTTTGTAGCATTCTACATGCTGACACTGTTGACAAGCTAATCAAACTAATATAAAACAGTAAAAACAGTATTTGACCTGATGGATAGCAGTCTGTCTCACTAACTCAACAAAACCTATGCGATTAGTTCTCAAGCCACTCCTGCTTGTTATTTAATTATCTGATGTCAATGATAATATCAAGGACTTGTAGCTCACTAAGTCTGCGGAAGACAGCAAACTCGAAACTATCATAACCTTTCCAGCTGACACTCTAATTTTACAACAGGATATGACACCTGATGCCAGAACTACAACCTAAGGCTAAATGCTAAGAAATGTGCTTTTGTGTGATTTGGGAAAAACACATACCCATGCATTTGTCATTCAAAGGACCCATCCTTAAAAACTGACACAATTATTAGGGACTTAGGCATTTCCATCGGCAATTAACTATAGTCTAGGTCATAGGAAGTTAATATCCCTTTCTACTCCTCCCTTATTTGACCCATAATAATAATAACATTCAATTCCCATTCTGGTACACATGACTCATCTGAAAATCTCAGTGTTTCCTCACCAATAAAGTTAAGTGTATGACTTCATGTTTTTCCACAGAGTAAGAGCACCTTAAATCATTATATATTTTGTCTGTTCAAACTTTTTGGGGTGGACCCTTGCCTTGCCTACAAAGCCTCAAACCATCTAGTTGTAAGTGACCTCCTAAAAACAGTACCATAAACACCCGCTCAAAGGAATTAAACTTTTACCATAACATGAATAGGACATGCTGAAGGGATAAACACCTCCCTCAAAGAATTGCCCACAGATGAAATAGGTTTCCCCAAGCTGTTAGGCAAAGTAGCCCCTGTAACCCTCTTCAAATGCAAGCTGGATGATCGGATGAAAAACCATAAAATCACCCAGAGCCCAGAGATCTTAAGACTAGGTTACAGATGATCTATGCAATCAACAGCTTAGTATGAAACTATGAACTTATGAACCCTTAACTGTGAATTCTTCAAAAATCAGAATCATTAAACATTAAAAGTTTAAGATGTAAACATTTGAAGTAGCATTGCATCCTCTTCAGATGCCTGTTCCCTCTCTCTGTCTTACTGACCATGTCTGAGTCTGCATCGTATGAATTTTTGGATCTGGTAAGCTCCCAACATCATCTCTTTTTTTTGTAAACATCTTTATTGAATCATCACTTGTGACATAGGCACATCTACATTTATATAAAAATAATCAAACTGCATTAATAAATTAAAATTAACAAACATTATGCTTCACATATATTGGTATATATCATATAACCTAAACGACATTACATAAAGTATTCAATTCCTGCCCCTTTTTTTCTAAACAAGAAACATCTTTATTAAACCATCACTTATGACATCTTTATTAAACCATTACTTATGACATAAACAATCATACATTTATGTAAACGAAAACAAATCACACCAACACAATCCTAGTTTTAAGAATTTTATATCACAAACCATACTGACATACTCCCAGTTGCAAGCATTATACTTCATTTATAATCAACTCAATCATTTTCAGTCAAACATTACAAACCTCATTTAATTCCTGACTTCATTTAAATCTCATTCTTCCCCCTGTATGTATTGTTCCCACAATTCCCATTTTTTCCTATGTAGTTCTCTTAATTGCCCTCTGCTTTCCAGTGCCTTGCCAATTATTCCTATCCGATATGTGTGGTGTGCTGAAGTTGTGAATTTGCTCCATGTTACATCATTATTTTTTCTTCAGAGCTAGTAATCTGATGCCTAATGACCACTTCCACTCCCATCTTACTTTGCCTTTTGTATTATCATGTCATCTGCTTTGCTAGATTGCATTATTTTTGTTGCTTTCATGCTTAAGACTGCTTTACTTGCTTAAGATCTGTTGCTCTGAGGTCTTATCACATTGATTAAAATGCTGGTATGACTGAAAGCAATGTGCATGATGGTTGACTTTCTGTTCTTTCTAAACTGCTGCAAGCTGAATCTACTACTTTGGTTTGACTCCACTGTATCAGTGCTATTCTGCACTACTAGTGCATTTTGTACAGTCTGCCAAAAGGGTCCTTCTATCAGCTCAATCATTTGGCTAACAGACAAAAAGCCCACAAACAATGAAGTAATGAACAGAACAGTAAATTAATCGCTGCAACATGCACACAGTGTCTATGTTTAATCATTAAACAACATGCTCATTGAATGGCTGTTAATCAAACTCTGATTATTGAAACTTCCTTTAAATGAAAGGCCAAATCATCATAAAACTTTGCATCGAATAATGATAGTTAGTCAACATCAAGGAAGCCGAACAGAGTGCTTACTTATCAATAACTTAGCCATAAGCAAACCTGCCCTTTCCCCTACTATAGTGCAATCAGAAGCCCATATTGGAGTTGCTATATATAATTAGTGAGAGGTGTGGGGGCACATCCCCGTACATAAGGAGTGTCTGGTGCTCCCCTAATCCTCTTCTTGAGGGGGGTGTGCTCCCCACACTCCCTACTAATTATATATACGAACTCCAAGATTGCACTATAGTGGATAAAGAGCAGGTTTCCTTATAGCTAAGTTACTGGTAAGTAAGTGCTCTGTTCTGCTTCCTTGATGTTGGCCAACTATCATTATTTGATGTAAAGTTTTATAATGATTTGGCCTTTCGATTAAAGGAAGCATCAATGTTTAGTGTTCAAAGAACAGCTGTTCAATAAATGTGCTGTTCAATGATTAAACACAGACCCCATGCACACAGCAAGGGAGAATATAAGTGCATGAAGCCTGCAAAAGGATGTAAATCAGAATTGCATTCAATAAAATGAAATAAATAAAACCTTACATTCTAGCATGAAGAAAAATCACTGCTTTACTCAGCTGCTAAATGCAATTAAAATACATACTCTTGTATATGCAGATATGTATACTACTATCATGTAGATATTGCTCATAGGGCAAACTTAAATATTAACCATGGGTATGATGAGACCAGACAACTCCAAACTCACAAAAGACATTAGTCATGTTGTTTATGCACCAGAAACAAGAGATACTGTGTGTGGGCTGGGCAGCAAAGTGTCAACTGAGTCATGGAAAGGGTTTGGCAAGGACACAGTAATAATAACTGAATTCATAACTAGGTGACTCAGCAGTGAAGGCAGTTAGTTCTGACTGTGAAGTGAATAAACAAGTCTCATCGAAGAGATGACTGTATACTTTCATTGCTTTTCTTTGTTCTTCTAGTAAAAGGTTAAGTGAATTGCCCTTATGGACAGTTGTCAGAGACAGATATAAATAGAAGGGAAAAATTATCAAAGTTGTCCAATCTAGAAACCTAATACTGCAGTTTACATAATCTGCACAGAAACTACTGTTAGATATCAGCAGGTTAATCAAACTGCTGTGCTTAATGCAGTTTATTTTGAAAAAGATTGCTGCTCCTATGAGAGTTAAAATGGGGTGGGGGATTTGTGATATCAATAACAAGCTACTTTGTTTCCAGGAGGTGCTTAGAGTTTTGAGTAAAGGAGATCATTAGATGATGGGGGAGTAATTATGATATACATAAACAAAATAAAAAAAACACAAAGAAAACTCATAATGTCTGAATGTACCTTATTATTTGAGTGATGTGTGCATGCACAGTTCTCATTTACAGTCACTCATGGACTCACATTTATGGAATCCAGTGCTTTTTTTACACTCATCAGTATTCCACTTTATGCCTGGCCCCACTGAATCATATTACTAATATAAATTATTTCATTGTCTACTATACAGTTTTGATTGATAATATTTACTGGATGGTGTAGCAGGATAAGTAGGGATACACTGCATAATTTAACAGGCAGCAACTCATAAGTTATAAGGAAAGCTACTGATGTGGTCTTCAGAATCTTTTGAGCTCAGGCAAAAACTCTTGACAACGTTGAATACACAACTCACTCATTTGTTTGATAGTCTGTTGTTCACAGCCAGGGAATGGACACTGACACATTTCACCTATCAAAAGGATTACTACCCAAAAAGCAGGCAAATAAATGCTCTTCTTCCAAAGTTTTACTGTTTCTTGAACTGGAACTCTTTGACTCAAATAATCACAATGTTTCTAAACAAAACTTCTGAAGCAGTTCCTTCAACTTGGTAAGAATACTGTGCCTTTCTTTCCAGTCATAGCACCTGTAATCTCCGTTACAACTTTCCTAGTAGCAAATCTGATGTACATTCAGTTGTCTTCTTTGGTTTTCCGATGTGCGGCATAGTAGCCACACCAGCACCTCAACATGTTCTGTTTCTTTCAAACAGGCCCACTCTATTTCATCACACCAGTCCTTGTTTTATATGTTTATGTAAGAACCGTTTCTGCTGGTGATTGTCACAGAGAGCAATTCAGGGGTTGTTATGTAGAAAAAGTGAAATGTTGTCCAAACTACAAAATATTGTACTCTTGTCAGCTCTTCATACCAGTTTTAAAGGTCTGTATGAAATTTTCAGTTAAACAATTGGCTGTAGAATCCTTTGGTGCACTGATGGAATGAGTTATTCTGTTTTGTTTAACAAAACAAATAAATGATTTACCAGTAAACAGTGCTTCACTGTGAGTAACAACAACCAGAAATATGTTCAGATTAAAAATAAGCAGTGAAGAATATTCTTCAATGAAATGTGATTCTTGTCATAAGTTAATCATTTTACACATGTATCTTGAAGAATCATATTAATCATACACAGCCTGCAAAAATAATGCAAATCATTTCTGATATCCATCTAGAAACTTCCATGGGAGTAAGAGTGCTTTTCTCAGCAGTTTCTTTACCATCAGATATGGGGGACTCACCATATGTTTGCTATGCAATACAACAAGTGCTGAAATGCAGAACAATTAAACACTTTTCAGAGGCAAATATGTACTAAGGCCAAAATCACTGTATTACTTAGAACTCCCTATTCTCATAAGTATAGAGATTTCAGAGTTAGTGCATATTTGCAGCAATGGTGTGAGTGGATCAGAAGCCCATATTGGGGGTTGTAAGTTTAACAGTAAGTTTCATACTACATTGCTTTGTGCAGTGAATCTCAATTGTTTGCAGCTTTGGGATTACATTATATAGTCTCAAACTTCTGATAATGTATTTCTGATATGGTAAGCAGTTTTTACACATACGTTCAGTATCTTCATCTAATCCTAAGCTGATTTTGTAAAGCTTTGACCAAGTTTGCTAATAGTGAGGGTAATTTTAGATTCTTAGGTTTAACATGAAGAAAAAAAAAAACAGACTTAGGGATACATTAAAAATAATGTACATGTTGTACTAAGCTTACATGTTTACTCATCTTAGAGCAGCAGCAACAGTGCTCATCAAATATTCAAGCTGTTAAGTAATCCTTCAAGTTGAGCAGTGAATGTTCATGACCAAAACTCTTGCTAGTGGCCATAATGAGGTGTAGCTAGGCTCAAGTACATAGTATAAACAACATCTTGTAAATAAACTTAATCTCAGAAACTGGGCACGAGCAGATAACACAATACAAGGTAAGGGCAACTTGAAGTACATAATTAAGAGGCAGCATGAGCTTAACAAGGAATGTGTGGTTATAGATAAGTAGAATAATATGAAAACACTATTAATTATAATCATTAATAATATCTATAGAAGTAGTCCATTCTACATAAGGATGCATCTATGAAAAAAAGGAAATGTTGACAAAAGAAGGTGTGAGGGACACAGCTACAGTCTAACAAAGTGATCACATGTGACACAGTTAAAGTGGAGAGCTGAGAGAACAGTTGACAAGGAAAGCAGATACATTATGAGAGATTGCATATGCTGTAGATAGTGCACATCAGGTGTGTAGCCAGAAATGCATATTTTGTACCAGAACTTATGTTATTGCCTCCACTTCCCACCTATCATTTAAAAGATATACTTAGCTGCCAACTCCTGCCCTCTGCACTTCAGAAAAAGGGCTTTTATTTTACAGGTACATTTTTTTCCCTTTGGAAATCATGTTTTATATAACAATCTACAGCAGACAATTGTCCAGACAATTCTAAAAAATAATGTACTATTGTACTATAAATTTTCCAAGAGATACTCAGAAAAAATATGCTCACTTGAGTACTGTGAGTATACCTGGATACACCCCTGGTACAGATTTATGAAACTACATTGGTATTGTCATGTATACTGTAAAGTAATCAAAGAAAATAAAGTACATTGACATGAATGATGTTTGAACATACATACAAGTTAAATAATGTTAACCTTTCATTCCCTTATATGAAAGAAAGAAACAATAATTAAGTTGTAATGTCAATATATACACACAGAGAAAGCAAAACAAATGACAAGAACTATCTCATAACCACTGTTTATTTAATGGTCTGTTTGCTAAATAGCTTGTAAATTATGCATCTCTGTACTGACTGCAAAACCACAAGAAAAGTATCATAATACAGGCCCACTTGCACTTTCTGACAACTTTTCAGCATGGCACACATCAAGAACTGATGAGTAAGCCATTGTTTCCTTTAAACCCCTATAATATGAAAAAATAAAAATAAAAAGTATACAAAAATGTTTCTATTAAGTCATTAAATACAGAACAATATTTCTGGGGATCTAATTAATGCATGCAAGCATTGCCTGACGTATTCAGCAGTTACACCTTTCCAGACTTAAGCACATTTGAGTTCAGACCAGAGAGAGGTGTTTCAATCAATTATGTCATAGAAAGTAGCATATCTGATATCCAATAAAGAACTCACTTGAAAGGATCGCATCAGTATAATCCAGTCACTGTTCTATACCATCATCATTCTTTGGGCTAAGCCATAGCTGTCTGACAGATGTAACTTAACAGACTGAAACCCATGTCTAGTCATGCTCCATGCTCTACAAAACCATATTAACTGCTTCTATCACAGAAGATTGTAAGGCACAGGTATTAGAAAGAACAACCTTTCTTTCTTTCTTTTTTTTTTTTTGATGTTCACATATCCACTAGAAAATCTTCTGAGAGATGTGAGTTAACCATATCACTACTTACTTGGCAAGCCACACTTGTCTGTCAATATTATTTTGTACGTTCATATTGTGACAACCCAACACTGGCCCAGTAATCAAGGATAATCAATCTTCACCACTAGCACCAGTAGTACATTGGGAGGATAACAAGTACACACACAGTAATGTGCAATTTCCCTTAACAGCACACAGGGAACACATTCAGTCTCAGTCTGGGGCTGGTTTCTCCCTCTTTCTCCAGATCCCCAATAAGACTTCCCACTGGCACAGCTATAGAGTTGAGATCTCAGCTGAGTGGCCAGGCCAAGACCTCCAGCACCCTTTCTGTCTAACCAGTGCTTTATGTCCTTGGCCAAGTAGCTGACACACACACTCTTTGAGATTTTATTTATACAGAAACACACACACACACACAAACACAAATACAAACACATACACCTGGGAAAGGCTGGCCGGGTTTACTAGCTATACCCCCTTTTGCCCAGACTATAAGGTAGTTATCCCTGTCACCAGCCACATCCTTATCAGCTACTTTAAGGCCTTTAATGACCCAAATGGTAATAATTTGCATAGTTCTATAAATAACGGAAATCTTAAACAGATGTTATGCTATAAATATAATAATTCACGTAGTTCTATAAATAATGGATCTACTACTAAGTGTGGTAAATGCAACTATTGTTCATTTATAGATACAGCGTCTAGCTTTATGCATCCTATCACACACTTTAAATATACTAGCAATTTTCATACAAATTATTGTAGTACATATGTGGTTAACCTAGCTAGTTGTCTATCTTGTCAAAATTTCATTGTTGGAAAGACCAAGAGACAGTTAAAAGAAAGGATACGTGAGCATTTATTAGCTACTAGGAAGAATGATTCAACAAATGCTCTAGCCTGTCATGTGATGGACACAGATTCTACACGAACATTTATGTTTAGAGTACTAGAACAGCTAAAACCTGGTAGGAGACTGGGAGATCTTAATAATATTTTAGAACAGAAAGAGAGCAGTTGGATTATTAGGCTACATAGCAATGTATCACCAGGTTTGAATTCTTCCATCCCTTTAAAACCTTTCCTTAAGAGGCGGATATTATTTAAGTGATTTTATTTTGTGATAGGTTAGTTTGTAATGCTATGTATTATATAAGCAGTGTATGTGAATTTGTATTTTTATGTGCTCTGAAGAAGTGCTCAGGGTTGCATGAAAGCGCTTACCGTTCATTAAATTGTTTTTTATCACATCTGCCTTGGTTTATCCTGTGGATTTATTGGAACGTTTTTGGATTTTATTGTTTTATTTCCACTGGTATTTTGTTCCACTGTGGCATTTTTTGTGGTGTTTCAACCCAAATGGTAGTTTGACTAAGAGCAAGACTATTAGGAGTGGCCCACAGAGTCACCAAATAAATATACAAGTACTCTCAGAACTTAAATATGTCTCACAAATATCAGCCATGATGAAATGTTTAAATATATTTAATTATAAATAATAAAAGAAGAATAACATACTCAGTTTATAATGACAGTTGCATCAGAGTTCAAAATCACAGGAAATATTTAAAACAGCATTGCAGGACAGTCTCAAATAAAAAAAAACATCTAAACTATACTTCACTATATTCTGACTGTATCTAAAAGAGATTAATGTACCCCAGTTAATTTTCTTACAGAGCAACAAGGCAGATGTGATGAGCGGATGTTCTTGTCAGGTCAAAGACAAAATACAAAATCATATCTCTCTCTCAGAGACTTCTTAAATTAATTTTTCAAATATTACTGCTGGGGTAGCTTGCATCATGATATCACCTCTTGTCATCTGACTCTATCCCAGATGAACCCCCCCCCCCTCCCCGTGATGCAGCTGGTAGCATTTAGCATCTACCTGTGAAAATACATAAACAAGGACTTCTCTTAGATATAAGGCAGATCTTGGAAGTTATAAAACAATAAACACTTCCAAGATAATACAAAAAACTTCTAATTCTAGACATTGTGTCTGTTACTGCACTGACACTGAGAGATAACATTGTTGTTTATGTCCCAGCCATAAAGTAACTTAAAATTACAATTATTCTTCTGAAGTTTTGCAAGATAATCTCCTGTGTTCCAGTTTCCCTTGTTAAAATACATACATTTAAACAGTTAACAAGCATCTTACATGAAGCATGTTGACATTCACAAATGACACATATAACCATTTACAAAATTCCAGACAGCTGTGCTGGCAGTATCTCCTTTTGTTACACTTCTATATAAATAATATTAATATTCACAAATGACATATAATTGTTTACAAAATTCCAGCTAGTCCCCATTGCCTGAAGACACAAGCTAGTTTTTCAAGTAACCCTTGAGAAATGTTGCTTGAGAGGGTTGAGCCTATCTGGGAATACGTTACCCCATTCCCTGTCTTTTGAGCCCATTTGCATTGGTATTGCTAACCCCACTGTGGTGCTGCACTGTCATATCATATGCCTGCAAACAAAAGATCTTTCTTAGTAACTTGGCATTTTACTGGCTGACTTGATGTAGCCATGTTAAGGGAATGTGATTTGTAACTGCAGTGAATTTCCTTTCATACAGATAAGGCTGAAGTTTCTGCAGTGCCCACACTATGTCTAGGCATTCCTTTTCTACAGCTGCATTGCATTCCTACCTGGGTTGGAGCCTACAACTGAGATACACTACTGGTTGCTCTTTTTCCTTTGAGGAAACCTGGCTGCATACAGCCCCTACCCCATGGTTTGAAGCATCCACCTGTAAAACAAATTATTTGCTGCAATCAGGACTGGCTAACACAGGGGGTCCTCCCAAAGCTCATTTAAGCTTCTGGAATGCCTGCTCACATGCTGGGGTCCACACTACCTTATCTGGCTTGTTTTCCTTGTCAGGTCTGTGAGGGGAGCATCTATGGTACTATAATTGGGGAAAACCTTTCTGTTTCTAGTTCCCTGCTGTCCCTAAGAATGCCCTAATTTGCTTTTTGGTAACAGGGGCAGGCCATGCCTGAATGGCTTGCACTTTGGCAAGTTCTGGTCTGATCTTACCGCTCCCTACTTTATGTCCCAGGTAGGAGACCTCTGCCATACCCACCTGAAATTTACTTTGCTTAATGGTCAACCCTGCACTCTGTAGACTGCCCAGCACCTCCCTGACATGCTGAAGGTGATCTTGCCAGGAATGGCTGTAGATGGCAATATCATCCAGGTAAGCAAGGGTGAAAATCTCCTGCTCCTGCTAGAATATGATCTACCATCCTCTGGAAAGTCAAAGGGGCATTTTTCATCCCAAGGGGCATCTTCGTGAACTCATACAAGCTGAAAGGAGTCACAAAGGCTGACCTCTCTGTAGCACTGGGAGTCAAGGAGACATGCCAGTAGACCTTGGTAAGTTCAATATTGGTAAGATACTTAGCCCAACCCAGCTGCTCTAGGGCTTCATCTGTTCTAGGCATGGGGTAAGCATCTGGCTGTGTGTGACTATTTAATTTCCTGTAGCCCACACAGAACCTGGTGCTGCAATCCTTCTTTGGTACCAGCACCACTGGGGAGGCCCAGGGACTGCTGGATTCCCAGATTAGTCCTAATTCCAACATTTCCTGTATCTCCTCCTTCAGAGTTTGTTTGATCCTCTCAGGCACCTTATAAGGGGCCTGCTTAATAGGCCTTTGGGATCCTGTATCCACATGGTGCTGCATCAGGTGGATGCACCTTGGTTTCCAGTGAACATGCCCCAAAACACCTGTAACATTACTCAGATTTCTCAAACCTGGTTAGGGGATAGCTGCAGGGAAATTGTTACCCCTTCCACTGAGGTGTCAGTCCAAGCCTCACTGAGGAGATCAGTCACCAGATCCTTCCCAGACTACTCCTGCTGTCCACCACAAATACTCAGCCAAAGGGCCTCTCTATCATGATAAGGTTTCATCATGTTAACATGGTACAGTTTATGCTCCTGCCGCCTGCCTAGCAGTTCTTCCATGTAACATCACTGACCTTCCTTTCCACTTTGAAGGGTCCCTCCCAAGTTGCCTGCAGCTTGATGTGTCTGACAGGAATAATGCACATTACCTGCTGTCCCACAGCATACTCTCTAGCTCCAGCATTCCTGTCATACCAGACCTTTTTCTGCTGTTGGGCTTCTGTCAGGTTCTCCTGATCCAAGCCCATGAATTCCCTGAGCCTTGTCCTGGGTTTAGGACATATGCCACAACAGACTCCTTGTGAGATTCACACTCACCCTCCTACTCATCATGAATCAGATTTAGAGAACCGCTCAAACTATGCCCATGTAGTAACTCAAAGGGTAAAAAAGTGTGGATTTCTGGAACATCTCTCTGTAAGAAAACAATAGATGGGGCAAATAGTTGTACCACACCCTCTTAAAACTGGTCTAAAAATGTCCATAGCATGGCCTTGAGTGTAGAGTTTAACCTCTAAACAAGACCATTAGTCTGGGGATGGTTAGGGGTTGTCTTTAAGTGCTTCTCCCCACAGTGCTTCCACGGACAAGCCAGCAGGTCTGACATGAAAATGGCGCCAGTCAGTCAGTATTTCTTTTGCAAAACCTACCCTGCTGAAAATCTCTAAAAAAGCATTTGCCACCTTTTCTGCCTTGATGGAGGACAGAGCCACATCCTGAGGGTATCTGGTAGGATAAGCTACTACTATTATGATAAACTTTTTCTCTGTGGGACTTGGGGTACTTAGAGGCCCCATAATATCCATAGCTACCCTCTGAAATGGCACTTCAATCACAGGCAGAGGCATCAAAGGATCTTTCACCTCATCTCCTGCCTTGCCTACCTTTTGGCACTGCTCACAGGTCCTGCAGTACCCTTTTATATCTCTGGAAATCCCAGGCCAATAAAAGTTCTGCATAATACATCACATGCTATGGCTAGAAGTGCTAGATGGCAGGCTCTGGGCACTACCAACTGCTGTATTCTCTCACCTTGTATCCCTCCCAGAGAGTTCCACTCTCTATACAATATCCCTTTGCCCCAGTATACAGATTCTTTCTTCCCTTGTGAATCAGGTGCCTCCCTGACTACCTCCCTCAGGCCTTGTAATGTAGGGTCTGAGAGCTGAGCCTGTCTCAGCTAGCTCTCTGTAATCCTTCCCAGCTCCCCTTCAACAGGAAGTTTTGTATTCTCTTACAGTGGTGCCTCACTGTCAGCCTGGGTACTACTACTCACCTCTACCTTTGCAGTCACTCTGTGCAAGGGAACATCATTACCCACAAGCAGTTGCGGCTCACCTTCAGTCTCACTGCTACATGGTAGCTCCCTCTTTGAAGTAACCACCACACCAGTCCTGGCTTCTGGTCTGCAGTCTGTCTGGGGCCCCCAGCCTACAGGATCCACATGCTTGTCTCCAAGCCTGACTGCATGTAACCGCAAGCACACAAGGTACTCTATTATTAAAATCATTCCCTATTACAACATCTGCAGGGATATCCTCAAACTCACCTACTTGCTTGCTTCCTTTTTACCCTCTCAGTCGAGGTGAACCCTAGTCAAAGTTATTTGGAATGGGGTCCCTCCTAAAGTTCTGACTGTAGTACACTGCCCAAGCAAGTCGTGCTCCTCTTTAACCATTGCAGGCTTCACAATAGTTAGGTCAGAGGCCATGTCTCTCTTAGCAGTTGCCTCTTTCCCATCTACTTAGTTAGGATATAACTTCTTGTGGTAGTTTGGCACCCTTGTTGTCTCCAGACAACTCACTGCTCACATTCTGTCATTCCCATTTACTGGCTCTCCCACCTTTTGTTCCCCACCTTGCCTCCATGTACATCTATATGCTACATGGCCCCACTGGTTGCATTTAAAACATTTAACTCTTGGTCCTGGATGTGTACCTGGACTAGTGGGTTCCTGCTACTAGCAGACTCTGTTGGGTTAGTCTAGGCTGACAACATGTGTTCCCTTAGACCCATGAGCAGCAATGGGTATCCCTTTCCTGTGCAGTGATGCTATGCTTGCTAGGTATAGGTCTCCCTCTTTCCCCAACTCATCTGTAGTATTGCATTGCCTATCAGCTAACCAGATTCTCATGTCCTCAGGCAAAGTGCCAAGGGCTTGTTCCCTCACCAAAAGGCCTGCCAGACCTTTAAAAGTGGTGATCTGACACCCACCCATCCACCTATAAAAATAAGTGCTTAGTTCAGCAATATAGTCACACATTCTTTCATCTGCCTTGTGTCTATGCTCAGGCAACTTTTTCCGATAAGCTTGAGGTGTTAACTTAAAACACTCTAACAGACAATTTTTAACAGTATTATAATTTAAGAAATCAGTATCAGACAATTTAGAAATAGTAGTTATAACTTTACCATGGGGTATGGAAGTCAGGAACTGTACCCTAAGCCCTTGGTCAACATTGTACTATTGACATAACCTTTCAAACATATGAATAAAACTGTCAAAATGATCACCTTCTGCAAATTGTGGAAGGAATTTACTGACATTTGTTGCTTCTGGGGTTCAGTTACTCCCTTCCCCATTACCTCCATGACCCTGGTGAAGAGTCAGCATCTCTTTTTCATGTTGCCACTTCCTGTCATTCTCGTCACCTCCCATATGTCTCAGCTTCTCATTCTCTTCAGCCTCCAGGTGTCTCAGTCTCTCTGCTAATTCTGTTTCTAAATGTTTAGCCTACAGTTCAGGTTTCTTTAACTCCAGATGGATTTTTAAGTCCTTTTTAGAAAATTGAACTGTCCATTTACTGAGAGTTGTATGTCCCCAAGGCCAGTCTGATTGTCCTCCTGGTTGCTAGTCTGTGATGCAGCTGTGACTAAGGCTGTAACCATTTCTGCTTTAGTCAGGTTGGCATGCCACAGTCCTTTGCCTTGGCACATCTCTGCCAACTGGCTCATTGTCAGTTTGCAATACTCTTCTGCTGACATCCTTGCCTACTCTCCTTGACTAACTAAGCTAACAAAAAATATATAAAACAATTGTGATATGAAACTGAATTTTCACTGTGTGGCTGATTGAGAGTACAAACACCTTCCTTAGTGACATACAGGAATTCAATATCCACACCACTGAATCCTAATATGTGGGTATACCACCACTGCTAACCAATATATGTGATGTCCCAACACTGCCCAGTAATCAAGGAGTCTCAATCCTCAAAAATAGTACCATTTCAGGGCATACATTGGGAGGATGACAAGTAGACACACAGTAAAGTGAAATTTCCCTTAAGAGCACACATAGACCACAGTCAGTCTGGGGCTGGTTTCACCTCTTTCTCCAGATCCCCAGTAAGACTCCTCACTGGCACAGCTATAGATCTGAAGTCTCAACTGAGTAGCCAAGCCAAGACCTCCAGCACCCTCTCTGTCCAACCAGTGCTTCGTGTCCCTGCCCAAGTAGCTGACACACACACACTCTGAGATTTGATTTATACACACACACACACACACACACACACACACACACACACACACACACACACACACACACACACACACACACATCTAGGAAAGGATGGGATAGGTTGGCAAGCTATGCCTCCCATTGCCCAGACTATAAGGTAGCTATCATTGCTACCAGCTACATCCTTTTCAGCTATGTTAAGGCCTTCAACAAAGGATGTCCAATATTACTGTGTAATGTTACTATTAATCAAAATAGAAGTTTGACCAAGAGCAAGGCTATTAGAAGTGGCCCACAGTGTCACCAAATAAATATGCACGTACCCTCAGAACTTAAATATGTCTCACAAATACTGGCAATAATGAAAGGTTTAAATATATTTAATTATAAATAATAAAAGAACAAGAAAATACTCAGTATATAATCACAGTTACATCAGAGTTCAAAATCACAGGAAATATTTAAAACAACATTGCATGACAGTCTCAAATAAATAAAGAAAACATTTAAACTATACTTGACTATATTCCTGACTGCATCTTAGGGAAATTACTGTACCTTAGCTAACTTACTTACAGAGCAACAGGGCAGATGTGGTGAGTGGATATTTTTGTCAAGTCAAAGATAAAATACGAAATGCTATCTCTCTCTCTCTCAGAGAATTCTTAAATTAATATTTCAACTATTACTGCTGGGGTAGTTTGGAGCATGACATCACTTCTTGTCATCTGACTCTATCTCAGGTGAAAAGGCCCACTGATGTACCTGGTAGCATTTAGTTTCTACCTGTGAAAATGCATAAACAAGGACTTCTCTTAGATCTAAGGCAGATCCTTGAAGTTATAAAACAATAAGAACTTCTAAGATAATACAAAAAACTTCTAGTTCTAGGCATTGTGTCTGGTACTACACTGAAATTGAGAGAAAACATCTTTTGTTTATGTCTTTTGTTTATATCTTCAGTTTATGGCCCAGCCAAAAAGTAACTTAATTTCAACTATTCTTCTGAAGTTTTGCAAGATAATATCCTGTATTTCAGTATCCCCTATTTAAATAGTTACAATAGTGTATACACATTTCTGCTCACTACTTTACAAAATATCTCTTCACCACACATCTGTACAATATGACATGCAGTTCTAATACAGCTGTAACATAAGGATCTTACATGAAGCATGTTGACTTTCACAAATGACACATAGCCATTTACAAAATTCCAGACAGCTGTGCTGTATCTTCTTTTGTTACACTTCTATATAAATAATATTAATATTCACAAATGACATATAATTATTTACAACATTCCAGCTATATGGGCTGGCAGTATCACCTTTCTTGACACACATTTCCAGATTTTATCCCATGCATATCTAAGTACACATGCTATCAAAGTCATTATCAACTGCATGCACCAATGTGTTCAGTGAGGAAGAAATTAATAGGAAGTCCTCTTGCAGTGTAAATGTTTTTTTTCTGAGTGAAAGTGTACATATGTGGTCTTTGGGAGAAGCACATTTGACCTACAACTATAGACACAAACACACTCATACTACTCACTCCTCGAACTGAACCACATATCTCTCTAGTTATACAATTTAGAGTTTATTGGATCAACTGCAAGCACCACAAGATATGGCTGATTGTATGAGTGATAGAGCACATCTAAAAGGGTGACATCATCAATGTGATGCAGAGCAATTGTTTGTGTTAAAAGGAAAAGAACTTGATGGAGGGCCCCTCTCTCAACGTAAATCTTTCTCAGAGGAAGTTTGTACATATAATCTGTGGATAAATCCATTGTTACATAGCACTACAGGTATGCGCACACTTATATTACCTATCTTGTTGTGCAACCTGCAGTATACTGTATCAAGTGCAAGCACCACAGGAGAAGTTTGACTACATGTCTGATAGTGTACATCACATCCCTGGATGAAAAGGAATGTGATTTTTCAAGCAAACAAAACAGCAATGTGTTGATCAAAACTAGGGACATACTTGTCAGATCAGTTATATAGCCTTTCATTCATAGACATTTTGGTGGTGTGACTGAGTTGTAGCTGTTTGACATTACAGTGTATAACTGTATCAATGATGGATGTTACTGAAGAGTTGTCAAACAGTGGAGTGACAACCAAGCGTTCCTGAATGTTCAGTTCAGGGTCATTATATGCAAGTCTTCATTAGTTGGTGGGTTACTGTCAATATTATTTAATGTTTGCACAATATGTAATGTAAATACAAAACTTACAGATCAAGCATATTAAAATACAATACTTCATAACACTCAGCAAGTATGTGCCCAAAGGTTACACATCATTGTACATCATTTGCAAGTCTAATGTGTTAAGAGTGCAAACAAAATTTATAGGATGTCATGCTTAGATAACATCACATTAAATCCATTATGTCTTGGGTATAAAAACCCTTTAACACTTTCAGCAGTAATACAATTCACCGACATAAGCTTTTTTTGTCAAAATTACTTCATTAAGCACACTGCTGGCAAGCTCATTTGAAGAACTGGTGGCAAAGTATTAGTGCATACACTATTATTTTATGAGGTTTTGAACTTTGAATGGGATTTAACAGTGGTCTATGGTGCTATATAGTAAGCTTTGTACAAATAAGGAGTGTAAACTTTTAGACAGTTTTGATTCTGTACCATATCAGAATATATATATGTCATGATAATGTTTTCTGTGTCATCATTTAGACATGTCAGGATCATTGCAATAAAGTTTTCATTATTTTGATAATACAGGTTCATTCTTACACTACCCTCATATCTGCTGATTGTCCATATGTTGCAGGTATGTTGAGGGCATGCTATATGCAATTGCATTTTTTTCTATCACATCATTGACTGCTAAGGTCACTACATATGAACATACATTAGCATGTCAGATCTAAAATACTTTAGAAAATGCATGCTAATGCTAAAGTATTAATTATAACAATGTCTGTCTGTATAGGAACAAATGCAATGTCTTTTGGCTTTCCCCAGCTGATCACTGGTCTGCAGATTGATAAGCAGTGGTGTTTTTACAGTGCCAAGTTGCCAGAGTTCACAGAAGGCACACACATGCACACATGCACCTATCTGTATGTCTTTAAAACTCACTCAACCACAAGGAGGACATGTAGACTCCACACAGAAAGTGCTCCAGCTAAAAATTGAACTGGAGAACCTCTTGCTGTGAGGCAACAACTCTTACTGCTGCACCACTGCAGCCAGTTCTGTCTGTATAGGAGCAACATTTTTTAAATTATGCCTAGTGCTATACATTGTCACCACATAAATCCTTAATTTAAAAAGAAGTCTTTCACTTATTGCTAGTAAGGTATGTGCATGTAAGTGACTATTGTGAGGCACATAAAGGACCAGGCAAGTTACTGCTTGTGGATACACATAGGTATCCATAACTCAAAATGTAGTAATGTAATGATAGTTGATAATGTTCATAATTTTAAACCCGATGTTGGACTCAAGCAACTGCCAATCTTCATTGTCCATCTATGGATTTGATCATTACCTGATCACACCACAAAGCAAGGTAAATTCCAGGTGCTAAGATACATATATATATATATATATATATATATATATATATATATATATATATATATATACACACACACACACACACACACACACACACACACACACACACACACACACACACACACACACACACACACACACACACACACACACACACACACACACACACACACACACACACACACACACACACACACACACACACACACACACACACACACACACACACACACACACACACACTCTTGAAGAGACTATGGAAACACTGCAAACCAATGATGTTTGTGTGCAACTCTCTTCATAAGAGTAGTTACAAATGAAACATCCCAATGATGTATGTTAACCTCTGCAGGCTGTTCAACATATGAGAATAACTCTCCTCATATTACTATTAGGCTTTCTTTCCATAGCACAGTGAGGCTAAGCACAGTAGTGTGAAGGCAGAAGACTAATGTAATGGATGGGACAGTAGTGCAGTGGCAGCATTTTTCACCTCACAGCAAGAGGTTAGCCAGTTTGATTCTCAGCTGGGGTGCCTTCTTTGTGGAGTCTGCATGTTCTCCCTACATTTGTGTGCATTTTCTCCAGGTGATCTGGTTTCCTCCCACATTATAAAGACATGAATCTGGAGCATTTCTCCCTGGGCCTCCGCTGAAAATCGGCTTTGTTCCAAGCTGGACTTTCCTGGTAAACAATGTTAAATAAAATAATAATGTGCCGAATGCAGACACTCACCAGTTTTTGCCATAACATGTGAACTGTCATTCATAATCAACTACCACTGCTGTGAACTGTCATTTACTATCAGTTACCATTGCTGTTCAAAGCCAGGCATCACACAAATGCTGGAGACAATGACTGAAGACACAGAAAGGGGGGAAAAGACAGAGCTAAAAGTATTTGTTTTATGGGCTGCTCCTGGCCATCTTTGTGGTGTGCTAATCTGAGGGTTGTTATCATAATAATTCTGTCATGCTGTGTAGAATAAAAGTGTTCATAATTAGGGAATGAGCAGGAGTAGGATGATGGGACATTAATGAAGACATAAGCAGGATGATGGTGGGGATAATGACATATGTAGCCAACAGTTTTGCACATAATATTAATATGAAAGTTCAACACATAGTATTAATATGATAAATATTGCATACTGTTTGACATATTTGTGGATTTGAACCCTTAACACTATGCAAAAAGCAGTCTACAGACCAGAGCATTATATAAGCAGACCATATATGAAATCATACTTTACATAGTAAAAGTACTCATTGAAGGGATACAGACCAATGATTGCAGCAACAGAGAATGTATGTAACAAGTTTCACTACAGTCAAGAGAATTTTAACATCCTAGAAGTGTACTGTACATCCTACAACCTATTAAATATATAAGAATAACTGTTGCCTCATAGTGCTATCAGTCTTTATTTCTATAGCGCATTGGGGTTAAGTGCAGTTGTATGAACATAACAATGGTAGTGTGGTTGTCATAGGATGTGAAATACCATTTGACGGCATTTATCATTGTTGTTATATGCCAAGTGTTTTGCAAATGCTGAAAACAAGCATTGAATAGTTGTTTCATGGGCCATCTCTGACCAAGTGTGTTGTTTATTATTCTACTTTTTGACCAGACTAAAACTTTGAAACAGGGTTGATGGGACAGTCATGAAAATGGGAGCAAGCAAAGGGTAGGACACATGGAAAGAATAGGAAAATGTGCAGGATGGTGTTCTAGCATCATAGCTATCCACTTCTTTACAAGATAAATGCAAACTTGCAAGAATACCTTCATGAATTTGGATAATTACCACATCACGGGTGGGTGACAACATCTGAATAATGTTATATGGCCAGCTGGAACATGTTTGCCAGTCCAACACATAGGTGAAGTGGAGAGCTATGTATAAAGTGTATTTTGTTCTGGAACAGGTGCCCATTTTTTACTATAGAGAAAGGAATGTTGGGAATGAAGGTTAGAATAAGAGGGTTATGTAGGTAGGTAGCAAGAGCAGACATATAGGACACAGAAGACAGACAGGGATGGTAGTGGACACAAATGGATGGGGGCACTATAATTGGGGATAGGTAGGTTGGAGACTTTGGAGTTTTGTTGACAGCATTAGTGGTGTGCAAATCAAGTCCTCACCCCCAGAACTTTCATTGTCTCCTGTCACAGATACCTGGGTCAGTGCAAAACTGGGCATCAATTTGATTATTCAATTCAAGAATTTCTCAGCTTTCTGATTTATGCACAAAGAGCCCTCTATGTAATATTCTCCACCAGCCTATCAGCTCTCAATGAGTGACAAAATCACCACCTTTATTAGTCCTGCTTCTAGTGGGTTCCACTGCACCAGTTCCTTGGCTAAAGCTACCTGATGTAGTTGAAACAGGTAGTGTAGGAGTTGAGGGAGACAATGCTGGCATACTGGTACTCATGTGTGCTGGGTATTTTGTGCTTTCTGTGGTGCCCTGGCAAAGAACTTGTGTATGATTGCTTCACAATACATTGTAGGTGTGAAATATGGCAGTGAGTCTTAGCCATTTGAGATGCTCAGTGTATTTACACATGTTCCACTGTGAAGTTATCAAATGTTTTGTGCAGATTCTCTCTGGTATGGTAGATGATAATCATGCATATATTCTTCTTACACACTGATATAACATGACATTTTTTATTATGTTCGTAATAATCAGTATTGATAATAAATACATTTTTATAAATTGAAACATAGTGATTTGGTGGGACATACATCTTACAAACTGTGACTGAAAGCACATGGAAATCAAACCCATGACTAAAAAGAAGGCTAGACTGCTAATTTCTGTTTATTAGCTTTTAATTCTGTTTGAGAACTAACATTTTCAGCCTCTAAGTGGAGGCACAACAATTACAAGATGAGTGTTGATCTAATTATGAGAAGCTTGTATTTGATTGACTATGAGTTGTTATGCTATTGGACTTATATTTAGAAGCCATTATTTATTGCTGTAAAACAAATTCCATTTTTATTGATTTGAATGAGGTCCATAGAACATGTTGAGCAATGAGCCATAAATAGTTTACATGATATACTCTTCTAAACATCAAATAATGGTACTTGTGTTGAGTCATACTTTATTCCAATAACTATTTGTAAAATTATACATATGCAAGTGTACTTTAAATTAGTTATGATCATTGTAATGCTTAACACACTTCACAAATAGTATAGTTAACTTATTTAGCAGTCAGCACACAGAGTTGTGTTCCAACTATCATTTTCCAGCTTAACAGTTGTACTTCATGTTCAATTACTAATAAACAGTCTGTGGCAATACTTATTCTGACTGTCTCAGTAAAACAATATGTAATCTGTATTCAAACCCTGCATCATCTCTTCTCTGACTCACAACTTACTGCATTAACTTGTTGAGCCAAAAGCAAACTACATAACAGGTGTGTTTAAAAATATATACTGTATATAAAATGCAGTGTGCTGATTTGTTCAAGTAATGGCCTTCTAAATTACTGAGCATTAAACTCTACACTTATGGCATTACCCTGAAACATTCATTCATTTACAGTGTGTGCCATACGATATCTTGCATTTCTGTTACATATCACCATGCCTTCTTGTAATGGCACTTATTGAAGAAGATGCCACACAGCAGATTTAATAAGGTCATTTTCTCCACACACAGCAGATAGTGTTGTCACAACACAGCAAGAGGTTCCCCAGTTTAATTCTCAGCTGGACTGCCTTCTGTGCAGAGTCTGCATGACCTCCCTGTGTTTGTGTGGGTTTCTTCTGAGTGCTTCAGTTTTCTCCCACGTCAAAGACATGCAGTAGGTGGACTGGACACTTTAAAATTGGCCATTGGTGTGAGTGTGTGTGTGAGTGTATGATATGGAAGAACTACCATGGCATGGCTAGCCACCCAGTGGTCTAAACCTTGGTTCTAGATGATTGCCACTGCTGAAGTGGCACCCTGACACCATGTGCAAAAAGAAAATGGGAAAGGGGGTTGTAGATGGATGGATGGATTTTGTACACAACATATACAATTAAGAATTACACCAATTTTAAGGAAATGTCTTACTTTCATGATTACTTTTTTGTTGGTTTTGATTAAGTATCATATTTCAAAATTCATTATGTTGACGGTTTTAGTTCCTCATAGTTTAGTCCATGGCATATTTGTTACATGATACAAATAAAATGTGTTACTGCTATTATCAATAGCTCAAGTTCCAAGGCAAAAACATTTATTTGACTTTGACTATTAACTTCAAAATATCAAAATCTGGAATCAAAACCTGCATTACTAGTATTGTTAATCATATATTGCATTAACATGTTGAACATGTTACATACGGTCATTTTGTACACAGCATATATACATAGGATTTATACCTCTTTTAAGAAAATGTCTTACTTTCATGATTACTTGTTTTGACATAATCACAGTGGTTTGGATTAATTATAAATATTTCAAAATTCATTATGTTGCTGATTTAAGTTTCTCACACTTTAGTCCATGTCATATTTGTTACTTCAAGAATATAAAAATGTGCTATTAGTATTATCAATAGTTCAGGTTCTACAACACAAATATTTCTTTAACTGTGACTACTAGCTTCAAAATATCAAAAGACAGAATCCAACCATGCATTTTTGGTATTGTTAATCATAAGGATGAGCCACAGAGAAAGTTATTTAACAGCTTTCTTTTCGAAAATCAGTTCTCTCAAGCATCTTGATTGAGGCACAATGGAGCCTATCTCATTTGTGCTACTAGTGGCATTCCAAATGTCACTCAAAGGATGAAGCCAAAAAAAAAAAGTAAAAATGCCTTTGTGTGATGATTTCTCCAAATTTGAACATTAGGGACCTGCATTTTTACAAAGATATTAACCTCTCTAGACCTGAACCTTGAAACCATGGCATCAGCATGAAACAATGACACAGTTACAGTATTTGCCACATAAACATAGATATTATGAGACAGAGAAAGCAGAGTACATATATTCTATCCTTGGCATTCAAACATTTTATATTTATGAAGCAATATACACATTTTTGCACACTTGTCCTTTGTTTTTTTCACAGCAGATGTTTAGATGAATGGATATTTGCACCAGTTATGGTATGCAATACAAGAGTGTGTTCTTCCTTTTATTTGAGTGTTACTTACTTTTGATGCATTTATAACATGATTGCATTATCATTTGCATTAATATGCAACTTTTCTACATTTATGTTTAATTTTTATGTACTTGATATGACTTACAGACACTTTATACTCAGTAAAGTTACCTGTTAAGTATATATTCATAAATGTGGTATGAAAGGGGTCTATGTTCAGCCTTCAAATGAATCATTTATCAAATGGCTATTAATCAAACATTAAAAATCAAATGTTACTATTACTAAACAATCATATCTTCTAAAATAACATCACTGAATGGCCATAGTTAGCCAACATAAAGGAGCTGCAGTGTAATACTTACTTAGTGGTAACTTAGCTATAGGAATACCTGCCCCTTCCCCAATGTATTGCAACCTCAGAGTTGGTATATATAATTAGTTGGTGGTGTGGAGGGTGCAGCTCCTGACAAGAGAAGGATTCATTGAACACCAGACACTACTTAAGTGAGGGGACTGTGACCCACACCCTCCCACTAATTATATATACCAAATCTGAGGTAGCACTAAATTGAGGAAAGGGCAGTTTTCTTATAGATAATTCACCAATAAGTAAATAGGTACTTGCAGTTCCTTCATGTTGGCCAACTATGGTCATTCGATAAAGTTATTTTCTAAGATATGACTAAAAGTAATGCTCGATGTTTAACTTTCAATTACTAGAAATTCAAGGAAACATTCATTCAAAGGATGAACATAGACCCATATGAAAGTTATCTACTAAGTCAATCAATTTAATCATAAATTTTGCTGTATGCCTACTCTCCCTGACATAGCCCCTGTAAGTGAACATAATAGTAGTAGGAGTGGTAAATACTTAATTAGTCATGCCGTACTTCTAATGAGTCACACTTGAAAGCCATTAGCTAGCCACAATACAAAATACTTTCTCTTGTACTGCTAGGATATGGGCATGGAATCATGCAGATCCTCACACCATGTTTACCTGGTCAGCACTTCTAGCACGTTGAGTGATTCAGTTAAGATAATGAGATGGCATCTGATTTACATAGTCAATGTGTCCATGGGCTATATAAGCACAACCTCGGGCTAATGAAGTTGCATCATTGTAAGAAAGACTTATTGTATTTACCAGATTCAGGTACTGCTGTTTGACTGCTGCATTTGCACTGTTTTTGGCAAAGTTTATTATAAACCTTATTGAGGTATGTTATGTTCACTATAATTAATACTTACACAGTTAAGATTTTGCTATTAGTTTAATAGAAAATTGAGTAATGTCTGCACATTGCCCATTTGTATTGGTATAGAAAATATAACAGTTGCTATCACAGTGATTCTCAACTAATGTTACATAGGTTCAGGGGAACATTTCTCTGAGGACATGAACACATTACAAACTTATTAGTAGAAGTAGCAAAGTAAAATGGACATTTCAGAAAAAGTTATGTTAAGATCCTGTTGTATATGTTGGACATAACCAACTTTTATCCCATTAGAAGGATTGTGTTCTTGACATATGTGTTTGCTGCAGTTGTGGTGGATGGCTGTTTTGTAGAAGGTCTTCAACTTTTTTTTTTTAACATAACTGAGGGTTGCTTGCAATTTACAAATATCATTTTGCAAGGAAGGTTTACCAGTTGCTACTAAAAACTGATCTTTGACTTGTATTACATACAAAAGACATGTCCTTAGGATTATGAGCAGAAGTGTGAATATTGCATGAAATTTTAATTTAAAAGTGTAATTTCACACACATGCTTCTTTGACAATGCTGTTATATATTCCAAACAAACACATTTATTTTTCCTTATTCAATTCTGTTGTTGCCAGGGTGGGAGGGGGTTACAGTTATGTGTTGGATGCGTACATTGATATAGACCTTGTTATGTACATGTATTTTTTATGTCTGCATGAATGCACATTTGCTTTCTGCCAAGAGTAGATCATTTTGTAAGCACACAGCTCCTTTTAATTTGCCTAATGCATACCTTGTTCTTTATAAAATCTCATACAGAGGTATGATACCTAAATAATGTGAGCCTTGTAAACTTGCAATCTCTGATGCTGAGAATTAGGTTATAACCAGGCACGCCATCAGCATGGCTTCTGTCTCTCACTGAAAGTTGTAGCTGACAAGATCTTCCATTATCATAACTGGTGGGAGGTAGTCAGTGTGGGTGGTCATGGCCATAATTACCCAGAAATGAGACATCGGGCCAGTGATATGATCACCGAGGCTAAATGTGACCCAGTGCTTTTGCACAGGAATGGAGATCTACCGGGGATGGTCCTGCTACCAAATCACCTCTCAATGCGACAGAGGAGATCCTGTCAACTGTAAGGGGTCCAGACAGCTCAGCAGAGTTGCCTAGTACCCTGTTGGATGTGGGTGCAAAGGTAGAAGATCACCAAAGGTCATTTACTGCTGATGTTCCAGGTATGTCATTATATATAAATGTATATATATATATATATATATATATATATATATATATATATATATATATATAAACAAAGAGAGAAAAAATAGAGATATATTTTATAATTTTTTTTAACATATCAATAGGGTTGCCTTTCATGTGTTATCTTTTGTTTAATTGTTATCATACCACCATTTATCTCCATTTTATCTGTCTGGGTTTTGAAGATGGAGATGGCATGGGTTTTTCCTTTTTGTTGTATTCATGTCTGTAGTTGATCATTAAATCTACACTAATGAAATTTTTAATTGCACTTTCATCTAGTATTGCTTTACTCAATGTTACATAGCATAAGTTTAATCAGTTTTCTTATCTTTCTCTTTTTGTTGTGTTTTATTGTTGTAGTCACAGCTGAGTCTGCCACAAGTACTGTGGAGACCCTACCACCTGATGTCAGAGTATCGGTAGTCTCTATTAAAGATGGCAGTGATGGAAAGGCACAGTGTAGGGTTGCAGAGGTTCAGTCTGACACTGAGATGTTTGGCTCCCACATCCCCTTCCCCAGAGTTAGGACATAGTCAGTATGCCTACACATAGCCTGACACAGAGTCCTCTAATATAGAACAGGTTGAGGATGACACAGTTGATTGGGTTAGTGTGGTTACTTTAGTTGCAAAACTGGCAGAGTCACCCCTAGACATCATGAAGATGAAGTACTACATATAGGTGTATATTGAGGTGCTCAGAGAAAGTATGCTTTCCACCCTTCTCCTGTATATTGAGGTGTTCAGAGAAAGCATGCTTTCCACCCTTCTCCTGATGTTGGTGTGTCAGGAGGTTCCACCCAACATATGTGTAGAGCCATCATGGAGGCATAGACATGTTCCACTAGGGACTCAAAAGAAATAGTCAGAGTTCTGAAAGTTAAGCATTCTGATTTGAAAGACTGCCTGAACTGTCTGGGTATATCCATGGACTAGGTGAATGACCCTTTGGATCATGCAGTGTCTGTAATGGAACATCTGATGGGGGAGGGTCTGCAACCACATGGCCAATGATCCACAACATTGTCATGTGTTAGCCAATGTGGACATGGCAGATCCCACTATCATAGTGGTACTACTTCCATTACTTCTTCAGTGACTGAGATGTCCACAACCAGATGTGGTAAACCATTTGTTCATGGTCATGGATCCAGCAGACATCATTCAAGTTCAGGAAGCACATTGATTTCTTGCCAGGGTCATGGAACTAGCAGTCAACTCCTGGCAGAGGTAGTTTGCATGGCTGAGGGCAGCAGCAGTGAACTCAATCCTCAACCATGCATAGCTCACACCTGTCCAGGATAGCAGGGCATAGTGTAACAGAACTTCTTTGACTGTGTTCCTGCACACCCGCACATGGTGCACCTCATCTTAGTCACACCACCTGTCACACACACATGTATATAAATGATTAATGCTGACTTCTTTACATTTGTTGCTACTGGCCCTGACAATGCATACCTGCTGTTAACCTGATTTTTCATACTCACACTTCCATGGTATCAGGTTTGCTCTTCTGCCCCTCCCCCCACAAGTGACGATTGTGCCCTGCCCTTAATACAGTTCTTTATGCCTTAGGTTTGCCTAGGTCTAATACACACAGTAGATAGGTAGTGCTTAGTCAGATGTTTGCTTTCATCAAAAGTATTGTATTGAACTGCATTTTTGATATTCTGCTCAAGTTCAACTGAATACTATTTAGGTTGCAATCCTTTCTGTATTTGTAGTACTGTTGGTAGTAATACAGTTATATTAATAATGAATTCTTGCTTGTGCAGCACATTGTGCAGATGAGGTTGAGATTACTCTGGTCACTGGTGGGTCTCTGTTATGCATGATGCTTAGTATAGAGCAGGTAAAGCACATTTTAGTCAACACATATTTGTTTTATTTCTCTGTTGGATGGCATATTCCTAATTTGTGTCTTGTGTACTAATGCTATACTTTCTATTTCTTAAGTATGCATAAGACTTCTTGATAATTTATCCATGTGGATGATTGCAGAATTTGACTTAATATTTATCGTGGGAGTTGTTTAGAAATCGGCCTATTTTGATTTGATATACAGGCTGTTAACATGTGCTCTGAAAGGCCATTTTTATGTACCTTTTAATAGCTTAGCTGTTTTTATAAGTTTATGTCACATATATAACGCATGAGTTACTGCTGACATTCCTGTACAGCTGAGCCATGTTTTATCATAGTGAAGTATAGTACTTACATATCAGAGTAATCAGTTATCACTTTTTTACAGGTTAATCACTTACCTTGGTTGATGCTGCTGATACAAGTTGTCTCTTCTGAGGTTGAATCTGTCATGATGCTCACAGAACACAGCCATTACATGGGTAAGTAAAGGCTGATAATTTTGCATGCATCACTGTTACTGTTTGTATGTTCTGAGCTTCCTAAGTTATCAATTACATGGTTAGTGTGTGTGCGTGTGTGTGCGTGTGTGTGTGTGTGTGTGTGTGTGTGTGTGTGTGTGTGTGTGTGTGTGTGTGTGTGTGTGTGTGTGTGTGCGTGTGTGTGTGTGTGTGTGTGTGTGTGTGTGTGTGTGTGTGTGTGTGTGTGTGTGTGTGTGTGTGTGTGTGTGTGCGTGTGTTTGCATGTGTGTGTGTGTTAATCTCTGCCTCTTAGTCATATTGTACAGACCTCCATCTACCAAGATCATCCCCAGTTGCTGTTGTTCATCAGACTCCTCATTTTTGTCTGCTGATCCTACCTGTGGTGCTAGAAACTGTGGTTCTTTGCCTTGTTGTCACTGTGACAGCTGTTTCCTAACAATGATATTATGTAACATGATGCAGACTGTCAGTATTTTGACCAATGTGTCTGGTTCATATTGAAGGGGACCTCCAGATATACCAGGACATCAGCAAAATAACTTGATAAAGCCAAAAACATGCTCTATAGCATTTCTAGTTTTAGGGTGTGCGTCATCGTAACCTTGCTCAGCAAAGTTCTGTAGTATTCTCATGGGTGTCATGAGCTGAGGTTCCAGTGCAAAGCTGCATCTCCCACTAGAAAATCTTAGATACACGTCAGAAATGTGCCATATCTGGGAATCATGGAAACTGCCTGGGTTACTCGCACACATATTATAGATGTTCCCTTGAGGATTACAGACAACCAGATAGTTGATAGAGTGATACCCTTTTCTGTTGATGCACCTTCTTCCTCATTTACCAGGTGAGGCTTTTATTTTAATATGTGTGTAGACTATGGACCCCCCACCATCTGAAAAACATGCTATGACATAGAAATGTTGCATGCCGGTAGCTCTCTCATTGGGTGTATGTTCATAGCTTATGGGTTCATAGGTGTGTACTAGGCTAATGGGCCTGTAGCCTTTACAGGCCTAGCCCATAGAAGTGCCCAGGCATCATGCTGCCCGACGTTAATTCCAAGTGCCTCTATCAAGTAGAGCCACTGCATTGATCCCCAGGGTAAACTTTCTATTTCCCATCCACTCATCAAGATTTCTCTTGAAGAGGGCCAGTGAGGTGCTCTGCTTGACATGTATGGGAAGTCTATTTCAGAGCATGGGCAGTCTGTGGGTTATGAACCCATCCCTCCAGCATGTTTTGATGATTCTGGTATTGAGGATGAGGTCTCTGGATTGTGTGGTGCAGAGGGATTTGGATTTCTTTAGATGTAGCATTTCTAACAGAGCTGGGTCAGACATGGTTTTGTAAGTCAAGCAGAGATTGCCTCTTAGTAGACGATATGAGACAGAGAATAACTGGAGTTTTTTTATTCTGCCCATGTAGGACATGTGTTTAAGGCCTAGGATCCTCTTTGTGAGGTACTTTTGTGGCCTTTCCAGCTGTTGCATATGTCTAGTGAGGTACATGCCAAATGGGGATTATACTCAATGTTTGGCCTAATGAGGGAAGAGTAGAGAGAGATGATGACCGCTTTCTTCCTGGATGAAAAACTCTTGGTAATGATATGTGCCACATAGAAGGACTTTCTGACCACAGTGGCAATGTGGTGATTGAAGGAGAGGTTGCTGTCAACCTGTGTCCCTAGATCTCTTATAACACCTTTAATGTTCAGTGGGCTCCCATCGATGTGGTAATTAGTGGGAACTGAGCTTTTCTCAAAGGGGGTGATGATGCATTTTTTGGCATTAAACTTAAGGCCATTCTTTCAACACCAGTCATTGGTCTCATTGAGGCATTTCTGTAGGATGTTTACATCACTTGGGGAGTAAATAATGGCTCCCATCTTGCAGTTGTTAGGGAACTTGGTCATCCAGAATCCATCTTTGTTGGAATGGACTTCTGAGAAGTAGATGCCAAACAGGAGAGGACCCAGGACCAATCCCTGTGGGAGTCCACTTATGAGTGGTTGGCTGTCTGACTTGGAGTCGGCTACTTTCACACTGCGGGTTCTATCTGTATGCCAATTTGTAACCTGCCTAGTGATATAGGGGTTGATGCCTAGTTTGGTGAGTTTATCAATAATTATGGAGTGGGGAATGGTATCAAAGGCTTTGGCCAGATTGGGGTAGACTATGAACTGCCTTGCCCTCATCCACAGCTCTGGTGACTGACTTAAAGATGTCAACCAGGTTGAGCAGGCATGATCTACCTTTCACAAAACCAAATTGCGTGGGATCTAGATTTTGGAAATTCCCTATATCCTTGTTAATTAGGTCCATGATGATGCGCTCCATAGCCTTATATATCAGACTCATCAGGCTAATGGGGCAATAATTCCCATGGTCTGTAGGTACTCCCCCTTTTTAGAGAGGGATGACTGTAGTAGCGTGTCATTCAATAAGGACAAAACCTGAGGTGAGGTTGTGATTGAACAGGGCACACAGATGTGGTGCCAGTTCACTTTGTAGTTCATGTAGAATACATCCAGTGATGTTGTTGGGTCCCATGGAATCTATATTCTTGGCCTTGGACAATGCAGCTTTAACCTGTGCTGCAGTAATGCTGGGTGCCTGGCATTCCTCTGGTACTGTGATTGGTCCTTTAGGGGGGAGAGAGGGGTAAAGTTGGCACTGAATCTGTCAGTCAGTATGTTGGCAATATCTGTTGGCTCAGTATAGGAGGTACCATTGTGCAGTAACTCAGAGCAAACCTGGGTATTGCCATGGAGATTCTTGATATAACCATAGAAGGCTTTGTGGTTGTTTTTAGTATCTACCACAATTCTGCCTTCATACCTAGCTTTAGAGTTATTTATGAGGTAACTCAACTTTTGTTGAAGCTAACAAGGGAGTTTTTCCAGTCCTGGGATTTCACCTTTTTCTGCAATAGTTTTTTCCTTCTGTTGTAGAGTTTATTAATGCCAGGGAGCAACCAGATTGGTTTCCTTTTTTTAGAGGAGAGTGCCTTGGTTCTGTTGCATATGGCTAGTTCCATGCATTAATGTACATGTTTGTACAGTGCATCGGTGTATGATTCAGTAGTCATGCATCTATTTTCCATTGACATGGGTGCCGTGAAGTTAGCCACCTCTGTTATTAGGAGCTCAAAGTCAGCTTTGGACAAGTTTTTCATGGTGGTTACCTTTGAGGGGAGTTTGGAAGAGATGTCAATTTCCATGGTGATTAGTTTGTGGTCAGACCTAACCAGGGAGGAATTGTTTATTGGTGTAGAGCAATGGTTGCCCATGTTAGTAATAACCAGGTCAAGGATGTTGCTTCCTCTAGTTGGGGTAAGAATGGGCTGGTCCAGGGCATTGGAATTGATGAATTCCAGGAAGCGTGGCCAGTGTATTGGTGCATGAGTAGCTTTCCCAGTTGATGAAGGGGTAGTTGAAGTCACCTATTATGAGAGTGTTGAGTTAGACCCTAATAGTTTTCAGGATGCTTAGGAATGTGGAGTGAGAGTCCTGGGACATGGTTGGGGACATATAGCAGGCTACGACTTGAATTGCCATCTTACCCAATGTTAGTTGTACCTGAAGTATCTCAGATGTGGTATGTTGGGCTGCTAGTCTGGAGGAGTGCATATCCTTTATGAATATGGAGACACCACTGCCTTTGGAGCTTCAGTCCATGTTCTGGGGCTGAAAGGTGTGGAATGAGTATAGCCTGGAAGCACATGGGTGCTTTCTGTTGCTTTAAACAAGGTCTCCGTTACAACACAAATATCAATGTTCTCCATTTTGAAGAGTGCTTTGAGCAAGTGCATCTTGAGATTTAGACTTCTAGTACTGAACAGCATTACCCTCAGATTGCATTTATTTATAGCTGTTATGGTGGTAATTTGATCTTTGGAACATTGCCTAAAAAAGCACTATAGGGGTAGCAAGAGCCTTAGCTAGTATCCGGAAACCCAGGAGTGATAGATGCAGGCCATCTCTGGCAAAGCCTCAAGGTCTGTAAATCATGTGATTCCAAGCAGACAGATATGGGATCCTCTTACAATGACACCAGAAACTTAGCCAATTGTTGAAGTCAACCATTTTTGGCTTGTACTGCAATATCATTCTGGGCAATGGTAGGATGCTGCTCAGGGTTATGGTCATACCTGCCTGGGCCACATAATCCAAGAGCTCCTCCATGTCTCTTTTCATGTAGTCCAGGGAGGTGCTTCTCAGGTTATTCACACTCACATAGACAGTGACAGAGTCATATTTGCATTTGTTGTGGAGTGACCTGATTGTGTGTGTTATGTGTCGGATTCTGGCACCTGATCACCAGCTGACTCTTACCTACTTCTTATTCAACCTAATGAGTGAAACATCAGTGTGCCTCACTATCGAGTCACCTATGATTAGTGTATTGGGCAAGCTGTTTTACCTTAGGGGCTTAGGTTGAGGGGTACACTGTATAGGTGAGCTATGTGTCTTGTGGTTTGTGCTGTGTGGTGTTCTGATGGTCAAGTGTGTTTCTTCCTTGGAGGTTGCTGCTGTTTGGGTAGATTTCTTTTGAGAGCCTTCATAATGGTGGATATGTGGTTTGTGTTTTTATGTGAGAGCTGTGATGGTGGGTGTTCTGGAAGGCTATGTGTTGCATGTGGTGTGGTGCAGGCATTGACATTCTCCTCTTGACCAGCTATTCCGGTCTTGGCTTGAGAGTGCATGGTTTCCAATTTGGATATAAAAGTGCATCTCTCACAAGTCTGAGTGTTGGGAGGTAAGAGGAGTGGGTTGCCTGTGTACATGAGGCAGTTGCTACACTGCCTCAGAATGCCCAAGTTCACCAGGTTAATAGGAGGAAGCACCGGGAACTGACCTTTAGACATGCCAGGAGGGATGGTCACTATTACTAAGTACTGGAGCTGTTTCCTTATATATTCCTTTTACAGGAAAAATGTCACTCAAGGTGTCTGAGTCTATACAGAGCACTGCAAAACACTTGAGGGGAAACTAATATGTAGACCTTGAAAATTTAAGGATGAAGTATTTAGGAAGATATTCTGAAGTTAGAAACAAATCATGCAGTACTTACTGAAAAATAAAGAATTAGCTTGTCAAGAATGATGAAAAGTGGGGAGTCACATGAATGGCTACTGCCTGGCTACTATTAATGCTGGTCTCACAGCAGATTCACTCTGTTGGGATACAATACTCCTTTGCTTCTTCTCTCACCAAAAGCAAAATGTTAGCACCAATCTTAAGAAGAGAAGCAGGTCACAGCCTGTTTGGTGATCCACAGTCTTGTCCCAGATGATGCAAAGGTATGTAGGCTTGTAGCCTTTTTCTGGTAGATGCCTCAAATAGCAGCCAGACCAATCAGGTATGTTAAGCACAGGCACTCACTCTCCAACCAGAAAGAGTGAGGAATAAATGCACTCTGCTCCTACTGTCACCAGGATTAGAATATAAGCACATATTCCAAGTTGTCACCTATAAAACAGTTATTCAGCTTTCTAGTGATCAGCAGTCTCCAGGAAATAATGTGACTGCACTCCTTCTCTCTCCAGGAGAAAACAGAAGCAGTAATCCCAAGATGACTACTGCGAGGCAGAATGTGGACTCTCCAATAACTGGTGGTCTTGCAATAGATGCTTAGAGGTAAGATGAAAAAATGGTTTAGCCTAAACACTACAGTGTGCATTAGATGAGTTAGATGTGAAAGTAGGTAACTTAAGTTTTACCTGTCTAAAAAGTTAAGTTTTAGTGAAGACTCGCTATTTTTAAAACAGCAATATAGATTGAAAGGGGGTGATCACTTTTGTATTCTGATACTATGGAATACAGTAGGATGGGCAATAAATTTAAAAAGCTGAAGGGGAGTGATTTCACAAAATGACAATTTTGTGCTTACTCACACCAGCCAGTAAAAGCAGAGAGGAAATGAGATATATGGTCAAATTAACATAAGGGGCAGGCAACTAGGAAGACAATGGTGTTTAAGAACACAACAGTATCCAGGTTGGATGGTAGGAGAAAATTCTGTCTGACTCACAATAGACAGCGCTGTTGTCTCTTTTCAATTTTTAATATGCAGTTAAAAGCAGAATACAAGTAAAACACACATGTGGAAACCAGATATGGTCCCTTACATGTTACAGCTTTGCACTGAGAAATTGGTGTAATATTTGTGAGGCTAAGGCCTTTGACACCCTAATATAGCCTCTGTGGGTCTCTGAACAGTCTAATATACATAAAGCCCTTACATACCTTAGTTTCCACTGGAATGAGTTATCCATGATTTCCCTGGGGCTTCAGATGATGGTGGCAGATGTTAACTATTTGATCTAAGGTATCTCTGTCCACTCTGTCATACTCTGTCATTTCATTATCATGGAGTCCATGATATGTCAAGTGTGGTTTAATCACTCTTCTCCTTATAGGCCAAGGTCTGGTAGCAGGAGCTGCATTACCTTGTATTAAAGCCTGTTGCACATACAGATTAGTGATAGCAGTAGCAACCTTAACAATTTTTTCTAAATGACTGTGTGGCTATATTCCAAACGGTATTGGAAATGAGGCCAAAAGGAAGCACAGTGTGTATAAGCAGTTTTTTTACATTTCTGAATTGCTCTGTCATTTTGAAATTCTTCATTGACATGTAAGTCACCTATTTATTCCTTCCTTAGCATATTCTGCTTCTTATACTTGTTTTACAGCCAGGTGTGACATGCAGAGTTGTTTAATGAATACCAAACAATATGATCATCACCTCTTGTCACTCACACAAGCTTAGAAAGAAGTGTAGGCTTTCATGAATCCGGGTGAGAGTTTACTAAGACTCTAAAGCATGGATGGATATAGGCAAAATGAGTTAGGAAAAGAACTGAACTCTTGCTGAATCTAGACATGGAAAAGAAATGAATCAGATAATTTTGAATCATACTCATATGGCAGAAGATCATTTTTTTCTGAGACGTACCATATCACCATTGCAAAGACAGTTAACAGAAGTGTACAAAGGACTGGAAAAAATGTATCCTTTCACACATTTGAAGAGTTAAGGTACAGCTAAAGTTTAACACCTTCCTCTGTTAACTTTTACCAGATCCCAAGTTTTCTATCAGATCTAAAAATAAGGCAGGGATGACTTCTTTACAGCATGTGTACATAGACACAATATCCGTAACTATCACTAGATCAGTATCATGTTGTAGGAACCAGGCTGTGCTGGGTATATGACACATTTATAGAAGTGAGAAAAGTATGGAATGAGCTATCTACCTTTACAATGCCTTCTCTACTACCTCCTATGAGATACAAATCACTACAGTCAGCATGTCATTGTCAATTTCATTTGTAGAACCCATTTTATGAAATGGGCGGTCCCTTCTTTTTTCTTCATTGTGCAAGAAATGTATCTCTTTGAAAACTGCATCATTGATGAACCTGACAAGGATGACAATTAACACAACTGCAAGATGAATAAAACCAACAGGGTGCTGTCTAAAGATAGGATTCGCTTATTGGTAGTATGTATCACAAGTTTGCAGAAAAAACAGTTGCTTATACATTTTAAGCAAGTTAGAATTGATGGCCATTGTGATGATATGTGAAGGCTGCCAGCCTAGCCAGATAGAATCTTGTAGATAATAATGTCATTTGTAAATATTAATGTAAGCCACATGCTTGTTATCTTTGTTAAATCTTGAACTTCAAAAATGTAACAACAGTGCACTCTGCTGTAGAAAAGCTGATAAGTCAAGCATTGTGTAATTGTTTGATCCCAAAACTTTTGTTTTGAGACTAGAGTTAATTGCTAGAATTTGCATGTATAGTGTCTTTTATTGCTCTGACTTCCTAGATCAAAAGGGCTGTTACACTCTGAGCTTCTGTTAGCCCAGGAAACAGAAAATAATGATGTAATCTGAAATGAGTCGGTGGCACTGTGTTATCAATTTAGGGACAGAGAGACTCAGAGTTTTTTGCATTTGTCTTCAGAACATCCAACATCACCAGCACTGGTATGCTATATATGTAAGTTTAGTTTAGAACTGTGTTTTCTCTTAGATATAGATAGGAAATAGGAAGATTAGACTAGTTTTTTTTCTGTATTGACGTCAGAACTTTTCTACTGTATTATTTTAACCATTTCCTTGTGATCTCTTAACTCTTGACTAGCACTGTGTAATAAGAAGTATTGTCTTCTGTCTTTGTTATTTATTATTATATATAACTGTGGCTGTTTTGTGTAGAGAAAAATTAAGTTTTAGAGTACATTGTATATATATATATATATATATATATATATATATATATATATATATATATATATAGTGATACTGTACAAAGCCACTCCAAATAAGCCTTGACTGTTCAGTTGCACTTACCATTTGGATAATAATATTGCAGAGTAGAATTGGACACCCTTTGATAAGGGCCTTTTACATAGCTGATAAATATTAGTTGGTGGTGGCAGTGAGTTCTACCGTATAGTCTGGGTAAAAGGGGCTCAGCTGGAGAACCTGTGCCACCCTTCCCCAGGAATGTCTGTGTGGTTGTATATAACTCTTATATCAAAGTGTGTGTGTGTCATCTATTTGGGCAGGGACATGAAGCACTGGTTGGACCGAGAGGGTTATGGAGGTTTTAGCTTTCCCACTAGGCTGAGATCTGGACCCTATAGCTGTGCCAATGGGGAGTCTTACTGGGGATCTGGAGAGAAAGGGAGAAACCAGCCCCAGACAGACTGTGGTCTCTGTATGCTCTTAAGAGAAATTGTACTTTACTTTGTTGTTATCCTTCCCAGTGTGGACAGGACATTCTCTGAATGTTGTACACCTCCACTGCCAGTCTGATTGTCCTCCTTATTCCTGTTTTCTGAAGCAGCTGTGACCAATGCTGCAATTATGCCTGCCTTAGTCAGGTTTCCATGCACCACTCCCCTAGCCTGGCACATCTCAGCCAGCTGGCTTCTTGTTAGTTTTCCGTACTCCTCAAAAAACAAACAAACTGGGCAAGGAAAAAACTTAAAAAAAAACAAACTGAAAGGAAGACCAACAGCTTGCAGCAGAAAAGAATAATAATCCCAAAGTCAATGTTTTCACGTTAACGTAAAATCGATTTATTAAACAATCTTTCACGTTTTCATTACTTTATGTAAAGTAACTTCTTTAGACACACAGACAAACAGCAGTTACTTAGTTGCTGCTGAATTTAAACATTGTAACATGAAGTCATGTGACAAGCATGAACGGTGAAATTAAAGGTGCAGGAATACAATAATATTACTCGTGCTGTCAAAGTTTTCCGTGCTCCTCTGCTGGCATGCTCACCTGCTCTCTCTGACTAACAAAGCTAACAAAACAAATACAATTCTGATCTGAACTCTGCTTATTCACTGTGTGGCTGATTTAGTGTACAAAAACACCTTCAGTGATCACTGTACACAAGCTACAGGAATTCACAATACCCACACCACTACAAGAACAATCAATATGTGATGCCAGTGCACTGACCCAGCCACCAAGGAGCCTCAATCCTCACCACTGACACCAGTGAGGGATGTCCACATTGGGGAAGGATAACAAATACACACAGTAAAATAAAATTTACCTTAAGAGCACACAGAAACCACAGTAGGTCTGGGGCTGGTTTCTTCCTTTCTCTCCAGATCCCCAATAAGACTCCCCACTGGCACAGCTATAGGGTCCAGATCTCAGCTTAGTGGGCAAGCTAAAACCTCCAGCACCCTTTCTGTCCAGCCAGTGCTTCATGTCCCTGCCCAAGTAGCTGATACACACATACTTTGAGATAAGAGTTATATACAACCAAACAGACACTCCTGGAGAACGCTGGCACAGGTTCTCCAGCTGTGCCCCTTTTACCCAGACTATACAGTAGAAATCACTGCTGAAACCCACTAATAATTATCTGCTACCAAAAAGGCCCTTATCAAAGGGTGTCCAATTCTACTCTGCAATATTATTATCCAAATGGTAAGTGCAACTGAACAGTTAAGGCTTATTTGGAGTGGCTTTGTACAGTACCACTATATATATATATATATATATATATATATATATATATATATATATATATATATATATATATGCAATGTACTCTAGAGCTTAAATTATCTCTACACAGAACAGCCACAGCTGAAAGGTTTAAAAATATTTAATAATAAATAATAAAGACAGAAGACAATACTTCTTACTACACAGTGCTAGTCAAGAGTTCAGAGATCACAGGGAAATGGTTAAAATAATACAGTAGAAAAGTTCCAACATCATTACAGAAAAAAACTAATCTAATCTTCCTATTTCCTAGCTATATCTAAGAGAAAACACAGTTCTAAAATAAACTTACATATAGACCATAGCAGTGCTGGTGCTGTTGGATATTCTGAAGACAAATGCAAAAAGCTCTGAGTCTCTGTCCTTAAATTGATAACACAGTACCACTGACTCATTTCAGATTAAATCATTTTCTGTTTCCCAGGCTAACAGAAGCTCAGAGCGTAACAGCCCTTTTAATCTTGTAGCTGGTCAGCAAGCCAGAGCAATAAAAGACATTATACATGCAAATTCTAACAAGTAACTCTAGTCCCAAAACAAAAGCAAGAATTCCTTCATCCAGACATCTTGGCTCTGGGTTTTGTGAGCAAACAATTACACGATGCTTGACTTATCAGCTTTCCTACAGCAGAGTTCACTGTTGTTACATTTTGAAGTTCAACACTTAACAAAGAGAACAAGCATGTGGCTTTCATTAATATTTACAAATGACACAATTATCTACAAGATTCTATCTGGCTAGGCTGGCAGCCTTCACATATCTTCACAGAAATAATATATGTGTGCATGAGTGTCAGCTTCCAGTAAGACTGCAACAGTGATTTTGTTAACTATGCAGTTAAAAACCAAATGACCCTCCCATTTTGTGCAGAATGAGCATACATCTAAATCTCTTAGTGCAAGAAATCTGGGCAAACCCAAAATAATTGGGGAACAAAGCCCCACAACAGGAACACATTTTAAATATTGCTCTTTTAAACTTAGAAAATAGGATTTGTGTTACCATGCATTTTCTGAATGATGTGAAGTCTGAAACTCAAATGTATATCATTATTTATTGACTTAAATCCTCAGAGATTTTATAGAAAGCCTCAAATTTTATAAGAAGTAGACCAAAAATATGAGAAAAAAAATTTGGACATTCTGCAAAAATCTGGACAGTTGAGAGGTATGAAAAAGAGACTTTAGAGGTTTTCTCTTTTTTTGTATTTGATAAAAAAATGATATGTTTTCAGAAAGTCTCTAGAACATGTGTTGTTTAAAAATCATTTACTTAGCTTTTCCTTTTGGTGGTATGACATTTATTTTTCATAAGTATATTAAGATTGGGTCACCAGCTTAGTGTATTTTTTCTGAATAGTTTACTTAGTAAGTCATAGTGATCTGTGCAAATATTTATAATGTATGACCTTCTGTACACACTCATGGTATTTCATTTGTCAGAAAGACATGAAGGATAGTATGGTTAATGTAATTATTAGCAAAATAGCCTTGCAGTGAGTATTCCTGCCTGAATCCTATTCCTGGAGTGTGTCCACATAGCAATTAATGTAGTGTGATCATATAAAGTGTATGGAATTTTGCAGCCACTATAACATGGTGTAAAATTGGCAGTAATAACTGAAAAGTACTGCCTGACTTTGCTCTGTTACCAGTCCTTTTGATAAGTTGAAAAGCCTAGAGAATCCATATATAAGGCTCACGTTAAGGCCTGAGAGACATTTGTACTATATAACAGTAAATGCTAAAGTTAGCTGAAATAACAGTTTGAGTTACTTAATGTAATTTAGCCAGTCTATGATATTATTTATGCATGAAAAATGAGGTGAATTTATGCTGACGGTATGTATTACATGGGCAGCACTATATGAAATGCAGAAGCTGTGCCTGATACAGAGCCCAGCAGTAGGCAGTGTATTATTACATATTTACTTATTTATGCATGTATGTATGTATTTTGTTTATTTATATTTATTTTCCAGGATAGAACACTGATCTCTGTAGACTGCTTTCACACTCACCCTGTGAGCAGAGTCTGGTTAAGTCACTTTCTTAGAGTCACATGGTTAGCCAATGCAGGCTGAGGAAACAAGTGTGCTTTAAGAGTGAGATAAGTAGCCAATTTCATTGGAGACAATAATTCTTAATTTTCACTGTCTCAAACTTGGTTTACCATATTTATTTATTTTCTCAAGGGATGAGAGAGCTGGGCCAGTGGCCATTAACTGCCATGACCACAGCACAACTACAAGTAGCAATTCACATTCAGGCTAATGTATGATACCTGTTCTTCACATTTATATATGTATATTTAGATTAAGACAAAAATAGTTGCACAAACCACTGCAGTGCTCTGGAGTTGTTATAAATCAAAGACAAGACACTCTAGCACTGCAAAAATAAAGTTTCAAATGTAATTCCTTTAATTCCTTGAATACCTTAAAAAACAGTAAATAAACAACTAAAATAGCAGAAACAGCCTCCAACCAACATAATCATCACAGACCGGTTTCGCAAAAAAAGCATCATCAGTGCAAAGGCATGCAATTTTCTGTTCATTTAAATAGACTGAATTTAAGGATACATCCCCCTATTTCAAGAGTTGTACCCATTCCAAGCAGATAGTGAAAATACACACATAGATACATCCATACCTTCATGAAGACATAACCAACAAGTACATGTGCATGAAAATTCATACTATAAATATTTTTTTCAACTCACAAATTAATACGCATATTTAAAAAACACAAATCTATATGTGCATTCAAATATACGCATATATACAAATTTATATACACATACGTGTGTATGTAAATACAAAAACATACTTATACATATATTCATAAGCATGTGCTTGCATACACATATACACATAAAAAAATCTTCCTTCTTAATATATGCACATATATATCACCATATTAAGAATAATGTTATATAAAAAACAAACTAATGACCAGTGTTTATTCAAACCTGGCTTATACATAGCCCCAAGATTCACTATCCACATTTTCTCTTTATGGTCTAACAACATGTGTTTATAAGAATTTGTAAAATCCTTGTCCCTAATGCATTCTAATCCCATAAAAATAAAATGCGCTGAAGGATGTGACATTTTATGTTTATAAAGGTCACTCCTGTGGCATCATGCACCAAGTCTTGTACCTCTGTTAACACTTCCAAAGTATACTCCATCAGACAATTAATTACCTGCAGTATTGAATGGGTGGTATATATGGCCATCTATCAATGAAGTGCATTCTATGTTAGCCAAACTTCTAGGACTTCTAAAAATAGGATTGCTGTACATCTAAGCAATATAAATTGTCAGCATCCCAGAATTCATACACTGCTTTGCCCAGGTTGCTATGTTTCTACTATTTTAGTTGTTTATTTACTGTTTTTTCAAGACATTCAAGGAATTAAAGGAATTACACTTGAAACTTTGTTTATGAAGTGCTTGAGTGTTTTGTCTTTCATATGCAGCTACATATATATATATATATATATATATATATATATATATATATATATATATACATATATATCTATAGGTCTACTTTACATGGTCGACTCTTCAGAAAATCTACTTTCATATGGTCGAGACCATATGATCGACTTTCGAAAAGCCGACCATGTAAAATAAACACATAACACACACCAAAAACTTACCTTTCAACTGTTAGCAGGGGACAAGCCCCCCTGCACCCCCCTGTAACTTAAATATACCAACTCTGAGATCGCACTACAGTGTGGAAGAGGAAATTTTCCCATTCTGCACTGTACAGAGATAGTGGTTCCTCATGGTCGGCTTTTCGAAAGTCGATCATATGGTCCCGGCCATATGAAAGTAGATTTTCTGAAGAGTCGACCATGTAAAGTAGACCTATAGATATATATATATATATATATATATATATATATATATATATGTGTGTGTGTGTGTGTGTGTGTGTGTGTGTGTGTGTGTGTATGGAATACATCCAGAACAGAATGTCAGAAGTTCAGAATATCAGCACTTAAAATATCTATGAAGGAAGGCTGGATCACAGAATGTTGACACCAAACAAATTTTACCATGGGTGCTTTAATGCACACAGGGTCTACTTCAGAAATACTAAAACACAAAATCTGGAAGGCTCACATGAGCGAATAATGAGAAACTCGAAAGTGGTATTTTGGGATCGCAGTACAGTTAAGATCGGAATATTTGCCCTTTCCTCACTGCAATGGGATCTCGGAGTAGGAATATATATATATATATATATATATATATATATATATATATATATATATATATATATATATATATATATATATATTTATTTAGCGGGGGGTGCAGCCCCCCACAATACCAATTTCGAGTTTTTGATTATTTGCTCATGTGAGTATTTGAGAGTTTGCGTTTTCGGTTTTATGACATGCACACGCCCCAACTACTAATATACGCCAACTTTGAGATTACCCAACAGTGGGGAAAGTGCAAAAACCCAATCCCACACAACCATGATCTCAGACAAGTTACTGCTTCTTTGCAACTACTACACAGGCTAGCTGACATTGTGTGATTCAGCTTTCTAGCGTCAAATTTTGAGAATCAGTGTTCTGAATGTATCCCGATATATATCTATATATCTCTGTATATCTATTTATCTAGATATATAGTATTTTAACTATATATAACACACACACAGATACACACACACACACACACACACACACACACACACACACACACACACACACACACACACACACACACACACACACACACACACACACACACACAAATGCGCATATGAAAAATGCAATGTAGTTTACAATAAGTACTCTACAAGCTGTAAGTATGACAAGAAAAAAACTGTTGATCTAATGACTTAAGCTAAGTATATCATACACCAAATCTATCACCTTACGAATGTATAATGCAACTTCCCTAGATATGATTGATATCTGATTCATTGACTACTTACTTAACCAGTGCCATATCTTTCCAGGTTACAAAGATTTGAGCAGAGCAAGGTAGAATAGAACCATAAGCAATCCCTAGTGTGGGGCATCCATCCACCCGAGGAAGAGGACCAAGAAACAAACAAAAAAACAGCAAACAAAGAAATTAACAAATAAATACACACATACAATTCATTACACAGCAGAAGTATCAGCTTCTATTGCTTAAATCACTGGCCTTACAGTACTTATGACTGATTTGTAACTTTTCTGAAGTGCTGACCATGCTTTCTGACAACTTGCTGTCCAGTAAGTCATCACCTTCCTACCAGCCCTAGTTATGGTACAAGACTTGAGACAGTAATGCACAGCTATGCACTTTAGGATGGCTTAGCAAACATTTGCCCAATTACCCTGTGTTCTGGATGCAGGTTATAGCATGAAAACTACAAGAAAAACCTAGCCAAGCTAGAGTTTTCACTGTGTGATACCTTAAACCTCCCATTATAGGGGTCCATGGGATATATGAAAATGACCCCTTAAGGACATCAAGTGTTTCAGCTATGTGGCTTCTGAATGTTCAGGACTTTTTCCTTTTCCTTTTTAGTCTTTGTGGATGCAATCAAGACAATAAAGCCAAATACCACTAGCTGTGGTCATGTATGTTTTGGCCTTCATAGGACCTCGGCACAGCATATGTGGACTGTTTGGCTATACTTTAGAAACACAGTCCCCCGGATTTACTAATCTTCGATGCTTAGTCATGCACAGAAGCTGCAGTTTAGGAGAAGGATGGCAGTGCACCATGCATATTAATGAAAGAGCTCTACCTGAGCTCATAATCTTACACGGAGGATGTAAGAGTGCAGGGGGCGTGTCTGAGAGCAGTGCTCTCAGAATGTACACTCCACCACAATGAAGAACAGCAGAAAGCCCAAAACAATAAGCAAGACTGCTCATAGGTGTCCGCATACCCCCAGCAACATTCCCCCACATGTACAGCAGCAATAGTAAATACACAATATAAATATACATTTTTTTATTTTATGAAACAGATTAAATTTAACCATAGGTGCGTGGGTTTGCCCATCATTTAGATATGGTTAATGCAGCTTAAATGGCTGAAGAGGATAACAAAGAATATATATGCAAATGAAGCAGTATAGCAATAGTGTAGTGGGCAGAGCATTCGTCTAACAGGCAACCATTCCCAGTTCGAGTCCCACTGCAGCACATTCCATTTTCCATGTCAAATCACATTATGATCAATATTTTAGTTGCATAACCTACTAAATAAAATATATTTGTGAATTGGAGTACTGCATTAAATGCAGATGTGAGGTGTCAGTGTCATAATGTTGCAAAGTCAACAGATAATCACATGTGCCCCATACAGTATATGTACGCAGGAATCATGAATACATATGGAAGGTAAAATGTGTAATGAATGATAACTCCATACAGCTTCCAAATCCCCCACTTTCCCAAGAACCATTAGACATTACTGTCTAAATTAGTGCAGTGGTAAGTGGGAGTAAGCACTAGTAAGCAAGTGTAAGCACTATTAAGCAGTAGTAATTGGGAGTAAGCATATGTAAGCACTAGTAATTGGGTTTAAGCCCATTTGCACGGGGGTAAGCAATGTACACAGAGGTTAAGCAATATTGAAGCTAACTCACTGTAAGCATATTTAACCGGAGGTTAGCATTGCTTACCCTCACACAAACCCATGCAAACCAGCTTATAAGTGCTTAAAAGTGCCTTAATCACTCTGTATCCAACAGCCGCTGTTCTGCCCAGCAACAAAATGAACAGCCTTGCAGGTCTTGAACCCAGGACCCTTTACACTATAGTCACAGTAGTTAACCACCAAGTCATCACAGCAGTACATAAAAGTGAGGTATTACCAAATGCTCACTATAGTAAAATCAAGCTGAACATGTGAAAGGAATCAGTATACAGTCATATGTTCTATAACCTACTACATAACATAAATATGTGAACTGGAGTGCTGAAGTAAGGCCCGATGTGAGGTGTAAATGTAATAGAGTGTTGAAGTCTCCTACTAAACACAAAGACCCCATACAGTTTAAATACACATTAATCATGGATATCATATATATATATATATATATATATATATATATATATATATATATATATGATGTAATGAATAATAAATCAATGCCAAAAATCAAATATAATGCAAAGTCAATTTTAAGCAATGCTAAGCATTGCACAGGCCAGCTTAGAAGGTGTAAGCAATGTGTAGGCCAGCTAACTCAATGTGCCCAGTGGTATACCCCTTTAAATAAGGCCAGCCTTAGGTAAGCAGGTTTGCCCTTAGCTTAGCCTTTTCAAAACTGACCAATCATGGCAAAGTTCAGGAATTCAGCCCTACTTAAACCCAACAGGTGGGAATACATCTCATAACTGGTTGTAGCTTCCCCTTGCAGACACCATGGCAGAAAGGGGAGAGGGAGCGCACTTCCAGGTGCAGTGCTGGGTCATCCAGAAGTCCAGAGTCATGGCAGGACTTCTTGTCAAAGACCATGAGCAGAGACTTCTACAGGGCTAGTACCAGGGTTCCCAATATAAGGCGGAAGCCTGGGACTGTCTCGCCCGTGACCTCATTAGTGCCGCTGGCATATCCCAAATTGGTGAGCAGGTCCGGCATCACTATGCCAACCTGAAGCGGTGAAAGGGAGATCTCTTGGATCAGTGTATCCAAGGAGCTAGGACAACAGGGAAGGTCCCAGTTGTGTGTAAGTATCACTTCACTACCTGTTTAATAATTGCCAGCTCATGTATATTATGGATAGGTATGGCTAAATATTCCCCTTATGTCCTTCATAGCAGCAATTGAGCAGGCTGCAAACCAGGAGGCCTAAGGCTGTTGCCTGGGGAGGTTGCAATGTTAGGCAGTTTAGTAATACTCTTGCATGTACTGTCATAGGAAATAAATCTAAAAGTATTAGTAAATTAATTGCCAGTATAAAACCCGTATTGTTTAAGGCAAGTACTGCATACACCAGAGAAAATGGTAGGAAGATTCTCATATGGTTTGTGTATAAATAAAAGCATAATAGCCTGACAATAAAGGTCTAACTGCTGGACTGCATGTGTATACTCTGGTATCATATGGTAATGTAGATTTGCAATCACTTAATAGTAGTGTTGTATTAAGCACTGTTATCAACACTGTGAAACATAAATAGAATGTGTAGAAATGTCTGTATATGACTGGTGTAATCCCCAGAGATCACTTAGTACAACTGAAAGACACATAGACAGAAAACAGTGAAAAGGCAGACAACAAAATCCAAATAGCACTTGCAACTGAGATGTGAACCATTGTATTTTTAGCACACACAGCCGTGGTTCGAATCCTGGAAGTGGTAGTAGTCTGCATACAGAATCATACCCCACAACTGTAGAGATATGCCCAGAATGTTCAGTAAATTGGCCCATATCTGCTGCCTGTCACCCTGTCCCCCTGGGAAATCAGTGGGATGATCCCAGATGTATAGGCAGCAAACAGGAAATACAACTGATTGTCACACATCTATAAGAACAAAGCTGGCACACTAGCAACTCCCCAAATTCTTATGAGAGTAATAAGCCACGTATGTCCCATTTACACCCCCATGTTGTCAAGCTGTGACCAGAGTTTGTACAGTAACAGAGTAAGATGTATGCGCATAATAGTAATGTGGAATCTGGTACTGTGTGTGGCAACATTGAGGTAGTGCTAACAAACATTGCTCCAACAGGTCTGTAAGATATGAACACTGTGGCCAGAAAAAAAAGAATGATACCCTATACTGGTACTGTTTATTTTGGTATTGTATGGCATTGTGACTGAAGCAGTTGCTCTGAATAATTAGGTATTACTCATCACTGTCACCATCACTGTGCTACATAACATAACTGTCTAAGAAATCCTGTATAAGAGTGTTGCAATACAAGGTCAGAATGAATAAACACAGGATAATTATAAGAAAAAAAGCAGATAGGAGATATATATGAGATTTACAGAAATATCTATATTCCACATACAACAGTGATGGACAGTGTTTTAGTTTTAGCAGACACAGCCATGGTCTGTAACCTGGGAGTGGAAGTAGGCTGCATAGAGAACCATACCCAACAACTGTACAGATAAGTCCAGAATGTCCAGCATATGGGCCCATATCTGCTGCCTGTCACCCTGTCCCCCTGGGAAGTCAGTGGGATGCATCCAGATGTTTAGGCTGCAAACAGGAAATACAACTTATTGTCACACATCTATGAGAACAAACCTGTCACTCTAGCAACTCCTGGAACTGTTATGATAGTAATAAGCCAAGTATGTCTTATCTACACCCCCATATTGTCAAGCTGTGACCAGAGTGTGCACAGTAACAGAGTGATATGTATGTGCGTAATACTAATGTGAAATCTGGTACTTTGAGTGGCAACATTCAGGTAGTGCTAACAAACATTGCTCCCACAGATACATCAGATATAAACACTGTGCTGAGAAATAAAAGCTTGATACCCTGCGTTGGTACTGTTTACACTGGTATTGTATGGAATTGTGAGTGCTGCAGTTGCTTTGAATAATAAGGTATCACTGGTCACTGTCACCTACACTGTGCTACATAATATAGCTGTGTAGGAAATCCTGTATAAGAGTTTTGTAAGTCAGTAAAAGTTGAAGAAGGCAATAGTCTAGATATGTCCTGGTTCACCTACATGTGGTCAAGACATGACCAGAGTCTGTGCAAAAAGAGATGGAGAGGTATGTGCACAACATCAACCTGGAATCTGGGGTATGGGTAGAAACAGTTAGTGTTAACAAACATTTCCTCCACAGGTATACCAGGTAAGAGGTGTATACTGCAGGTAAAACCAGTTCATGTATAAAGATGACGACAGCCATATCACTGTCCAAACTATGGCAATAGGGTAGTGTAGTAATACTTGTAAGGTACAGATAACAGCACTGACTAGGAAAGTAATGCGAACTACAGGAATATACTAGTTGTTAACTGACATCCCCACCCACCATACCTCCAACAATACACTACATGCACACCTCAACTGGTATGTGATGACTCCACTGTTATGTTGGGACATATGTCCCATTGGCTAATAATTATTTAAATCTATTTCTATGCATGTGCTATGTTGAAATACTCCAACACTGGTGCATGGTGCCATCAACATACCCGCATGCTGTTATTACCACTGTGGTCCCATATATGCATGTGTTGCATTTGCTATGCAACTGTTCCGTATCTGGTGTCTGGGTTAATGGGAATATCTATGCATGCTGTTATACCTAACACTGGAATGTGTTCACTATTACTAACCCACATATGTTGATACACCATAAACACTATAGCACATATGGGAATACGGGTCCCAGCAGACCCACCTGTCCCACCTCAGCTGGCTGTGGCACCGGGCACCAGCACGTCTGGGGCCCAACCCGGGACCTCCTCGTCCATTGGTCCTGCACCACCTTATGGTGGGATCGCCTCAGGGGATGGGGCTCACCCTCGGGAGTGGGTGCAGACAGGAAGCTATCACCTGTCGCCAGGTCAGGTTGTGGTGCTTAGAGAGCTTGATCAACAGTTTGGAGATCTACGCCAGCTCGAGGGCTGCATGTCATGACTAGAGGGTCAGCTTGGCTCTGGCTTAGCCCCCAGCACAGCCACCTTCGGGGCTGTGAAGGTGCAGTGGTGACTTCCCATGGGTGGGGATATCAGTCCTACTGTTTCCACTACGGGGCTCATGGGCTTCCGATTTCCCAACACCCCTCCCCATTAAGGTGTTTACCGATGACATGTGTCATATACCACCCCTGTTTGTATCTTGTTTGTCTTGTCTTTTAACCTACCCAAACTATCTCCCCAAATATACCTACTATCCCTCCCCAACATCCCATTCTCAACTGAAAAAAAGGGCATTCTGTTCCCCCCAAAAATATTGCCCCATACATAGCTGTCCATTTCACATGTGTCCACTGGACACATGTAATCTGGTCTAATTGGTGTCACAACATATTATTGTTGTCCTCACCCCTCTCTCAAGGGTTTCAGTGTCCAAACCTACCTCCAAATTTAGTGTTTATGCACAGCTGTTGCTGTAGAAGAAATTGGAAGCTATGGACCTTCCCTACACCCTCCTACAGATCCTTAGCTATTTCCCCCATTGTCTTTCCCACTTTGTGCTCCTTTTTCACCACTTTCTTATCAACCCTTTTTCTTTTCTTTTAAAGGAATTAATGAGGGGTAAGCAAGAGTAAGCACTTTTAAGAAGCAGTAAGCGGGTTTAAGCTTGCATGCTCGGGGGTAAGCAATGCCTGCACATGTTAAGCAATTTAGAAGCTAACTCAGTATAAGAAACTGTAACCAGAAGTTAGCAGTGCTTACCTCCACATAAACCCATGCAAACCCACTTACAACTGCTTAAAAGTGCCTTAATCACTCTGTATCCAATGGCCAGCTTTCTGCCCACCATCAAAATAAGCAGCCTCTACAAGGCTCTAACCCAGGAACCTGCACATCATAGCCAAAGTGATTTACCACTAAGCCTTGTCAGACACACATAACTCTGATGTTTTCACAAACATATCATCCAGCTGAGTCATTCAGCAATACAGGAAATGTATCTAAACATGTAGATGTATGTGTTTGTGTGTGTGTGTGTGTGTGTGTGTATATATATATATATATATATATATATATATATATATATATATATATATATATATATATATATATATATATATATAAACATATATACATACATATGCATATGTCTATAGATATATATGTCTACATCTGTATGTCTCTATATATACAGCAATGTATATATATATGTAAGCAGATATATATATATATATATATATATATATATATATATATATATATATATATATATATATATATATATATATATAGAGGTATATACAGACATATATCTGTAGATAAAAATGGGAACATAACATAACAAAAACATATATCTCCACATGCACAGTTAATGGGGTTGGGGGGTGAGGGGGCCCAAGCAACATATGTCTTGTACGTATAGGTATTTGCTCCCCCCACAGCCAAACATGTCTGCCTTGCAATATACTACCAACTGCTGCAGATCCCACAACCAGGACCCGACACAACATGGGCACAAGAGGTTAACAGTACTCCATCCCGCCTGTATGATATCAGGCTGGTATCAGTAACATATCATGCATTACAGTCTGGCTACCATAGGGAATTTACAATGTGGAAGCAATCAACATCCCTAGGATACATATACACAGACACATATATGCAGATACAGATATACATACATATATATATATATATATATATATATATATATATATATATATATATATATATATATATATATATATATATATATATAAAGATATATATGTAACTACACATACACACAGAGAGATATGTAGAGGAAGATACATATGTAGATGGTGTACACAATATGGAACAGCGACTATGCCTACAGTTACCACCTTACCAACTGGACACTGAATGAGCCACCCATACAAAAGACAATTGTAGCCCACAACATATACCCACAGAGAGGTCAAAGGATATAACACCACACACATGTTTGCATACACGTGAAAGCATTATTTGTGTACTACTACAGCTGTATATGCCATGCTATACAGCTGTTTAGACACTGGCATACATATAAAAAGAGTAATACAGTAGTCTGGAAAGGTTTACATATGTTGCTTTTCAGGTCGAGGTCTTCAAGTAGTACAATAGTAAAGCCAGACTGGGCCACGGGATACCAATCAATCAACAGTAAGTAATGCAGATGTATAATCTAGCAACCTCTATCTACACTCTGTGCACAATACCTAGGGGGTAAAGACGTCAGTTGACACAACGGGATGTATCTGATACATAACAAGGCATAACTGACACCATCACAATCACACTGATAAACAGAACAGTCTGTATGGTAGGAGGCAGTAGGCCTGCATTTATCCAAGGTGAATTGTATGGTAATGTACATTCAGATACCAGCTTACCCCTGATACCTCCACATGTTGTAACAGCATAGGTTAGTTATGATACATCCCCCTTAGAATCAATAATACAGGGCCATATACCACTGTAACATACACTGGCCTCTGGAGTGCATAAGGGCAGACATGTATTGTGTAGGTGAAGCCCACATATATATGGACCCAACCCCACAGTATGTGTGGGGACTCAACATCAGTGGACTAATGGCAGGAATGGCAGCATGACATACTCACAGCCCACTACATAACAACCCCTGACAGTACGTCATATTTACAAAGCCTGGTATGTAGGTGGAGGACAGAGGTTGGAACACAGGCCCATATGTGTAAATCTGTTATCATACACTAAGCAAGTCACTGGTATTACAGGATAGTCTGCTACATACCCTTAGTCAGGAATATAAAGTTAGAATCAGACATGGATGTAGCCATGTACTGATAGCACTCAACACACACACACACACTGCCAGTGATATATCTGGCACAAGACCTGTGCGGTGGACAGACAAAACATAATAGGCACACCTCTGGCCATCAAGAGGAAAGGCCCACAGTTGAGAGCTATGCAGACAGACTGCATTCCAAGTTAAACTAGTATGTACACACAAACCCTGTAACACTGTTGCTACACAATGCAGACAACAACACTACTCACACTCTGTCTGTAGTTCTGGAAGCTCCTACAAATATGTAACTGGCCTGAGTGTGCAGGTTCTTCTGTAAGAGGTATTGCTACCTGCTGTCTGTAACATTGCTGCCCACACACAGGAAGTTTGTCCATCATACAGGAATGGTAATGGGACCACACCCACATGATGTAGAGATTTATAGTGGCTGGTTGCCATGACAGTGGTAATTGGAAGTACTGCATAGCATGCTACATGCAGCTAGCAAGTGGAGGACACTGATTGGTGCAGAGGCCGTCACCTGATCATTTGGATCACCTACAAATTCCATGCTGCAATCTATGCAAAGCAGCTCATTCAATTTACTGGAGATTGAGATTGAAAGAGGGAGAGAGAGAGTCTGCACATAAGGCTCAGAAAAAAAAAACATCCAGAAGAGTCTGTATTCCCAGAACAGGTATGTGAAGTACATATGTATGTAACTGACCATAGTACTTGGTCCATAATAATGGGATAGATGATGTGGAATGATTTATATGTGGCTTCAGGTGTTGTTGTTATAATGATGTTCAGCTGAACAACTGCTAAGGACAATAAAGTCCATTCCTGTGGGTAGTGGGCTATACCCGTCAACTGTGCAAAGCAGCACTGACTGACAAGATGTAAGACATCATAGTGTGTGTTGTGTAATGAGAAGTATGTATATTATGTGGCCAATAGCTGGTGGTGGAAGTAATGCCATAATGATGGACACGTGGGTTCCACAGCCCATCTGTTGCAGGATACTCAGGTTAACCTGTATTGTAGCATGCTGGAATGCCATAGGTGCGTAATAGGGTTACCTGCAATTTGGCCCTACATATACCCCCTAATGTCAGGCTGTTTCCATATGTGGCACCTGTCTATGTTGTAGCAAGGCAGAACAGTGCAGCTGTGCAGGAAGGTGTTTTGAGAATGTGGACCTGATGTCTGAATGTACCCCACATATAGGTATGCATATGTGTATATATATATATATATATATATATATATATATATATATATATATATATATATATATATATATATATATATATATATGTAGATATACAGGTATGTCCAAAAATATACAGATACCCATGTGCATACATATATATGAGCACATATCTGCACATATATAGATATATACCTATATGCACATGTCTACATATATACACACGCAAACATATATGTATGTAAATACATGTCCCCTATATTACTACCACAGTGCTGCATGCTACGTGCAGGGAAACAGCACACAATGCAATACACATAGATATCTACAGCTGTCAGTGTGTGCAACATGGATGGGTATGTCACATGCAAACCCATTGTTGGGACCACATTGTCCTTGTCTGTGAAGTATGGAATGGAAATATGGGAATGTATGGCAGGTATAGTTGTGGAGGTGGTCAGGGTTGGTAGATATAGAGGACAGCCTACAGGGTTGGTATGTGACACATGTTGTGGGTAAACACCCTGGATGGTGTGTGTGAACTGTGATGTGGATGCCCCATGGGCCCCCAATATGGGCACAATGGGAACAAGCCTCCCACCCACTGCTACTCACAACAGCAGTCCATTTCCTGAAGGTGCCTGGCCTGGAGGCTGAGCAGGAGGAGCATGTGGGCCCTGTGAATGTGTACTGGTTGCCTCAAGATGATGTAGCACATCCTACATGTGTCTGTGGAGCCCGTTATGGAACAAAACCTGGACCTGTCATCAGGGGACAGGAATGTGTCTGTGTGTGCCATCGGGGGGGCGACTGCATCCCCTGGGTTGGTTCCACCTGACGGTAATGCTGGACCAGTAGATGAGGAGGCCACAGGGTGGGTCACACATGTGATGTGGCCTGGTAACATGGGCAGATGAGTTTGGAGAGGTGGTTTTGCTGGCAAATAGTACATATACATGCTATTGTGTCACTGTTATAGAGCATATGTTGGTAATAATAGTCTACACAATCCCAGAACCTGTCCAACAGCATGCATAGATAACAGCAATAACACAGAATGTCAGATGTGCAGCAAACACATAGCAAGCATACCGCAGGCATATATGGAACCATTGAGGCTCTGACAATGGCATGCAGATGAATAGTCTGTAACAGGCCAGAAATGATAGTGTCCACACAGGGAACATGGCTACAAACACATTGCACAAGGCGTGGTACAGTATGACATCTACCCCACTGGTAGCTATGCTGTAGCCATACCTATTGAGTTGTGTGTACAGTTCCTTGTCGCTGATATGGTGGAGGGGTGACAGTGATGGGCATGAATTTCTCACACCTGTGTCCATCTTCATTTCATTCAGACAATGTCCCATGGAAGGCTGCCAGCCTACACAGCAGCGGAAAATGAAATCCTGTTGAATGATCTAATACAGCACTATGCAATCTTGTTTGGCCAGGCCGCCCATGATCAGCAGGAGCAGACCGCCCTGTGGAATGACCTAGTCCACAGGGTCAATGATGTTGAACTGCACAACTACAGTTGTGATCAGGTCCAGCATCATTGTTCTGACCTGCTTCGCAATGCCCGTCTGCATGCTGCTGCAGTCTGAGGGGACATCTCATGATGGGGAGGCCATGCCATCATCCCTCCTGACACGTCTGGAGGAGCTACTGGCCAGCCTCGTGACACCTGCCCATCTGGCCAGCTACCAACCACCGGACACATTTTTGGAGGTAGGTGCCATCCTCACACTGGCCGGGGAGCTTGCAAGTAAGGCCACAGGGCAGATCAGTAGACCACTGTTTCATATACATCCGCATCGGTACAGGTAGATCATGCATATCTGAAATGTCATAGATATATTTTGTTGCTGCATAGTAGTGATAAACAGATGTCCATATGTGGCAGTATTGTGGGAATGTACTATTGATGTACTGTAATACTGCACACACCCTATAGCAATGCCACAGGTGTGGCCACTGACTTTGCATCTCTCACCCTCTTATGTAGGCCCCCCTGTGATAGCACCAAGGCAGCAGTCTGTAGCTGGTGAGTATTGTTTATGTAGATGCTTGCCAATACACCGGGCATATCATGGCGATGGTATATTCCATGCACACATCTAACACACCTACCCAGAATGCATGCTGTACATGGGCAGGTATTGTTGCTGTGAAATGCATGGCATCACAGGGGTGACCATGATGGGGTACTGGAAGGGTATGTCAGACACCTGCATGATAACTAACATCCAGTCTTTGTGGAATAAGTCCACAGGGAGTAACATAATGGTGGGAGACATGGCCTACAGTAGGGACATGTATGGAACAACACCCATATACATTGCAACACCAGTGTATATACCTGTAGGACAATGGCAACTGCTGAAGAGATACACTAGGCGTTACAGTGGCCCACATTATCAGCTGGGACTAGGCTGTAACATGTGGTGATCAGTGTATGGGATACTGCAAAGTGACACACATGTATAGGGCTTACTTTTCATGCATCTGCAAAAAGGCTGAAGGAGGGGGGTGTCAGCACAACACACCAGTGTACTGCAGCAGGGATACTAAGGATGCTAAAAATGGCTGTATCTGCACATAGTCAGGTTTAGGACCTGTGACAGACGTAACCCTACCCCCACAGCAATAGTGACGGCAGTGTGTGAACACCAAGGGATGTGCACGAGTAGACCTTGCAATCATGCAGATTAGGGGGACATGTGTAGGGCAGACTGAACATACACTGGCAAATGCAGATGGCCCATGCTGGCATACCCCTGCCAGGAGTAGTGACTGCTGTAGTACACACAAGAGGTGTGACAAACCGTAATGATAAGGGTGTGCACACATATGCCCACATGGTGTGTATGCATCATGGTCATTATCCGCACACCTAACACATTCCATAGACACTGCATGTGAAAGTACAGGACATATGTCACATATCGGGCTCATGTACTGTAAAGATATGCGGTGATGTGGTCCCATTGCAGATCAAGGATGGGTGCATCATATCAGTAAGGGTGTGTACACCCCCCATAGCCATGATATGCTCTGATGGTTGTCAGTGTAAGAATATTGGATTCATCATACATGGTCCGCTGATTTTGAGAGCTGTAAATCAGACATCAGGCATTCATAAATGACATCTGTCCCACATATCATCCGAGGTACGTGTTGCTGGAAAACATAGGGGCTGTGAGCAATAAAGCTGACATAACTGACACAGTAGTACACGTTGAGCAATGGGAAATACACCTGTGAGGTGTGGTGCACAGTACATGGCAGGGTGCAGAACAGGTGCATAGCAATACTGTGTACATGTGTGCAGTGGTATACAGGGGAAGGAACATCACCTAGTGACACAGCACATGCATCATGCACATGTATACTGTTGCTAACATGGATTGACTATAGCTGCAATGCATGCTGTTGGGTACCATATGTTATGCATGTTGACAGATGGGTAATAGGAGGACTGTGTGTAATATCATTGTGCAACCTCACCTGTATGCTTGTGTGTGCATCCTGGTGGGTAGTTAGTTTGTTTATAGGGTCACTCTGGTGAAGTGGAGGGAGGTTGATGCTTGTAGGATGTGTGTGCATGTGTATGTGTGTTTGGTGTTTGTGTGGCAGGCCATGTATGCACATGTGTGATTGTGGGGTGTTCATACAGCAGTACCTCCCTTTGGGATTGTGCAGTACATGGACATGGACTGCCACAATACACACCAGGAATACTTGTCATGCACGTAATCACACGACAGCTGATAATATAATATGGTCTGTAGCATGGAACAGGCATTGACAGGGAAGGTAGACACCAGGTACACCCTTAATATCGCATTCAGCAGAGAGGTCACCTACAACCTATGTATGTAGCACTACAGATGCATTGGGGAAGTACTAGTCAACACCAGGGAGTGTATCCATATATTACAGTTGTCACATGATAGGCTGATTGAGCAGCATATCTGGCATGTACTGAGCATTACATACTCATGACACACCAGTGAATATTGTTATGGAGTGAACATAGTAGCCCACAGATATAGGGGCCATGCTCATGATGTCTGGACATACACAGGTTGAACACCGAATGGTGGCAGTGAGGCAATCTAAAACCATTACACACAGGTCAGGCAGGTAATGTAGTAACAGGTCTTGTGTTGTGATCACTTGTGTAGGCATTTAGAGGACTGATATGTTAATGAGTCATATCAATGTGTGTATGTTACCAAGTGTGATGCAGGATAGGGTACACATGGACATATACATGGGACTGTCTGTAAAGTCATGGACAGGTAGGTATTACGGTGGTGTCTGTGTGTGTGTGTGTGTGTGTGTGTGTGTGTGTGTGTGTGTGTGTGTGTGTGTGTGTGTGTGTGTGTGTGTGTGTGTGTGTACTGTTAGGCAATGCTGTACAGGTTTTAAAGTGCATTTATTGTTTTCCCCCACAGGTGGTGAGGTGGGTCAGAGTCCCTCCTGCAGGCAATCTGATGTTGGTGTCATACAGACACCGAAGATGATGATATTACTGTTGAGGCACAGGTGGAGTTGTCAGGGGCTGAAACAGTGCCATCATTTGACATCCCCCTTTTAATCACCCCAACCCCGCACACAGTTTCAGTGCCTATACATACTCTGTCATCAATGGCCATAGCGGAGGGATAGCTGGTTTTTGTTGGTTGTACACAGAAAAGTGTGGTAACCATGCCTATTGTGTCTGGTCACAGCAGGCATAGCCAGATGTCAAGCAGAGCACCACACAGGCAGATGTCCCAGGGTGTTCATGGTAGAGCCACTGAACATTATGCTCCTAGCAGAGGAGACATAGCTGGTAGCAGCAGTTGCATGTTTCAGGCTGTCATGGAGGTGCAGGCATGTATAGAACATTACACCAGACAGGGCCTGAGGCTGCAGAGGGCTGCTCTCACATCAGCAAGTGACAACACCCGTGAACTGGCTGGTGCCATCCATGTGTTAACTGAGTTCATGGATAGATGATCTGGTGAGATGATGGTCCTCATCGATCATGGTCTGTCCATGCTTAAACGTGTGGTGGGAATGCAGCGATGACCACATGGATTTAGGCCAGCAACTACCAACAGCTGGCAGTCAATGTGGATGTGCTATGACACCAAGGGACTCCCGTAGTGCCAGTACCAGCCATGGCACTGCGGGTGGTCTGTTCACACCACACCACAGTAGGCCACAAGCATGTGGTCCTGGCCAGTCCCAGGAGGGACCTGGTACCAGCAGACATTTGTCATCATCAGGTGAGAGTAGCACATTGAGGCCTGCACATGCACGTGTCCATGGAACCCCTGGCAGGCACAGTCCATGTGTCTATGGCTGGAGGCAGTGAACTGCACACCCTGCCAAGTATGATCTGCAGCTGTCCGTAAATGCCTGTGTAGGGCACTCACATGGCAGAACTGTGTGCATGCATACCCACACATTATACAAACACACCTAGGGCAACCCCATACCTACACATATCACATCACCATGGCCAGTTCACCTTAGTACACCCCTCACCCACACACATGGTGTCAAATGTATAGCCCACCACCAGCCTCTGGCAAACCAACAACACACCATCAGCATATGATGATACCTGTGCTGCATCTCTGTCATCCATACCATCTATGCAGGGACAGGCTACTATGGTTCTGATGCACACAGTGACTGTACTACAGTGTACCAAAGTACTGTAGTGTAACATGTTGTAAGGAGTAAAGTGTAATGCATATATGTCAGTTAGTGTAACCGTCCAGCAATGTTGCATTATAGCTGTTAGTAACACTGGTTGATTGTGGTCTGTATAATGTTATCCATTTGTGTTGTAGGTGTACATGTGTCAATACGAGAATGTCCTGTGCATATGATAATACCTGTGCCACATCCCTATCATCCATACCATCAATGCAAGGGCAGGCTAATATGGTTCTGATGTACACAGTGACTGTACTACAGTGTACCACAGTACTGCAATGTAACATGTTGTAAGGAGTAAAGTGTAATGCATATATTTCAGTTAGTGTAGCCATCCAGCAATGATGCATTATAGCTGTTAGGAACACTGGTTGATTGTGGTCTCTATAATGTTATCCATTTGTGTTGTAGGTGTACATATGTCAGCACAAGGATGGTCTGCAGTCATATTCCACAATGGGGTATGGCACTGTCATGACACCATGGCTGTGACATATCTGGGGTACAGTTGAACACATGTCACAGGTTAGTATAGCAGTTATTGCCTGTGCCACATGGAGAGGTGACCCGCTGGTGTGTGTATACACTGCAACATGATGTAGACCCATCCACATACATGCACACTGTTTCTTGGCAACACTGGGACTAGACCTCTACCTAGGTATGCAGTGATACTGAAGTGTAAGGCTTACATTGCACACACCACACAGGGTTTAGGGTGAGGTGTGTCCCAGGTTATATGTTACATGCAGAACATCCCCAGACATGTACAGTATGCTAATGGGGGATGTAATAGGTGTATACGGACAATACATAGTGTGACATACATTCATATACACATTAACAGACACATAACAGGCAGACACACATCCGAGAGACCAGGGCCTATTGCTGCTAACTAACTTGACCATGTGTCCAATGTGTTACAGGTAGGCTGCACACAGCACATGCATAACTTGCCAGGAATGTGGTATCAGTTACCTGTATGGTTGATGGTGACAGTGGTAACCATAAAGTGGTACATGGAACATATACCAGGTGTACATTGGTGTAATGACAGTGTACACAGCATCCACATCCCCCAGTGGATATTGTACTCCCTGACATCCATGCTGACACTCTGATATACTCACCATCGCACATTGGCCACGGATGGGATACAATCCATTGTAGTTCCCAACAGTGGTACTACAGGTATATGAAACTGATGCACATACCATACACATAGCCGGGTGTTGTATTGTCATGCCTCACTGATGGGCAGCAACAACACTATCTGTACTACCATGTGGCAATGGGTATTGTAATAGGTGTATGTGGCCTCGGAATGCTGTACCCTACAGGTAAACAGACATGCACACATACCTACACTTGCCAGAACAAAATGGGCATCCCATGCCTATCAACCCATTTGTACAATACTGTTGTGATGGTACTGCAAGGCTCATGTAGCCAGTATGGGGAGGAGCTTAACAGGGTACATGTAATGTCCCATACAGCAGTAGCCACGACTGGCTATAGCAATGGGTGTTGTGGTGGTTGTGAAGGCTCTCATGGAATTCCAATGTACAGGTGTGCTAACACACAGACACTGCTATACTCAGTCATGCACATGTACACATGTCAGTACTGGGGTGCATCATTGCAGGTGGTCATAGCTGTGTACCTAGCTATTGTCCAAGGAGAGATGGGTTGTGTAGAGGTTGTGTGTACAGTGGTATCCTGCCACCTGGCAGGGGGCAGCAGGCAATCTATTGCCAGCACATGGCCACTGAGGTCATCATGGTGACATGCATGCAACATGCATTACAACACATGGTTAGTGTCTGTGATGGAGACCTATACCCAAGCATGTTCTGTTGACTGTGGTAGTATAGTGGAGGTAGCTGTGGCATGTGGTGCATACAGGGTGTTATCTCCAATATGCGCCAGTTCTAACACAACTGGCAGACATGTCAGTGTCAGTGTCAATCAAGCTTATGATGCCTGTACATATCCCAGCTGGATACCTGCCATCTGCACATCTGTACCAGTACTGACAGTCATCAGCTTGGTAAGTAGCTATGCAGTAGGATGAATGTGTTGACAGATAGACGTTTGACAACAATATGTATGCCATACCTACATGTCAGGAGCCCTCGTTATTATGTTCTGTACAGACGGTAGTCTACAGTTACATTCCACATGTCAGATCATTACCCAGTAGGGGTTATATACTGTGACACAGCTCACACACCAGGGATACAACAAGGAGGCCTGAGAGTCCAGCTATGCCTGCCTGTTGTCAGTACTACATTTAGCACTCTACTCCTGTCTGGGTAGGCACTGACAAAAGTAGTAATGCCATGATACACTGCATGCCAGTGTGACAGCATATACCCTGGGTTACTACCCCTGTATGTAACACAGTCACATGGATGACAGTGCTGTACAGGCCTCATATACATATGTGTCCCACACATGACACTCACACCCCTTGCTATTGTAATGACAGCACATAGGCACATGTATTGTACATGGCATTACATACACTTATTACAGATGTCATTAGCCTGCTATGTTATCAGACTGGGTGGTGTGAACTGGTTAACAGGCTAAGCCATGCTTAGCAGGTATCAACATTGCTGCAATATAACAGCTGAGCTGATTTCCACACTGGTAAGTGAAGCCTACACTGTGTAAGCGCTGGTATGTTTACCCATTGCTTAGCACCATTTAGCTTTCTGCAAACCCGCGCAAATGCTCTTAAAGCTGCTCAAAACTGCCTTAACCACTCCGTATCCAACTGCCATTGTTCTGCCCAGCAACAAAGTGAACAGACCTTGCAGGTCTTGAACCCATGACCGTGTACACTAAAGTCACAACATTTAACCACTATGCCCTGACCACTTTGAAGACAGCTGTTGCTTTTCCAATATATCTGTCAATACACATATTGATTGGTATTGAACAATTGCCTTTACTTTCACAATTTCTGTAGTACTTGTTATTAATATGACAGTTGCATCACATATGTTGTTTTATCATAATGTACACATATCAGATACATACAGTTAGACACATCTGGGAGTGAATACACAACCGTGAGGCTTTCACATGACAGGAATATGGATATATACATATAATTAGTTGATATATGTCTACATGTAGATACACATGTATATTCATACATATGTCTGTATACACATCTGTATAGTGCAACATATATATGGCCATGTGTACATCTCTTCGTATGTACATAGATAGATAGATAGATAGATAGATAGATAGATAGATAGATAGATGTGTGTGTAGATAGATGTATATATAGCTATATATGTATGCACATACTATGTGTATAGATATGCCTATTTATGTAGATATATATGTAGATATCTATAACTATATGTGCATACAGATCTATTCTGATATACCTATTACTGTCAATATATATGTAGATATCCATAAGTAAGTATCTGGCCATAAACAAACTTTACAATAAAAGGAGGAGGCCTATACAAAAAAAGGCCAAATCTCAAATAGAAAAATCATCCCTGATCAGCATTAGTAAGAAATTGAGGGCCCTCATCAAGTCAACTAAAGCTAATTTTGAAAAGAAAGTTGTCAAGGATGCCAAGGATAACCATAAGGCCTTCTATGGCTACATCAAGAACCTAAATGGCAATGCTCAGGTCTGTTCTGAGCTAGTACAAAATGGAACAAAATACACAGACACTTCTGACATTGCCAACATCTTGTCTGACAGGTTCAGTGCAAATTTCTCCCCCCTCACCACCTACAGGGCCTATTACCATTCCAGGGGATTGTGTAAGTCCAATTATTACTGATACATTGGTTAACAAGGCTCTATCTAAAGCTAAAAACACTGCCTCCTTGGGACCAGATGGTGTCCCAGGCTGTGTCATACGCGAGCTCCAAAAGGAATTAACCCTGCATCTTAATACCCTGTTCAGTCTCAGCCTCTCCACAGGATATGTGCCCAGAGAATGGTGCACGGCAACAGTGGTCCCACTACACAAGGGTGGGGCCACAACTGACCCTGGGAAGTACAGACCAATAAGCCTGACCAGTCTGATCTGTAAGTCTATGGAGCGAATCATTATGGAACTCATAAATGGAGAGATTGGGAACCTCCAATTGCTGGACCCCACACAGTTCAGCTTCGTCAAGGGCAGATCATGCCTCCTGAACCTGGTGGATTTCTTTGAGACAGTTACTCAGGCTATAGATAATGGAAAGGAGGTACACACAGCTTACCTTGACCTTGCTAAAGCATTTGACACCATTCCCCATTCAGGTATTATTGATAAGCTCACCAGCCTGGGCATAAACCCTTACGCCACAAGATGGATTGCAAGCTGGCTCTCAGACAGATCCCATAAAGTAAGGGTAGCAGGATCTATGTCCGAATCCAGACCAGTAACGAGTGGTGTGCCTCAGGGCTCTGTCCTGGGGCCCCTCCTGTTTGGCATATACTTCTCAGAAGTACAGGCAAGCACGGAAGGGCTGTGGCTGACTAAGTTTGCGGACAACTGCAAACTGGGTGCTATAATAGAGTCCGCGGCCGACATGGAGATCCTCCAGAAGGGCCTAAATGAGACTGATGCATGGTGTCAAAGCTATGGTCTCAAGCTAAATGCAAAAAAAATGCGTAGTAATCCCCTTCAGAAAAAGCAGAGTACCCGCAAACTACAACATAGGAGGTAATCCCCTGAAATCTGAAGAAGAAATAAGGGATCTAGGGACCCAAGTAGATAGCCAGCTTTCATTTGATAACCATGTTGCCAAAGTGGTTAGAAAATCCTTCTATGTGACCCATCTGATCATGAAAGGGTTTGCATCAAGATCTAAGGATGTAATGGTGCCCCTCTGCTCTTCCCTCATCAGACCCATTATTGAGTACAATGCACCAATTGGAATGTACCTGGCTAGACATCTCCAGCAGCTGGAGAGACCACAGAGGTACCTAACCAAGAGAATTACTGGCCTCAAACAGTTGCCCTATGCAGCATGATTGAAAAAGTTAAGACTGTTCTCTGTTGCATACCACTTTCATGGAGGCGATCTCTGTCTAACGTACAGAGCCATGTCCAACCCAGAATTGCTGAACATGCTCCATCTTAGCAAAACCAAATCTACTCGAGATACATGCTCTAGGGATATAAACCTCAACACAACAATGAAGAGAACATGCTGGAGGGATAGATTCCCTTCGCAGAGACTTCCCTTACTATGGAACAGGGTCCCAATCTACATAAGACAGAGCCCCTCACTATCACTCTTTAAGAAGAACCTTGATGAGTGGATGGGTAACAGAAAGTTCACACCAGGGATCACACCAACAGCACTACTAGATAGGGGCCAAGGGTACTAGCTGCTAGTACAAGGATCTAGGGAACTACTAAAGGGGTGGTGAATACCACACAACGTGGCTGGGCTAATATATGCCTTCGGGCAGATAGCTCAGTACCAACCTATGAACCTATGAACCTAAGTATATCTGCATATGTATCTCTTTATATGTGTAGACATATATTGCTGTGTATATCTATATATCTGAGTGTTTATATGTGTATGTATATATGTGTATGAACATGGAGTCGAACTCTACCTCATCCCCAATAGTCCCTACCTCTTAGTGCAAGAGGATGTCAGGTATGTATTGCAGGTATATATGTAGACTATTGCTACTGTGATAGGGGTTGTCTTCACAGACATTTTGTGTGTGGGAGGTCACACCTGCTTTTAACATGTGCGCCATTGGCCACAGACAGACATCCTTAGGACATCATAGTATAGTACCACTGGTAGCACAGTAATGATCCTGTGGACTACAGCAGAGATATGGTCAATAAATGTGGACAGTCTGACACACTCTGGTCAGTCTAGAGGTATACACAGAACCCCTTAGTGCAAGACATGTGGACTGAGCCTGTCAATGTGGATGTTAACAGCCATGTAGATGGGTATATCACGTAAACACTGGTATACATTTGCCCCCATAGGTTATGCATTCACACACCCCTGTCTATCCTGACACATACTAACTGCTGGTACAGAGGTGCCATGGCCACATACTACCCACTAGTTAGTGACATACATCTGTACAGCATCCCACTGCTTTGTCCGACATACATGACTGTTATGGTTGCCTGGCAGCAGTACATCTGGCAAGTATCTGGACATAAAATCACACTGGGTAAGTACACTATACTGCTAGGCATGTAACAAAGCACTGTGCAGGCTACAGTCAGACTGCCACAACACTGGCCTACATTTCTTATGGGGGAATACACATGTACCTGCATATATAGCAGGCTCTACAAGCATGTCACACCTGTGTGAAACTGCATAGCCACAACCAATGTGAACACAGTCACAGCCACATATAGTAGCTAGCTTAATATTACAGTATATGGACTATCTGATCAACACCATCCTCATATGTGCCACTCACACATTAACCCTACATATACTGGGCCACTATACAGCGTGGTCCAATGCCTGTCTATGGTATGGGACATGTGTGTATTTTGCCTTCCAAACATGTAAGCCGACATGGTAACATACAGTGGAGCAGCATGTAACATCAGATAGAACAGGACTAAGAACAATGACAGCTACCACAGTCTGTACACAGGCCAAGGTACATATTCAAAATACACACATTGTTAACAATCATCATAAGTACACAGACCTCAGTACTGTACACACAACCACAGAATGCCCAGGCTATGTCCTCAAAGATAACCCCTACTATATATAACATGTGTCGCAGTCTGATATCTCAATGGCTTGTTATCAAATATGATGTCACTAAATTATAGTATACAGAACATATGCAGCTGTTACAGCATGACATATGTACACAGGTTGACAGAGTTGTGGCTGGAGGCACAAAGACAGGGCCAATATTGACATGTTGCTGTGATAACCTTATACATTTACTGTTGTAACAGAGTTTCCTGTGACATATGTCCTATGAGGGATATGAAGTAAGTAACTCTCATGTCTGTCACCATGTACTGCCTGCAATCCTCACACTATGCTTCTGCAGTTCACAGATAGGTGCTCTGTGAGTAACACAAGAAAGAAAAGGCACCACACACTGCCCAATCTGCAGATGACCCTACAGATGGGGGTTTCCTCAGAAACATAGCACTGTCATGACAGGTATTAAAACATGTAGACCAGCCATATCCACACACATCCTGTTAAACCAACATTACTCCAAATGCAGAATAGTGACACTTACATTCTGTAGTCATGTCAGGCACATCCCCCTCCTGTGTATTGGCCTGTTTCCACAGTGTATGTTGTTAGAGGTAAATCCCCATTCCATCTGTGATGCAGTTTGCCAAACAACATATCTAGGTCCTGCTCACAGTGAATGAAAAGGCCCAACACCAGCATGATATTCCTATATATTGGAGTGTATTTCTATGCAATTGGCTATGGGAATGTTACCACAGCTGTTCCACATGCAATTAGCTAGAGGGGGGTTGCAATTCATGCAGAGGCCATCAGCTGATCATAAGCATCACTTACAAAACACATGCTGCTGTTTAAGCAAAGCAGGTGCACGTCTGCAACATCCATCACAGAGGAAGTGAGAGAAGCAGACAGAGGCAAAGATAGGTTAGGGAGGAGGTGGGAGTGTAAAAGCTAAGGATGTTTGTGTCACACACCTACCAGTACAGGGTATCAACCCCCTGACTGACTGTGTATTGCTAAACATGTCTATGCAGTTTTTGGATGCGCCACACAGCTTGCATATTGAGGAGCTCTCCAAATATATATGTCATGGTGAGTGACACCTGCAACAGTGATATGGTAGCAATATGGTAGGTGTAGTACATGTGCCTGCCCACATGAACAGGTGTCAGCACCAATACAGCCACACTGTCTCAGGGACCCACACACATTGACACACTGGCAAGGTCAGGAATCACATGCACCACAGGGGTTATCCAGAGGTTTTATGGGCAAAGGGTATGTGGAGGTGTCTGACATCAGACAGCATGCTTCAGTATGCCAATGGGGTTTGTAGTGAGTGTGAATGTGGTCAGAAGCATCATACACCACACACACAAACACAGGGTGCCAGTACTGACATGCATGGGTGCATTGCTTCACAGGTGTGTAGTGGTTGACTGTGCCAAAAGGCTGTACAAGGCTAGATGATGGGTATACTTTGGCATCAGGCCACATGACAATGGTCTGCAGTGTGGCTCCAGGGTGTAATGTCTGGATTGGCCCACACAAGTGGGTATTGTATTCACCATCTAGTCACCTGGGTAACTATTGTGTGTGGCCATTGCTGTGCATTGCTTGCCATGTATGTGTTCTTTAGTCCATGATATGGACAGTGTCTGGGATGTGCACACTTCCCACATGCATGTACAGTGACATGTAGAACTGTACCTGAGGTGTCTGGCCCATATTGTGTGCACATATTGTTATCATCAGATGTGCCAGTCCTGGCCTCATGGTGCAGGAGCAGGTAATGGACAGCAGGTTGACACTGCACTTACAATGATAGCATTATACAGGTATTCCCTGGTGTCAGTGGTATGTGTCCATACAGGGCATGCATTTAAGGCATGGTATGTCCTTTGTGCAACACATTTGATGCCACCACAGTTGTTGCAGGTGTCCAGTGGGGAACATGGGGAGTGTGCACTGTCTGCATAAATGTGCTTATTGTACTGATGGACAGGGTGCCATGCCCTCTGTAGTCCACTGCAATCACACCACTGTTACTATCTGTAGGCAATATGCAGGGTACTACCACCATAGAGGTTGTTACCTAGGCAAGTGTGTTTGTGCATGAGACATGGGTTGAGAGTTTTCTCTGGGTAATACAAGGGTTGCTAACTTTGTTCACCAGGCCTTGATGTCACATGTAGGGGTATGGATTGGCACTCCAGCCTCTTAGCAATTTCACATCTGTTATTCTTGTATGGTGGACATTGTGATATATAATAGGGCCACCATATAATATATTTGCAAAACCCGCTCCACAATGAGTCCAGTTGTTATGCACTGATGGCCACCTCCACACAGGATACGAATGACAAACACAGACACACACAGACCTGCTATGTCTGGTATTAGAACTCATGCCTAACTACTCTATTAGACTACAACACTAGACAGTTATAGGATGCACCACAGAGATTACTGGTGTTACGCTTTCCCCAAAGGTGTATTTCACAGTGAATGACATTGCTCCCTACACAGACATAGAAACTCATACAAACATCCACACTCGCCATGTGTGGGAATAGAACCCCTACCAAAGTACTATATCACACTACAGCAATGCTGTTATAGGGTGCAGCATGGAGATTACTGGGCTACATGTTTCTCAAAGGTGTATTTAACAGTGAATGACATCAGCAGCCTTGCCAAAGTAGGCCATTTGATCTGTAGTGAGTGTGACTAGCCTAAAAAGCATTGCTCCATGCACAGACAGAGACACAAATACACACAGTTGCCATGTCTGGGATTAAAACTCCTAACTAACTAGGTTATCACACTACAGCATTACACAGTTATAGGACATGCCACAGAGATTACTGGGCTACACCTTTCCCAAATGTGTATTTCACAGTGAATGACATCAGCAGCCTTGCCAAAGTAGGGTATTTGATCTGTAGTGAGTGAGACACAAACACACACACACACACACACACACACACACACACACACACACACACACACACACACACACACACACACAGTTACCATGTCTGGGATTAGAACTCCTACCTAACTAGGTTATCACACTATAGCATTATACAGTTATAGGACGTGCCACGGAGATTACTGGTCTGCCCCATTCCAAAAGGTGTATTTCATAGTGGATGACATCAGCAGCCTTGCCAAAGTAGGGCATTTTATCTGTACTGAGTGTGACTAGCCTAAAAAGCATTCACACACACACACACACACACACACACACACACACACACACACACACACACACACACACACACACACACACACACACACAGACACAGTTGCCATGTCTGGGATTAGAACTCCTAACTAACTACATTAGTACACTACAGCATTACACAGTTATAGGACATGCCACGGAGTTTACTGGGCTACATCATTCCCAAAGGTTTTCTTCACAGTGAATGACAACAGCAGCCTTACCAAAGTAGAGAATTTGATCTGTAGTGAGTGAGACTAGCCTAAAAATCATTGCTCCATACACAGACAGACACACACATCACACACAAACACCAGGTGCCATGTCTGGGATTAGAACCCTTACCTAACCAGGGTATCACACTGCAGCATTAGTCAGTTATAGAACGCACCACGGAGATTATTGGGCTACACATTTCCCAAAGGTGTATTTCACAGTGAATGACATCAGCAGCCTTGCCAAAGTAGGGCATTTTAATTGTAGTGAGTGTGACTAGCATAAAAAGCATGGTGCCCTACATAGACAGAGACACACACAGTTGCCATGTCTTCTGGGACTAGAACTCCTACCTAACTAGTTTATCACACTACAGCATTACGCAGTTATAGGATGTGATACAGAAATTACTGGGCTGCACCTTTCTCAAAGGTGTATTTCACAGTGAATGACATCAGCTGCCTTGCCAAAGTAGGGCATTTGATCTGTAGTGAGTGATACTAGCCCATAAAGCATCACCCCATAGACAGACAGGGGCACAGACACACAGACACACACACACACACACACACACACACACACACACACACACACACACACACACACACACACACACACACAGTTGCCATATCTGGGATTAGAACTCTTACCTAACTAGTTTATCACACTACAGCATTACGCAGTATTAGGACACATCACAGAGATTACTGGGTTACTCTGTTTCCAAAGGTGTGTGTCAACGTGGGTGACATCAGCAGGCTTGTCATAGTAGGGATCTGGGGAGGGCAGGGTGTGTGCATGGGCTATAACCCATTCATCTAGAGGTTGACACACCACATGCAAGCACAATCACAGTTATACTCCACAGGTATGTGTATACAGCTGCTAGATGACTGCTGCCTTGTACAATCATATTGCACCGCTAGCACTTGCACCACATAGTCTGTAATGCTGACAGATACCAGTGGCTAATTTCTACAGTGAGTGACATTTACACATCATGTGGTTGTAACCATTTGGCTGTGTGCTAGGTGGGACATGCCTCATGATGGATGGCTATTTGTCACAGTCACTCTCTTCCACACATCTATGTATGTCTATGTTTGTCTTATTATAGTGTGTTGTCCTTGGATATATGTCTGCATTCATATCCACTGTATGTGCAAAGCATGACTGGTGCATACTGAGGAGTGTATGCACTAACATCTTCAACAGTCAGATATGTATGGTCCACTGTTGTTTGCAGACATGGGCTTCATTTAAGTGTGTGAGCATGCCCAGTATGCCCTTCTGTATTGAATGTGTGGATTCATTCCAGGTAGTTTGTACTCCAGTGCTGACCTTTGTGTTGTACACCTACAGGTAGAAAACTGTTTCTGCAGGGTATCCGTAGATCATTTGGCAATATGAGGACAACCTGTGCAAGGAATAGTGTGTACTGTAGGTGACTGTGTCTGTGCTGCTTCTGCTACATGGTACTGGTGTTAGCAGAGATATTCAGACATGTGTACTGTTATACACTGTGATGTTTTATGTCCTCAAGTACTGTCAGGTGGACATTCTTGATCACAGTGATATCCTGGGGAAAAAAAGTGAATGCAGCTGTGTCCAGTGTTGTGGGCAGATGCCTACGTATTCATGGTAAGTTATGCCTTTCTGGAGGGGGAGCTGCACACACTTGATACTAGGTCTGTGTATCCGGTTCAGCATCTTGGTACAGTGCTGGTAGAGGATCCCATACTTATAAATCCATTGACATGACAGTATGGCCTTAACTTGCTGTGGCAGTACCTCACAGCTGTACAGATTCATACAGGTTACCCAGTGGCAGGGGACATGAGTCTGGACATTACCTCTATTGTGGTGTACAGGCAGGTTTGTAGCCACCCATTTATGTGTTTGCAGCCAGGGATAGTGTGTGCACACAGCTGTGTCGGACTTTGCACATTCCATGCTGCCCATGCTTCTAACCCCCTCTCTTTTATTCTATCCTCTGCCAGACATTATGCATACACTCTCTGATACTTTTCCTAATGTTATCACCTCATCACAACTGTGTTTCGGTGTTGGTCCACAGTTCATGTAGTGGGACATGGTGGACATGTTACTGTGGATTGTCCACATGGCCTTCATATGGCTTATGTGGAGTGTGTTATGTTGTTATGCATGTGTCCATGACATAACATGCATTGGCAGTAAATGTGAGACACAGGCCTTTGGCAGAGGCCTGCAGGCCATTTGGTGGTGATGTGGACCAGCTGTGGCAGGCCGTCGCATTCTGTCAGTCCTACAGTCCCAGACTGCCATACAGTATATTCCCCTGGGGTGACAAGGTTGGTATGCTAGGTGTTTCTTTCTATCAGTACTGATCAGGTGCTGTTGATGCTGTCAGGGTGCTACCTACAGCTAGGGATACACCTGCATGGGACACCAGCACTTCATGCTGCATTCTGTCACTATTGCCATATACAGGTAGGGGTCATATTGTACCCATTCCCAACAGCAGCAATATGACCAGAGAGGTACCTATGGGTGGTGTTTGGGTGAGCTGGGTGCATGTGTGCTATGGACACTACTTGCATCTGATGCACAGATATGCATGGGGCATTCCAGTTATGGTGGCATGTGCAGGTACAGCAGCTGTTTTCCAATACATCAGACCTACCACCTTTGTGATATGCAAGTGTTTGGGCAGACTACACCTGTATTCCCTACTGCAGGCCCATATAATGTGATGCATGCCTGTATGTACAATTCCAAGGGTGTGGCCATTTCATAGTTACACATTGTATATTGTATGTCTGGGGTACTTTCCCCTGTGTACTGTTTGTATATCTAGTCCAGCAGCCATGCCATGTCAGTCTTTCAGATGGTGACACATATTACCACCATACATTTACAATGGCTTACTGCTAGCATGTGTTATACTGGTGGGAATTGTCTTTGGCACTGCAATTGTGAGGACTTGGCCCTGTCATCTGCAGTAGTGTGCAATGGCCATCAGGCCATACCTCAACATGCATACATACTGACCACTCTCACACAATATGAAACACACACCAACATAACACACACACATACCTGCATATTGTACAAATGCTACACACACATACCTGTATATTGTACAAATGCTACAATCTATCCGGCTACCTTGGCCACCCCTGGGCATCTGTGCTCCACTGGTATTATACCTACACATACATGTTGCTACATGTCTACATTGGATTGGGGGGGGGCACAGCTCACTGTTACTACATGTCTACATAGGATATGAGGGGTACACCTGACTGTTTCTACATTGCTACACAGGATTGGGGGGGCACGCTTGACTGTTACTACATTTCTATATAGGATTGGGGGGCACACCTGACTGTTACTACATGTCTAAGTAGGGTTGGGGGCACACCTGACTGTTTCTACATTTCTACACAGGATGGGGGCACACCTGACTGTTACTATATGTCTACATATGACTGGGGGCACACCTGACTGTTACTACATTTCTACATAGGATTGGGGGGACACCTGACTGTTACTACATGTCTACATAGGCTATGGGGGGGGCGCACCTGACTGTTTCTACATTACTACACAGTATTGGGGGAGTGCACATCTGACACTTGTACACATTTGCTATGACTGTACTGGTATGTCAGGTACTCCATTCCATACTATTTTCTAACCTATCATGTTGACTAGAGGCATGTTAGTATACTACAGGTCTTACGTTTGATTGACCTACATGTTATTTTCTGACTTCCTACCCTTCAGAACTAACATCATGCAGCCTGAACTGATGAGGTCTGTCTGTGTAGGCCTGGGGGGGGCTACCCATAGGCATCATTCAGTGGCCTTAGCACAGCCTTTGTTTGTGTTTATCTACACCTGTCCTGCTGGCTGTGACTGTTGTTGGGTATGTGAACCTCCCTGACTAGCATGTGTGTGTCATTTGGACACACATGTGGCCCAGCACATTTCCTGCAGTGGATTTTGCCAACATGTGTAGTACTGACTACTATAGTGACAGCTGTATTTGTTACAGATCTCATGCTGCCACTATAGGTGTCTTCTGTCTGTTGTCATCGTATTCAGCCACCTGATTCCCCTGCATGCTCACATCCATACCATAGATGCAAGTAACTACACATGCTACTACAATCAGCAATCAGTAAGGGGAGTGACTTACTTTGTGGATGTGCCAGTACTGAGGATGATGCTGGGGGCTGCCTATGTTGGATGCACATATTACACTGCCTATACATGGTTGAGCACAGGTAGTGTCATGTTTGGCATCCCTTTTACTGTATGTGCAATTCACAGAGAGGTGTCATTCCCTGGGTCCATACTGTGTCAGTGTATGTGCTACTCATTGCCGCTTTGCCAAGGCCATGGCATACTGGGAACACCTCCATCTGCCTACTGGGGCAGGCTCAGGTTGTTCCTCCACCAATTCACTCTGTGTCGGTGCAGGCCTTGGCATTGGTGGGGGGCTGTGTGGCCCTGCCCCATGCTGTTCCTGCTGCAGCTGTTTCTGCAGGATCATATTGTGTAGCATGGCACATATGATAACAATTTAGGTACATGTAGCTGGTGAGTACTGCAAGGCTCCACCGGATGTGTCCAGGCACCAGAACTGCGACTTGAGCATCCCAAACACATGTTCTGTTATGATTCTGGTCTGTGTGTGCACCTTATTATGGCATTCTTGTTTGGGTGTGTGTGCATTTCTGATGGGTGTCATCAGCCAGGGCTCCAGTGCATAACCAGCATCCCCTACTAGGTGAATGCAAGGGATGTCCCCATTGGTAAATCCCTGGTACATCTTCTGCATCAGATGCCAGATGTGGGAATTGTGATAGCTTCCAGGGCATCCAGCACACACATTCATTATAATGCCCTGGGCATCGCATATGACCTGACAGTTGATGGAGTGGAAGCCCTTGTGGTTGATGTAGACCCTACCCTGCTCACCAGGTAGTGCTTTGATGCATATGTGTGTGCAGTCTATAGAACCCACCATCTCAGAGTATTCTGCTATTTGGTGGAAGAGACACATATTGCTGGCCAACACCTCACTAGTGTTGAGGAAATATACATTCTCACCGGCATTTGCTGACATGGCATCCAGGAACTGGTGGAATACTCTGGATGCTGATGACTGTGAGATCCCCATGATATCCCCAGTTGGGCTTTGGGAGGTACCTGTGGCTAGTATTCCTAGTCCTACACATACCTTGGTATCCACTGGGAAGGATTTTCCTCTGTCAGTTCTGTGTGTCAGGCATGGCTGGCACAGCTCAACCCTGTACGCTCCACTATCTCCAGCTCATGTAGCCGCTGGTAGGTTGCACTGTGTCTGTACACCCTTCTCTGCTTCCTCACTGTGGGTTGGTCGACAGCATTCTCATCCTCACTACCCTCAGCCTCTTCCACATATTGATGTCTGATAGCTGCTGCAGCCCCTATCATTCTATTGTTTTTGTTTGTTAAAATGTCCCAGCTTGTATACAACAGTGGTGTAGAGTATGTGAGAAAAACCAGAGGGAAAAGGTGTTTGCATAGTTTATAGTAGTGCTCTGGGCTGGGCTTGGCTGCTGCCTGTGTAATTGGCTGATTCTGATACATTTCACCTGCCAGCTATGCTAGTTCTCCTAGATTACCTTCCTACTGTTGTTTTCCCTTCCCATTGCCTTTCTGTTTAAGCCTGGGGCGAGCTGCTCAAACACAGTGCTCAAATGTGCAGAGCTGCTATTTCCTGATTTACTTTTTTTTTTCCTTTAAATTCCCGTGCACAGCACACACACACACTTAGGCAATGTACAGAGTGCTAGGCAGCATCAGAACCCCCCCTTGCTTAGCTCTGCTAAGCTAGGAGCAATCCCAAGCCACAGGGCTTCAATCCACTTACAGTATGCCTGACACCCCCCCTATGATGTCAGCTAACTCCTAGGCTTGCATCAAGCTATTCTTGCTCTTACACTGTTGGGTGCTGACTAGCATGCAGGAAAAATCTGGGATTCAGTATCATTCCCCTCATTTGCATAGGATTGCCTACTGATGCATTGTTACATGTCCCACACTGAGCCTCCCCCTTAGCAACCATTATTCACTGGCCATGTCGTCTTCTACCTGCCATTGGGTATAATGGCAAAATAGTAATTTTGGTTAGAATGCTTATTTTATGTTTTTTTCTTATTTTCTGGCCAATCCTGTTTGAGCGCTGCTGCCCTACGCTTGAACAGCTGAGAGCGGCTAAAAAAAAAAATAAAAGTTGATTTTTTTATTTTTGCACATGTTTTCCATGCCAGTGGCCTTATAGTTGGCCATTGACATGCTTTCTACATGATATCCACTTTTTATTTGGTGCTGTCATGGCTCTGTTTTGTAATATGCAGAAATGTACTATGTTACTGGTGGAGTACATTTCTGCAGATTACACTAGTCCTGCACAGCCGGTTTCCAACTTCCTGGATAACAAATTCACCTCATTTGTATGGATTTCTCTTGCAAATGGGGTAATTTGCATACAGGGGCTGAGTCCATGCAGGACTAATGTAGAAGCGCTTGTGCACGTCCCTGCAGGTTATTCCTGGATCGCATGGCAGACATATTGCCTGCTGGAGCTCCTGCACTTGTCCTGCACACCATGCAGAGCTTGCAGAATCTTGGGAAGTATTTTTAATCCCACATACAGATTATAACACCAAAATGTTAAATATAATGTTTACAGTCCTAAATAGTTATTTATAGACTTTTTTGACTGAGTAATTTATTTTCTCCTGTTCTTTTTAAACTATCAGGATTTACCAAGTAAATGTATTTTATCCATATGTTTATTTCATCTTACATTTTTTTCTTTGTAGTGATAATAATCTAGGAATTTTACACCACTGTATTGTATATGTTCAATATGTCATGATATGTACAGATGACATGCAAACTTCTTGATGAATCTGACTTTGCAATAACTGTTTGGATTAATAAACATTCCATTCGAGTAATTATTTTCTTGCATTATCTGGTGGAATACAATGAACTGAACCAAGTATATCCTATACAGTGAATTTTTTTTTACAGTACCATGGTTACTAGATGCTAAGGAGGTTTACTAGAATTACATTTGGTAACCATTTAAAATTTTAGGATGCACTTTAGTGAGCCCCATAATACTGACCCTGAATGGTCGAAAAAACTGACTTAGATATACTAAGTCTGAGATGGACATTTCTCATAATATTCCCTTTTTTTCTGATGCATGGCAATCTCGGAGTTGGTATATATAACTCATGGGTGTGTGAGAGGTTCTCTCCCCACATGAGAGGTGCAGGGGTTCTTGGCCCCCTTAAAAAAGATGTTTAAAGGAGAAGAATAATGTTTAATATTCACTCTTCTCTTGAAATTACTGGGGGAGGGAGTTGGTATTTCGGCAATCAGCTTTATGAGTGCCGACATTCAACAGAGCGCCATTACATTCTCTTCAGAGGTGACAACAGTGCTGTACTCACAGATATCTCTAGCTAATCCTGACTGCCCATTTTAGTTTCAATCATACAAGAGGAAGAGGCTCAAGCATACCTAATTGGGCCTGAGTGCTCATTTATTTATTTATTCATTGCACATTCCACATATACCAGTTGCTTTAACATGTCTACATTTTTCATGGTAATCCTCTAGACTGATTATAAAAGAATGGTTAGAGATATTCCTTCCAAAAGATTGTACTAATCACTAAATGTAGTTATTCAATTAAGATGTTCCTAATTGTAAGCACATGACATAAAATAAATTTTGCTTCAGCTAAAAAGCCAGTGCAAACAAAAACAATCTCTTTGAGAATGGTAGTGCCTCTTATCAGTTTTACTATCCAACTTAGCTACGATATGGAGCTCAACCCAGATGCTGCTCTGATCCCTGTTCAAAGATAAAACTATGACAAGTTCATATTAATATTGGTAGAACCAACAGTAAATGGGCACAATTTGAAGCATACGTTTCACACGATCTTCCCAAAATCATTATTATTACTGAGACAAAGCTAGAGGAAAACTCATAATTTGCCTGCTTTTCACAAAATTGTACGTCCTCTACAGATGACAGGCCTAGAAATTGACAAGATGAGGCACCATATAACATATAACTTGTTGCCCCCACTAATTGCTAGTAATAGTATAACTTGTGATAGTACTCCAAAGTTGACAATGGTCCAAGTAATTCTAAATGGCTATATAAAGATGTGCATAGCAAATGCACACATCCCTATGCATTTATCATGTGTTACTTTTCCGGACGTCCCAAACAGATCTATTAAACCGACCACACAATAAAGACTGATTATACTCTCAGCCCTCAACCTAGGGTGGAAAGATCATTTCTATAGACTACTCACAGCTTTTCTCCCTGCCCAGTTGACAACAAATGGAAGCCAGTGACACTAGACCAAACCCAATAACACTTAAAATTCTTTGTGGGATTTTGCCATAACAATATACCACATAAATGTAATAGTTTAGAAAACTTACATAATATTGTTGATTCTCTTATTGCAACTACATAGTTACTAAAACAATAAAGGACTAAGCATGTCATATTTACCAGATCTATTCTAGATTCTAATAATTTTAAATGCCATATGTGTGAATGTGTTATTAATGCAACCCCCACTCTTTTGTTTTCCAAGAGATTAAGTCAATGTTTTCTCAGCAGACTGAGAGTGGACTGCTGTGGATTACTTAGTGCAAACATATTTTGCAAGAGAAATTATATTTACACATTTGGAAGAAGATATAAAAATCCCTGAGATGATAGGGATGATGGATCAAGGTGAGCCAAATGCTGAAGACAAAGTAAGTTGGACTATTATAGTGAAACACATGCTGGGATAGGTAATAGTGGAGGTGATGCTAATTGAATGAGGATTATTGGAAGGTGCTGACAGCAGTTTGGGTGTAATCTTGGCTAGTGGAGTAACTAGCTTTAAAAGCAAACCCTGTAGCAGGTTGCTCCTGAGGGCAGTAAGAAATTTATTTTCATGTGTAGAAATGGTAAACAAAAGTAAGAAAGGTACTGTGTTCAAAGCTGAAAGAAGAAATAAACTGATACAAGGACAACAAAACCAGAAGAGAAAGATGTATGGCAAGAAATAAAATAAAATAAATAAGTGGCCTTATTAGCAAGTATGTAGTTTTGGGCAATATTATTTTACCTGTGGGGTTTAATGCATAGGACATAAGAGCATTAATGCACTTAAGAACAAGAAGACTTTTGTGAGGTTCCTTTTGAAACTTTTACTTAACTTGAAAAATTGATGAATGCATTTGAGAAAAAGTGTTCATTGGCAGCATGGAATGAGTATATTTTTCAGAAGTTGGGACTGTATTTAAAGAAGGAGATAAATGTGCTAGTCAGAATATTGGACACAGAGGAACTTGTGTTAAAGACTTTAACTTTTAATTCAAAATAGGGTGCATGAGGATAAAGAATGCATGATAAAAAATGTTTGGACAGGGATGGGAGGTATGCGTAACACTGGATGTTCACGAGGGAAAAATGCAGCATATTTCAGACATTGTAACTCTGAATGGGAAACAGTGAATAGTAAGGTACTGGGGTCAAACTCAATCATGTTGCTTTGTGAGGATGACAAGCACTTGCATGACTGTAATAAAAGAAGATATGGTCAGTGTGGGGAAAACAGACATAACAATAAGAAAGTGTATGGATTTTTTGGACATGTTTTGGTTTGACCTCCTTACACTAGAAAAGGAAGGGTTTGACAAAGAATAAAATATTTCAGACGAAAGACAATCTGATGATAATATAACTGAAGATATAAGTGCAGAAAGTATTATAGATTAGATAATTGAAGAAAGCATGCAACTAATATGGCTAAAAATGTTGGGAATGAGATAGCACATGTTTAACAAACAGGAAGTGCTATAGAACAAGATAAAAACAGATATGTAGTACTGAAGAGTCAGAAGCAGCAGAACTTGAAAAAGGAAAAGAGCAAGAAGAAAATGAAATTATTTGGAGGGAAAGTTCAGAGAAAGAAAATACAAACTTGAAATAAGAAAGGTAGAAAAAAGGAATGGAATGAATTAGGAATATTAATACTAAATGTAAATTGCATTCACATTGATATTCAAGGTGTGGTATTGATTTAGTGGTGTGAAAAATAATCTGGATGGTATATGTTTGTTAGATATGAGATGTGTGAAGGAAGTAAAAAGGAAAAAATGAGTTAATGTGGAGTAAAAAGACGATATGCTCTGTAGAGAGGGATACATGTTCAGTAACTGTATTTTTGAAGTGAAGGGATAAAGATACTGGATGTGACAGTACTAGTACCTGACAGATTAGTGGTATGTGAAATAAGAAAAAGTGAAATATATATACAAGGATAATTGTATGCATACACTAATAATGCAGGAGAGAAAAAAAATATGTTTGAGGAGCTTAAAAAGGCTGTCCTGTTATGTACATCAATTATTATGGAGGGAGATTTTCCCTGGAGTTTGAGAAAGGGGAAAGGGAAAATAAGATATTCAAGTAATAAGAGAAGTTGTAAGAAATGGATCAAAACGTTATAGAATGGACATATCAAAGTACAGTTATATAAATGAAATAAATAATGTATATTGAAAAGGAATGAAAGAAGTAACAAGTAGGGAAGAAATGTCAGACTTAACAGATCACACTGAGAGGTATGGACTAGAATAAGATATGACAGAGAAGCAGTGAAAGAAAGGAAAGGAATAAAAGGATAGACTGGAGAGACTGGTAAAACTGATAGATAAAAAGGGAAGAAAATAGTTTATGGCAACAGCGTATCATGATGAGAGTACATTATGAAAGCTTGACAGATTGATGAAGTGTGTAAAAAGAAAAACACAAGTTTTGCTCTTAGGAAAAAAAGAGTGAAACAAAGGAATAGAAGAGTGTATATTGAAGCGATAGAAATGCATGAAAAAAATAGCACATTGTTGTGACAGAATAAGAGAACCAGAAAGAGAGCTTTAACTCAAAAATATATAAAATGTTAAAAGTGTGTTGTATCGATAAAGACTTGTTTTAAAAATGAGAAAAAGAGTAACTTTCAATATGTTTTGGAAAAGATGTAAAATATAATGAGGATGAATACATGCAATGTTTGATGAAGTAGGACATGTCAGATATAAGCAGAGAGAAATAAATCTTGGAAATAATGGACAAGTTTACAGTTAGAATGTATGGAAAGGCAGTAGTACAAGAAGTGCAGAATGTAAAAATATCTGAAAATGTTAAAAATTCTCCAGAGAAAGAGATGAGAGAAATGGAAGAAACAATAAAAAAGGCAGAGAATATGAATATTATAAAATTATAAATGGAAATGAGAAATACATGCCTGTATACTAAATTAATGGATAGAGAAAAGAATAGCAGATGAAGGGATTTGTGGTGGAGTAATTAATTTAATATGCAAAAAGATAGAAGTAAATATATAAGCACAGGAGGCTGATAATGATTGGAATTACAGATTATAAATTATTTATGAGTATAATAAAAGTGAGGTAGACGGTTTTGTATGAAGTTATAGAAGGGGTTTTCATAAAAGGTGTGGGAGGGAATGAAAATGTTAGTACTAAAAGAATTAACCTTCTAGTTATCAGGGACCTGGGGACCCAGGTTGATAGTAGTCTGTCATTTGACACCCACCCACCTTATCATGAAGGATTCTCATCTAGATGAACCTATATGATTTTGAAAGAAAATAAGCAAGTAAGACTAGTGGAATGTGCTGAGGCAAAAGCTTTTGTTGAATTTATTCATTAAGTGATATGGAAGTTTTTAGAGACATAGGGGATAGAAGAAAATGTTAAACATTATAAAAAATATGCTATGAAATGTCTTTGGTGACGGTTATGGAAAACCGATGGATGGCAGAAGAGACAAAAAAAGAGGAGATGAGCTCAATAAGGATGCACACTAAGAATAAGCCTGCACTTATAATGAATTCAATAATTCAAGAATATATGTTTGCAATGAAAGAAGTGAAATTAGTCATGGGAAAATGAGCTGTAACACCAAATATGCCTGTCATATGCAGACGATTTAGTGATTGTGTCTAAAACATAATATGGATAAAGGAAGTGGTGGTACTAGTGAAGAAATTATTGAAGAGTTCTGGGTTACAGTTAAATTAGACAAAAAGCAAAGGCTTTAATGGCACTAAGAAAATAAGTACATTACATTATACTAAGAATACTATATATTTTAGAAGTGAAATTTGGAGAATATCAAACTGTAATAGAGCAGTGTAAAATAATGCTAGAATAATTAAAAAAACACTTTCATGGTGGAAGACTTGTAATCTATCATTTAATAAAACAATCCCCCGGGTTCAATAAACTCCATGCAGGTTTCAGGCCTACACAGAGTGCTTTTGCATATAGGTTCATAGGTTAGTACTAGGCTAACTGCCCTTGCAAGCCATTTTAAGCCTAGTGAATTATCCCTTGTGAGACTGAAACCCTGCACCTTGTGTTTGTAAGGTAAACACCTTAACTATTAGGCCACCCTCCCAACATTGCTCATTGTGCATCATCACGCCATGCATATTAATGTTGTGTGTGGCGTGTAAGCAAGGTTTCATGACTTGCACCACTGTTGCTGGCTACCTGTAACATAAATGCAAATCTTACCTCCCAACTTTTTAGTGCCAGAAATCTGAACAAAGTCTAAAATAATGGGGGGTGAAGGCCTAAAAATAGGGACAGATTTACCATATTGTTCTTATAAATGTAGAAAGTAGGTAGAATAATAGGATTTGTGTTAGCATGCCTTTTCTAAAGGATATGAAGCACAAAACGTAAATGTGTTTCAATAGGTATTGACTTCAATCTTCAGTGATTTTCCAGAAAACCACACACTTTACAAGGAACAGCCCAAAAATATGATCAAATATATGGAAATTCTGCAAAATTCTGGACAGTTGGGAGGTATGATGCGGATAGTATTTTTGTGTAAGGTTGCTGGCTGCAAAAGCATATAAGTATATTGTAGGACAGCATGGCAATTGCTTTTCCTTTACTTGAGTTTTCTTCATTAATGCCATAGATTTTTTTTCTTCATTTCAGGTATGTCTCCATGGTTTTTTTTTTTTTTTACACGCCATTGTTTGCCCAATACACCGCTTAGCACAAATGTATTTGACTGTGCTCATCTGCTTTGGGCGAGTGCAGCAGTGCACAATCTGGTGGAATGGACCCTCCTCCAGGTTGCAGACAGGACTCAGACAGCTACAAACATAAACCAGATGCATTCAATTAATACTATCGGTCATCGCACAAAAATGGTAAGTTGCACTGTGCTGCATTTAACAGCAAGAATGTTACAATGAATAATACGATAGGGCATATCATGTCACTAATCCTGTGGCAGCGGGTGTTAAGTGTAGGTGTGGATTGCAGATTGTCTAGGGTTCTAGTACAGGGGGTGAAAATTTTGTTTTACTGTTATGAGGTTGCAGATTATAGCAATGAAGTGCAACATATACAACTGTTCTCTAAGTCTTCTTGTGGCAAAATATATAAGTGTAGGAGAACCATAGTCATGGTCTATTTGACTAGCACATTTACACTAGTGACTGTATACCAAATAATTTTGAAATTGCAGTGCTTGCCACTGTTTTGCATTGCTTAACATTGTACAAACATGGTGCCCATCACTATGCACCTTTGCCTACCAGGTTTGTGCAATGGTAAACTATGCACAACATTTTCAAATGTTGCAAAACCAAAGTGTGCACACTCTCAATAAGTGCAAGATGTGCAATTGGTGGGAAAACATCAAAATACAAAATGCAGTTGGCAGGAAATGCTGATTCTACATTGAGCTTGAGCTATGGTAGACATATCTAGTGTTGCGGGTGAGGGAGTGCACTTCTGAATGCAGAGGTGGAGTGTTCAGGAGTTCAAAATCTTTATTGGACTCCTACTTAAGGAGCATGGGCCTCGTTTGCTGCAGTAGGACCATTCAGGCTCAGAATACAAGTCCAAAGCCTAGAATAGTATTGCCAGAGCTTTTACCAGTGCTACAGGTATTCCCTGCACTGGTAAACAATGCAGACATCATTTTGGTGACCTCTAGAGGAGGAAGCAGGATACCCTTGCTATTATATTGGGGAATTTAATATTAGGGCACCACACAGATGTGTACTTATCAATTTCAGTGAGTAATTGTAAGCATTAAAAGCTGAATGTGGTCAAGACTGGTATTCATAATGGTATTCTGTTCTGTTCTGTTTTTTTCCACAGCTGTCACTGAATGAGACTTGAATGTGAGGTCCCATGTTGTGCATTTGTTAAGGATGTGAGAAGCATGTGGTATGTATGCATCAGAGCAGTACTGTTCTAAATAGTATAATAATATTAATAATAATAATAATAATAATAATTTTGATAGTAATTTAGTAGCATTAAAAGTAAAGGATGGCTTAGTTGATATTTAATACAGTTGTATCAAATTGAGCATGCATATCTCAACTGCAAAAGAAAGTATGCATGCCTTGGTCTGTAGCACAAAGCAACAGCTTCATATTCTCAAATAACAGTGAGCATGCATCTCTAAAATGTAAAAGGAAAGTATGCATGCAGTAGTCTGTATGACAAAATAATAGTACAGTATTAGAGAGTTTTCAGCGGTTGTGGGTTCACAAAATGCACTCCAAAATATAAAATACTTTTAGGTTTTCGTCATTATTGTACTGTAACTTCAGACCTCTATAACACTGGCACAAATGGCCTGCTGTAAACTGTAATTAGTACAGCTGGAATGCACATATATGCAATATATGCACATATCAAGGATTGCTGGCTGCACTCTGTGCTATAGTGTGCCTCTGTTATGAAATGGGCAGTCATAAAAGTAATGAAGAATAGTGTTAGACATTTGTAGTGTTAAAAGTAAAGGTAACAGAATAGAGTCAAATAACTGCACCAATGCTTTATATGTCACATATGAAGTTACTAATATTCTCCCTTTTATTATTTCTCACCCCAACCCTTACTTTCTCTCTTTTTTGAAATTTGTTCTTTTTGTTTTTTCCCCACTGCACACCAGGGTAGACCTGTCCCATGGGATCCTCCTGCCCCCACTCCACCAGCTACAACTTTGCTGCCTAGCACATCTGGTGCACAACTTGTCAGCACTCTCTCTGGTGCCTCTCCACTACCTGGCCACTCAGGTAGTTCTGCCCTGGTAGATAGGCCTGTAGCTCCCTCCGGGAGCAGTGGCAGAGGTGATGACTTTATCATCCAAGAAGAACTGCCAGTGACGGTGAGTAGGATTGTTCACCACACTGCGGGTGCATGCCTATGCCAGATGGAGCACCTACTCTCCATCCTGGTTCAGAATACCTCTAGGAGATGCAGACATCAGGCACTGCAGCTAGTGGTTCAGAGAGGTGACAGTGATGACAGTCCACTGAGTGAGGACTCATTTCTCACTATCACCCAACTTGACATCCATGGGACCTCGATTTCCCCACCCTTTCCCCAAACATGGTGTTCACCCACCTCTTGTGTCCTTCACCATCCCTGTCTCCCTTGTCTTGCTTGTCTTGTCTGTCTGCAATTGTTTCCTCTCTCGCTCGTTCACCAAAAAAAAAAAAAATGGACAGCTGTCCCACAAAAAAAAAAAAAAAAAAAAAATCATCCCATACATAGCCCTGCATTTCACACTTGTCGTCATGACACACTTGCTTCTGTCCATTTGGCTAGACAATATGGCTGTGTTGTGGTCACCGCTCTCTCTGGAAGTGACAGTCTAAATTCAGATAATATTTTGCAAGTATGATCATGTTCTCTTGTTGAAGAATAGTTAGCTATGGTTCTTTCCTACATCCCTCCTGCACATACTTGCCCTCCTTTCACTTGTTCTTTCTCCTGCTTGTTCCCTATTTCAACACTTTCTTGTCTTCCCCATTTCTTTTCTTTAGGGAATTATTGCATGATGATGCGCATCATGCACCAATGCGAAGCAATGATGAACAGCAGCAATACAAGTAAGTGTATTTAAAGGTATCATGCACACTTGCAAAATCACTATTTACACTTGTATTTCAACCCAGTAACACCTGCCTCCAACAACAATGCATTAACACATTCTGCCACAGAGTCAGTTACGTAGGAGATGTATTTTATTTATTTTATTTTTATTTATTTTATTTTATTTTACATTTGTTAACCGGGATGGTCCGACTTGACGAAATCCATTTGCAGCGGAGGCCCGGGGAGAAAAGGTCCACTTAATTAATACAACAAAATGACATAATATATCATGTAAAAATCTTTGTTATAGAACAGAAATTTGTGAAAAAGAAAAACAGTAAAAAAATTCTTATCAGCAATAATTACATATGTACATTATGTTAGTCATGAAATATCCAGACAGAGATCACAACACAATTATCGTATGTCAAGGGATACCATTTGTTACAACCATGGTTACTGAGGACCTGAAAATAGGAGAGAAGAGAGAAGGATGGAGGTAGCATCCTTTAGGATTATGTTACACATGGACAAAGCCAACAGCTTATAAGATGGGCCTTAAGGGAGTTTTTCAATTGTGTGGTCTTTGATGCAGAAGTCATGGAGGGAGGGAGATTATTCCAACTTTTTGCTACACTGTGAGAAAATAGAGCTTTACCTGCTGTGTTGTTGGCTATGGAGATAGAGAGGAGTGATGTGCTGGCAGAGTGGAGTGCACAATTTGATATATAGTTAGTCAGCAATTGCCTTAGAGCTGGAGTTTTGTCAGGATGTTTTAGGTTGTTATATGCTATGACTAGTTGCTGATAGGTTAATAACTGTCGTAGTTCAAGCCACTGAAGTTACCTAAGAGGTGTACAATGGTGTGTTCTAAAGGGGGAATTTTTAGCAAACTTGGCGATTTTCTTATAACAAGACTCAAGTTTGTCCAGGTCAGATCTTCTGACATAAGTCAGAATTGGTGCTGCCTACATTAGTGTGGAAAGAAGGTGGGTTTGAGCTAGGGTGACCTATCAGTTTGCCCCTCATACACCTTAGTATAGATTTTCCCAAAAACATCAACAATATCCTCAGTTTTAGAATATATTGTGTCGTTATACTGAATTTCGAAATATATCCAGTTGTTTTGAATGATTTATAATCCTTGCCAGTGCTTTTGATGGTATTTGAACATTATTAGCATATTTCACTAAACACCTATGTTCTTGAAGTGTTAATTTATTATTATGAAGCAAAAGAGATCCCTTTGAAGCTTCAACATTTCCTCCTCAGTTTGAGCGTTAAAATTCTGAATCAGCTCATTATCAAGTTGTTTTATTCTTATTTCTAGTTTTTGAATATCACTATTATGAATTTTCTTATAATATGAGGCTTTTTGTATAAGAAATCCTCTAATTTGAGCTTTAGCTGTCGCCCATTCAATGTCAGGGGTATGTTTTTGGAGCTTCAAGCTATCTGTAAATTCTTTCAAATATTTTATAATTCCATCTGCTATCTCTTTTACTTAAAAGATTTGGGTTGAGTGACCAATTATAACCCCTATGCCTTCTTGTGTCTTTTAAATCTTTAGAAAATTTTAACTAAATTTTTGAGTGATCTGATAGATGACAGTATGTATAACCACCACTGGTTCTAAATTCGTTAGTGCTTTAGATATCAAAAAGTAATCTATTCTAGCCCACATTTTGTGGCATGGTGAATAGAAGGTATATTTATTTGCATTATTAATATCTTGTGAATAAGAAAAGGGGTCATATAATTGAAAATCTTCCTTAAAATCATTTAATGCTATCCCGCCTGCTTATTAAATGCTCTCTGTGGACAAGACCTATCCAACTTTGGATTTTGATAGGTATTCCAGTCCCCACCCACAACAAAATAATAACCATCATATTGTGTTAATATTGGATATAATGATGCTATGAAACTTTGTTGATCATTGCATGGGGCATATATATTCAAAAGTAGGATAGGTTTATCAAATGCATTATCCGATAAAATCACATAACACCATCGCCCATTTGGATCCACTTTGGAGTCTAAAATCCTATCTTTGTATTGGGTTTTGATAATTAATAAGGTATTCTGTTCTGTTCTGTTTTTTTCCACAGCTGTCACTGAATGAGACTTGAATGTGAGGTCCCATGTTGTGCATTTGTTAAGGATGTGAGAAGCATGTGGTATGTATGCATCAGAGCAGTACTGTTCTAAATAGTATAATAATAATAAAAATAATAATAATTTTGATAGTAATTTAGTAGCATTAAAAGTAAAGGATGGCTTAGTTGATATTTAATACAGTTGTATCAAACTTGAGCATGCATATCTCAACTGCAAAAGAAAGTATGCATGCCTTGGTCTGTAGCACAAAGCAACAGCTTCATATTCTCAAATAACAGTGAGCATGCATCTCTAAAATGTAAAAGGAAAGTATGCATGCAGTAGTCTGTATGACAAAATAATAGTACAGTATTAGAGAGTTTTCAGCGGTTGTGGGTTCACAAAATGCACTCCAAAATATAAAATACTTTTAGGTTTTCGTCATTATTGTACTGTAATTTCAGACCTCTATAACACTGGCACAAATGGCCTGCTGTAAACTGTAATTAGTATAGCTGGAATGCACATATATGCAATATATGCACATATCAAATATTGCTGGCTGCACTCTGTGCTATAGTGTGCCTCTGTTATGAAATGGGCAGTCATAAAAGTAATGAAGAATTGTGTTAGGCATTTGTAGTGTTAAAAGTAAAGGTAACAGAATCGAGTCAAATAACTGCACTAATGCTTTATATGTCACATATGAAGTCACTAATATTCTCCCTTTTATTCCTTCTCGCCCCAACCCTTACTTTCTCTCTTTTTTTTAAATTTGTTCTTTTTGTTTTTTCCCCACTGCACACCAGGGTAGACCTGTCCCATGGGATCCTCCTGCCCCCACTCCACCAGCTACAACTTCGCTGCCTAGCACATCTGGTGCACAACTTGTCAGCACTCTCTCTGGTGCCTCTCCACTACCTGGCCACTCAGGTAGTTCTGCCCTGGAAGATAGGCCTGTAGCTCCCTCCGGGAGCAGTGGCAGAGGTGATGACTTTATCATCCAAGAAGAACTGCCAGTGATGGTGAGTAGGATTGTTCACCGCACTGCGGGTGCATGCCTATGCCAGATGGAGCACCTACTCTCTATCCTGGTTCAGAATACCTCTAGGAGATACAGACATCAGGCACTGCAGCTAGTGGTTCAGAGTGGTGACAGTGATGACAGTCCACTGAGTGAGGACTCATTTCTCACTATCACCCAACTTGACATCCATGGTACCTCGATTTCCCCACCCTTTCCCCAAACATGGTGTTCACCCACCTCTTGTGTCCTTCACCATCCCTGTCTCCCTTGTCTTGCTTGTCTTGTCTGTCTGCAATTGTTTTCTCTCTCTCTCGTTCACCAAAAAAAAAAATAAAAAATGGACAGCTGTCCCACAAAAAAAAAAAAAAAAATCATCCCATACATAGCCCTGCATTTCACACTTGTCGTCATGACACACTTGCTTCTGTCCATTTGGCTAGACAATATGGCTGTGTTGTGGTCACCCCTCTCTCTGGAAGTGACAGTCCAAATTCAGATAATATTTTGCATGTATGATCATGTTCTCTTGTTGAAGAATAGTTAGCTATGGTTCTTTCCTACATCCCTCCAGCACATACTTGCCCTCCTTTCACTTGTTCTTTCCCCTGCTTGTTCCCTATTTCAACACTTTCTTGTCTTCCCCATTTCTTTTCTTTAAGGAATTATTGCATGATGATGTGCATCATGCACCAATGCGAAGCAATGATGAACAGCAGCAATACAAGTAAGTGTATTTAAAGGTATCATACACACTTGCAAAATCACTATTTACACCTGTATTTCATCCCAGTAACACCTGCCTCCAACAACAATGCATTAACACATTCTGCCACAGAGTCAGTTACGTAGGAGATGTATTTTATTTATTTTATTTTTATTTATTTTATTTTATTTTACATTTGTTAACCGGGATGGTCCGACTTGATGAAATCCACTTGCAGCGGAGGCCCGGGGAGAAAAGGTCCACTTAATTAATACAACAAAATGACATAATATAGCATGTAAAAATCTTTGTTATAGAACAGAAATTTGTGAAAAAGAAAAACAGTAAAAAAATTCTTATCAGCAATAATTACATATGTACATTATGTTAGTCATGAAATATCCAGACAGAGATCACAACAAAATTACCGTATGTCAAGGGATACCATTTGTTACAACCATGGTTACTGAGGACCTGAAAATATGAGAGAAGAGAGAAGGATGGAGGTAGCATCCTTTAGGATTATGTTACACATGGACAAAGCCAACAGCTTATAAGATGGGCCTTAAGGGAGTTTTTCAATTGTGTGGTGTTTGATGCAGAAGTCATGGAGGGAGGGAGATTATTCCAACTTTTTGCTACACTGTGAGAAAATAGAGCTTTACCTGCTGTGTTGTTGGCTATGGAGATAGAGAGGAGTGATGTGCTGGCAGAGTGGAGTGCACAATTTGATATATAGTTAGTCAGTAATTGCCTTAGAGCTGGAGTTTTGTCAGGATGTTTTAGGTTGTTATATGCTATGACTAGTTGCTGATAGGTTAATAACTGTCGTAGTTCAAGCCACTGAAGTTACCTAAGAGGTATACAATGGTGTGTTCTAAAGGGGGAATTTTTAGCAAACTTAGCGATTTTGTTATAACAAGACTCAAGTTTGTCCAGGTCAGATCTTCTGACATAAGTCAGAATTGGTGCTGCCTACATTAATGTGGAAAGAGGGTGGGTTTGAGCTAGGGTGACCTGAGCCTGATCTGACAGAAAGTTTTTATGTCTGCATAGGGAACCCATTTTTTGTGTACCTTTTTAATAGTTTGAGAGATATGGATGTCAAAGTGTAGGTTGTTATCTGTTTCGACGCCAAGCAGCTTGGTGGGGTAAGAGGGTGAAATGACGATTCCATTATTGGAGGAGCTAGAGAAGGAGAGTGGAGAGGTTTTTGATTTGTTTGGGGTAAATAGAAGTAATTTAGTTTTGTTGGGATTTAAGATAAGTTGAATATTTGTGATCCACTGTTCTACTGAGGCAAAAGATTCTTGGGCAAGGTGCTGTAGGGTGGTAAGAGATGGGGCGGAGCAGATTAGGGTGGAATCATCTACATACTGTATGAGTGAGGCCTACAGGGTTGAGGTATGCAGATTATTAGTGAAGACAGAAAAGAGAAGTGGACCCAGTATGGAACCTTGAGGTACACCAATGGTGGCTGGGAGTAAAGATGATAACACTCCTTGCCATTGGACAGCTTGTTTTCTGTCTGATAGTTTTTAAAATATGCAATCGTGTCAGGGGCAAAGGATAAAGATGTAAGAGTATCCATTAGTATGGAGTGAGAAACCATGTCAAATGCTTTAGAAAGGTCTAGGAATATAGCAGATACAAATCTGTTGTTATTTCTATGTAGGTTAACCAGGTTTGTGAAAGAGAGAATGGCTGTGGATGTGCTGTGGTGTGGGCGGAAACCATGTTGTGCAGAGGAGAAGAGATTGTTAGAATCTAGGAAATGCATGACCTGAGAGTGTATGCATTTCTCAAGTATCTTTGATAAAGGAGACAAAATGGCAATGGGTCAGTAGTTAGAGAAATCATAGGAATTTCCACCCTTATGAAGGGGAATAATGTAGGAGATTTTTCACAGTTGAGGGATATGGGATTCCTGTATGAAGCGGTTGATTAGGATTGAGACTGGGTAGGATATGGAGTCGACGGCAACTTTTAGGAAATGTGCAGGTATAACATCTGCTGCAAGAGTAGTGGGTTTAAGTTTTAAGAGGTATTTTTTATTGTAGATGTTGGGACAGGTGAGAATGTAAAGAGAGGTGTGTTAGGAGCTGTTGGCATGGATGAGTAGCTATTTTTGGATAGTTGAATTGATAGTAGTCTAATGGATTCAGTAAAGTGGTGATTGAATTTGGAGGCTATATCACTATCTGTTTTTGTGGAGGTGGAGGTGGGAGCTGGTGTGGTGGTTTTACTAGGTTTTAGTAGGGAGTTAATTGGGTGCCAGAACTTTTGGGGGTTGTTGGAGGGTTTGTTTTGGATACCTAGAAAGTAGTTCTGTTTATCGAGCTTTGTTTGTTTTCTGACCAGATTCCTTATGTGTTGATAGTTTTGTTTGGATAGACTAGTGTTTTCTTTCTTCCAGATTTTCCATGCCTTTTCTCTGGTTTTTAATAGGGCTCTAGTGGACTTGCTAAGCCATGGAGGATAGTGTAGTTTAGCTCTAATTTATCAAGGATGTTAATAAGAGTACTATTAAAATAATCCACTGCTTGGTCTAAGTCAAGGGTGTGTATTGGTTCCCAGTTATATTTTTTTAACATAGTCTTGAGTTCTTGAGGGTTAACATTGCAATAGTTTCTGACTTGTCTATAGAATGTAGGTTTGGGTATGTTAACATGTTTTCATAGGAGGTAAGTAGGGAGATGGTCGCTAAGTCCATCTGGTAGGCTACCTATTTGCTAATTATGTTCAGGGTAGTTTACTAATGTCCAGTCTAGTATAGATTCCTTATGGGAGTTTTTGTCTACTCTAGTTGCTTCTTGAACGAGTTGAGAGAAACCATACAGGCTGATGTGGTTAGTGGGGTTTTTAGAGTTGCAGGCTAGCCAATCAGTGTTTAGGTCACCTAGTAAAATAGTCTCCTGTGGGAGGTTATCTTTTGGCCATTGTAGAATCTCCTCAATTATTGGAGAGTTATTGCCTAGAGGGATACGTGCACAGAGAATATTGATGCTCTTTTTCTTATTTAGCAGTAGCACAGATCCTAAGATTTCAGCAGTATTAAATTTAGGTAGAGGAGTTACTAGAGGTTGGAGAGAAATTGTATTTTTATAAACAATTGCAATGCCCCCTCCCTTCTTTCCCATCCTATCTAGTCTTAGGATATTATATCCTGGAGGGAGAATTTCTTCATTCTGTGTGCTGGGTTTTAGCCAGATCTCTGTTATGGTAAGGATGTTGGGGGAGTAGTGAGTTATGAATGCATGGAAATGAGGACATTTGTTTTATATACTGTGAGAGTTAAGGTTGATGATGAGTAGATCTGCAGTGTGTTTGTTTGGGGGTATAATGTTGCTTGGCCCTGAATTTGGGTGAATATTCCCAGAGGTAAGGAGGTATTTCTTTAATAATAGATGAAGTTTGATAGTTTGTAGAATGTTTCTGTGGAGTTTGCATGATGTTTTTCTAGTGTAGTATAGTGAAACGTAGTTGTTAAGTATAAGAAATATTGTGTTGTCATTAAATAAACAGGGGGCTACTGGGAAGCTTATGTGGGTAACTACAGGTGTGAAGGTATGTGCTGTATGGTAGGTGGTGTGGGGTAGTGGTGTGTATGTGTGTAAGGATGTAATGTAGGTTAGGGTTGTGAGAGTTAGTAGGAGAGATGTAAATAGGGCCTGCCTAGTTTGTGTTACATGGTATTTGGATGCAAGTGGTATTGTTTGGATGAGAGTTAATCAGGCGGTGTGGTTTGAGTGTTTGCAGTTCAGTGGCTGTAGGGACTGGTTAGGTAATAAGGGGTTAGGATAAATGTAGAAGTAATGGGGGCAGGTGGGAAATGGGGGCTGGGTAGGGGAGCGGAGTGAGCTGAGCATAGTGAGGCGAACAGAGCGGGGCTCAGCGACCACAAGACTATGGAGACAATCTGTGAGCTCTACTCGGGGAGAGCAGAAAAATCAGCCTAAGCCTTTATAAAATCAATAACTTAGTAACTGACATAGTTTAGCAAGGATTTCCCTTTGTACTTCCCTGTGCCTGCTCCCTATATCACCAATGTCGTATCTGACCCATTAATTTTGTATGAAGCATCATTGCAGGATCCTCAGTACTGTTTTATAAAGCATTATTTCCCGATACCCATTTAGTTTTATAAAGCATTAGTACACGATGGAGCACAATGGTGCTCATCACGCATCATCGTTAAGCAATGGTAATACAAATGTAGTTCAATGTATTAGCTACAACTATATTCAGAAGCAGTACCATATGGCCGCAAAAAGGAATGTATTACTGCATTAAGTGAATTAATACTTGCAGCCAGAAAGTAATTTCAGTAGTAGGTGTATGCAACAACAGTTAGGTCTGCCATTTGCTATTCAATATCTAAAATACAACTGCTATGCAACTGAGTCTGTAGCACCATCTGTTAATGCATTGATCCTTAATTTTTGGTGTCAGATGGTACTGGGTTCTAATCCAGCTGTATGTAACAGTTTGAAATACTTTTACATGTAAATCTAAATTCTAAAGTATAATAGTTAGTATGGAGTCTCTAAAATATGGCTAGATGGTAGCCATAGCCATGTGTCACTGTGCAATGCGTACCACTGTGCAATTATGCATTAAAGAAAAAAAAATAGAAAAGATAAAAAAATGGTGAAATGGGGAGCAAGCAGGGATAGAACAAAGTGAAAGGAGGGCAGGAATGTGCAAGAGGGATGTAGGACAGAACCATAGCTATCCGTTTCTTCTACTGTAAAAATATGTTCAGATATACAGAATATTAGCTGAATTTGCATTGTCAACACCAGAGAGAGGGGTGACCACAACACAATCATGTTATATAGCCAATTGGACTTAATCAAGTGTGTCAAGACAACACATATACAAACTGCATAACTATGTATGGGACATTTTTTTTTTTTTTGGACAGGTGTCTAGTTTTTTTTTGAGAGAGAGAAAAGAATGTTGGTGAAGGGACATAAGTATGCCTTTGTTAGGCAGGTTAGGTAGGTGAGGAAGCAATCACAGACAGACAGGGAATACAAGACATGACACAGGGATGGTAAAGGACACACGAGGTGGGTGAACACTATGCTTAAGGTGAGGGTGGGAACATCGCAAACCCATGGAAGTCAAGCTGGCTGACAATGAGAATCAAGTCATCACCCACTGGATTGTCATCACTGTCACCTCACTGCACAGATGGCTTCAGTGTCTGATGCCTGCATCTCCTTGTGTTATTCAGTACAGTGATGGAGATCAGTGTATCCATCTGGTGTAGGCGTGCACTATGTTACACACAGTCCTACACACCAATCCTGGCAGTTTATCATGTGTGATAAAAATCACCATCTCTTCCACTTCTCCTAGAGGGAATCACTGGCCTATCCTATAGGCAGAACTACCTGAGGGGCCAGGTAGTGCGAGGACAGCAGGTGGTGCTACCAGGTTGTATCCCAGATGTATTGGGCCTTGGTGCTGTAGCTGTGGAGTGGGGGGAGGCGAATCCTGTGGGGCAGACCTGCCCCACTGTGCTGTGGGAAAAAAAAAAAAATTAAAAAAAAACAAAAGATAAGGGTTAAGGTGATTGAAAACAAGGGAGAACATTAACAACTTTATATGTGACATACAATGCATTGATAAAATTATTTGACTCTATTCTGTTACCTTTGGTTTTAAGACTATCAAATCCTAACATATATTGTTTTTTACTGTCAAAACTACCCAGTTCGTAACAGATGAGTACTATACTACAGATTGCAGCAAGCAATCTTTGATGTGCATATATTGCATATATGCATGTTCCAGTTATACTGATTACAGTTTACAGCAGGCTCTTGGTGCCATGGCTTTAGAGCTCTGACCTTACATTGCAATATTGATGAAGACTTAATATTGTATATTTGGAATGTGTGTTTTTTGAACCCACAACCTCTGACTACTTTCTAATACTGAACTGTTGTTTTGGCTTCCAGACTAATGCATGCATAATTTCCTGTGTCAGTTGAGAGATGAATGCTCAATTTGATACAACTGTATAATAAATCAATAAAGGTGTCTTTTCTTTTAATGCTAAAATAACAGTACTGTTCAGTTGCATACATACCACACACTTTTCACATCTGTGCCAATCTAGCAGCATGGGTTGGTGCATCCAATTCTCAGTCTGTGATAGCTGTGGAAAAAGCATAACAGAACAAAATGCCATTATGAATACCAATCCTGACTATATCTATCTTTTAACTTTTACAAGTAGTCTCTGTAAGTAATACTTACAGATCTGCGGGGTACCCCAGTCCTACATTCCTTGATCCAATAGTCAAGGCTATCACTCCTCCTCATCTGGAGGTCTCTGTAGTGATTCTTACATTGTACACAAGTGTGGGGGATACGAGTAGCACTGGTTAATGTTTGGGCAATACTATTCCATGCCTCTGACTTGTAATCCGAGCCACAATAGTCCCTCTTTACCCATGTTCATTCACTAAGAGTCAAAGAAACACTTTGGACTCCTGGACACCCCATCTTTGAGCAAAGAATCTCAAATCCTCTCCACTAATGCTGACCAGGCCTACTGCCTACCACAGATCAAAACCAATGTAGAATGATGTTTCCCATCAATTGCAGGTGTCACACTTACTTACACTGCACACTTTTTGCTTTTGCAACATTTGAAAGTGTTGTGCATTGCTTACAATCATGCAAACATGGTGCTTGAGGGTGCACACTACCAGACAATGTGTTTGCATGATGGCCAACAGTCTTAATTGAATACAACCAGTTGAAGTTTTTGGCTGTCTGAGTCCTGTTTGCTACCTGGTAGGCCATTTGACCGCTCTGCATGCAAACCAGGTTAGAATAGCCAAACACGTTTGTGCTACGTAGCACATCATGTAAACAGTGCCCTCCCAAAAAATAATTAATTAATTTTAAAAAATGGCAAAGAGTTGGAATGAGGAAAATCAGTCTATGGCATACACAATAGGAAAATGTGAGAACACATGAGATATGTCTGCATAGGTCTGGATCTCAACTCTCACGCCAATGCACTTTCAGAAAACAGGATGGGTGCCGTATCCATCTTTGGCACATGAACAACTTTGCAGCAAAAAAATGAAGTTATTCCTCACACAACCAAGTGCAACTGACTGTACACTGATATCAATGTATATACTGTTATTTGTAAATTTGTTATATTCAATATATTTGGATGTAGTGTACTTAGTGATCACACAACGTGTTAAGATTATTCCTTGCAAATATACAGCTCTGTTGTACCTTTCTGTGTTTCTTTGTCATTCATCAGTTAATCTGATCAGTACTCAGAGGCATGCAGTGTGTAAGCCAGTCTATATAATTTACCATAAAATATGTGGGGATATCCACTGGGAATACTATGTTACACACTTGCCATCAAATGAAGAGTAGGTTGGATGACACAAACAACCATACACTACTTTTATGGGGGGAGCAACGGTGAGTTCCTGTTATGGCACATGTGTTATGGCACATGCAATGGTAAACTGTTCTTTCAATGGGGGTGGACACAGGTTGAGCTACTGTTATAGCACAATCAAGGATATGTTGCTTTTATTACTTTTCCTTGTTTTGCATCCTGCCTGTTGATCTTGTGAGGGTTGTGAAGTCAGAAACTGCAATATGTGTCATCATTTTCTAACCTTTTCTATGATTTCCCATTACAAACATATGGTGCTAAACTGAGGGCATGCAGTGATCATCAATACTTTGGAGAGGTATGAATGTCTGAATCTTTGATACCTGAGGGCTACTACTTGCTAATGGACACATACAAGTCAAATAACCCTCTGCTGTCACATGTTACATTAATTTCTGTACAAATCTCCAACCTTGTACTTACTTACTGTACCAAGTGATGAAATACAAGGACATGCCATAATATTATTATACAATGCAGTACTTGTTCAGGCTTACCTTGTAAACGCTGTTGTAATAAGTTAAATGTGGCCTGAAAACTCTTCTCTGTCTTGGCCTAGGCCTATTGGCAGCAGCAGCAGCACTGCCTGCAGCCTGTAGCACATACAAGTGGAGTTAAGCAGCAGCAACTCATAACATTCTGTCTGAGTAGACATTCGGTGTCTGTAATCCACTACTTTTGAAATCCACAGGAAAAAAATAGCATGGAGTCTACATGGGTGCTTTATAACTTGCGGCATATCTCAACCAGATTGGTTCATTAGTGTGTAATTCATCTGGTAATGCTGCAATTAACATCTCTGAAACACAGGCTAAGACAGATGTAATCCATTAATAATCTACTGCATTATCAAAAGGCACATGTGAGGCTAGCCAAACTAATGGCGGTGAAATTTGCTACATGTTTGCAGGAATTCACAAAAGATATTTTTACACAGAAATGTTGATTTCCATGAGGTGTGCTCCCATTTTGTTGCCTACATAATGCATATGCTGGAATATATTAATGAATAATGTGAAGCAAAGGCTTTTACACTTTTATCTGTATGCATTAGTTAGAAGTGTACTGATGGCATGACCATGTTTGTCAAAACATTTTAGAGGTGCACATGATTAACAATACATGAAAATAGAAAGCTGTGTGATACATATGTACAAATGATTCAGGGACAGCTTCTTTGAAAATACTTTTAGCATTTCAAAGATGTTTTATTACTAAAATGGTTCATTTGCCTGCTCTTTTGTGGGTGAGGGAGTAAATTAAAGTTATGTTTATGTCACCAACTAGAATGGGCTATTCTTTTGCGGAGGGTGCACAGTTGAGTTACTGCAATGACATGTACAAGGAAATGTTGTTCTTGCAACTCTCCTTATTTTGCATCCTGCCTGTTGTTAGTATTTCATATCTGTAGACTGTTTTCCAGTGGGTACTACTGACTGCCTACCTTTACTGTTTTATCTGGAAACAGTTATTTTGTAGTTATATGATACTTATGTGTATTATCATTCTGTTGTAGTTTAAGACACAAACAATGTCAGTGAGGCAGAAACCCCCATTCAGTGAAGTGTAAAATAATATCATTGTTGATGTTCTCCATCAACATGAGGGATTTCTGCTGGGAAGGGGTTGGACCAATATGCAACAGAGGCTACAAGTATGGCAGCAGATTGTTGCCAACATCAATTCTGTGGGTGGCCACAGCCAGATATATGAACAGTTGCGCCACAGTGCCAATGACATGATTACCTCTGCACAGAGGGGAACAGCTGCTGTTTCCTGAAATCAAAGGGTAACTAGGGATGGTCTGCTAGAGAACCACCTCTTACCCATAATGAAGAGTTCCCAGCAAATAACCTCCAACATAAGAGCTCACAGCAGAGTGGATCACAGCATGTCCGTGATGTGGGAACCACTCCTGAGTCTCAGGATGACCTTCCAAGTAGGCTTTGGTATATGACCAGTTGAACATTGTTGTATAGTAAAACAATTAAAATAAGTTACTTCTGTGTCACATATCTTTTTGGGGGGATTGAAAATTGCTATAGTGATAAGCTCAGTTTGGAATTGTCAGTCATATTCTTGTTGAACAGCGTTGTCGCCTCACAGTAAGACGCTGTCCGGTTCAACTCTCAGCTAGAGCGTCTTCTGCATGAAGACATGCGTGAATGGGCGTACCTTTGTTGAAGGTTGTGTGTCAGGGCTGGCAACTTGGCATGTAAAAATCAACTGCCAATCATTAGCGGACCCGAGTTCCACTGTGGCGATCCCTAACCGGGAAAAGCTGAAAGACGCAACAACATTCTTGTTGAACATACAGTTAAAGCATATATGCAGGAGTGCATTATTACTCCCTATTTTACTGTTAAATGTGATGATGTTGCCCTTACCTCTTGCTTAACTTATTTCAGAACCATCAGAAATCCAGCAGTACTGCAGATCAATTTAAAGAAATATCATCATGTGTCATTTTAGGCCTGTTGTATGTTTTGCTGTAGTGTTTGTAATAGTGGCAGCACGGTTAGTTGTTTAACATATATTGCACCATAGTAGTGCAGGTATCAATGTATCCCTGTGTTTCTTCCTTTTCATCTCAGGTGATCATGAAAGTGGGAGTGTGGGCCCTGTGGCACCTGATGTCAGTGTCTCATTAGACACTGATGATGATGGTGCAAAACTGAGGCACAGTCGGGGTGCAGAGGTTGAATCTGGCACAGAGGTTGACACCCAGCCACCCCCTTTATTTTTCCCAGACAGAGCTAATAGGCCTACACCTACCCAGTCCACTGAGCACTCAGATATTGAACAAGTGAAGGGTGAGGACATTAATCACAAAGTGTGTCTACTGTGGCTTTAGTGCCTGTTGACTCTGGTCATAGCCAAAGTGTGGGTGAGGTGCCATGCAGGAGGGTTGATGGGGTGCTTGGAGCTGGCCTGCTGTTTCTCCTCCACCTGGTGCAAGTGTCTCTTCCCATATCACTGAACAAATGTTTAGGGCCATCAAGGAGGCACAGACATGTTCAGAAAGGCCCTCCAGACAAACACTCAGGGCTGCAGATCTGGCACAGGCTTACATGCATGATTGCCTCCACCATGTTGCTGATTCACTAGATCTGATGAATGACACATTGGAATTAAGGTTGTCTGTGATGAACCGGGGGGGGGGGGGTCTGTCATGAAATGAGCAGCATCTGTGTTGGAATGTCTGCTAGGATGGGAAAGGCATCCTTATGAGTGCAGGTCACCCTCAACATCTGCTTATAGCCAATGTGGCCATGCCCGATCATGCTAGTGTAATAGCAGTACTTCCACTGGTTCATCGGTAAGTGTGTTGCCCATACCCAGACATGGTAGGCCATGGGGTTCACGGTCCTGGGTGTTCCCATAAAGGGAGCATGTCCAGCACACATTCAGGCAGCAGAACTGTATTTGACCTTGGCCGTGGAAGTGTCAGTGCAACTCCTGGCAGATCCATTTTTCATGGTCGAGGCTGACAACTATGAACTGCCAACTCTACCATGCACAGCTCACACCTGTCTGACATACCAAGATCTAGAGCTAGCACTGAGCTTGGCTGTGTTCATACAGACTCTCATGCAACTTTCACATGGAGGATCCCTACAGGCACACACACACACACACACACACACACACACACACACACACACACACACACACACATACACAACATATACATGGTTTAGCATGCCTGCTTCCCTTTTTTACTCACACACACTCACTGGCCTTTTGTGTCATGTTATGCCTCCTGGCCCCCAAACAACACCCTGTGCAAGTGATGATAACTGTGCCATGTTCCTGTTTTCTCTCTTTTGGATTCAGGGATATAAAAGCTTTGTGTCTGATGTACAGGATGCATAGGTACATTAGTGCCTAGTATATCTGCATTTGTGTTGAACTAATAATTGTATCTGCCACTTATATTTGCCTTGCCATGTTATGCAATGCATGACATCATCATGTCAGTACTTTCTAGTGTATTCTCTTGTAAGGGTTGTGAACTCAGAAGCTGCAATATATCTCATTACTTTCTAACGCTTCTCTTTAATGATTTTCTAGTACACATGTATGGTGCAAATCATAAGACATGCCATCAGATTCAGATCTCAGGATTGTATGACAGCACTGGAGTCAAACTCATCAGAACTGGAATACATTATAATCCTGTCCTTTGCATGAACCTCGTCATTCACATGCAGCAGCTGGACAGTCCACATGGCTTTCTCATCAAGATAACACAGGGCCTACTAACCATGCCATGATGTATGTGGATAGATTAAAAGACATGTCGCTGTAATCTGTCTGGTATTGAATTAAATTTTAACTGTTATTCTAAGCCTCTTACTTTTGGTTTAAGCACTTGAGATTCAGGCCAGTTGTTTTACATTAAGAAGGTTTGTAGTCTACACTCTTGTGGGAGGAGAGGGTAGCCTCTGCCCTTCTAATCTCAGAATTGTTGTTTGAAGGCTTATCGTGCCTGTTGTTGTAAGTGTCTTTGTTCTGGTTTAAGCACTTGGGTTCCAAAATAGTGATTTTACATTAGGAATATTTGTAGTCTAAACTCTTGTGGCAGGAGAGGGTATCCTACATCCTTCTATTCTGGGAATTGATGGTGAAGTCTTATTGTGCCTATTATTCTAAGTGTCTGCACTGGATTAAGCACTTGGGTTCCAGACCAGTTATTTTACACTAGGAAGGTCTGTGGTCTATACTCATGTGGGAATATTTTACTAAATTGCTGCTTTATTTAAACTGTTTTTTTTTTTTTTTTTTGCTGTTGTGACTGCGATTTCCTGAACTTTGAATGAATCTAGTACTTCTGCATTTTATAACATAGGCCAGATTCAGGATTGGTGGATCTAGACTGTTTGCTATCATTTGAGCGTTAAAGCCAGCCACCTTACATTAAGAAGCCCCACCCCGCACCCTTTTGGCAGAAGTGTGCAGCCAAGGACACATCTGAGTTGGGATTGTTGGAATAAGGCTCAGTATTGTGCTTTCCCTTTGGTTACTTTTTTAAAATAGTTTAACTTTGCTTGTATTTAAGTGTCTTATTTGTGCAGGTTTGCACTCAGTTTACTGGAGCTGCTCAGAAATTGCACTACTGCCCTGTGAGCAACTCAGTTGTGCATTGTAAAGCACTAAAGCAGTTTTTTACCCCAAGCTGGCCATAGAATAGCTGCTTTTTGTTAGCCTTACAGCAAAACATGGTCCATCTAAACCACTCCTCACTAATTACTAAAGTATATACCTGCCATAATGAATGGACAGTTTCCCACCATTTCTCCAGCCTAACGGATTGGCATGGGCATCTTGAGGCAATGTAGCCATTGCCTCATGTATACTGACAACCATTTACTTCTAAAACAGACAAATGCAACATGTCAGAGTTGTATCAATACTATGAATTTGGAATCAAGTCTCTCACATAACAGCAAATCAGATATCAAACAGGTTGTCTGCACACACACTTCACCTCTTGCACATAACAAGCTCACAACACATAAATACCACATACATGGAGGTACTCGCTAGAAGCCTACCTAAAGATTAGAGACCTCTGAAAAACAAACCTACTGTACAAACTGCAGATCCAACAGACTCCACTACTCATAATAATACATGCAACAGTGTCTCAGGCAATAAACCCCTAAGGCAAAACACTTCAAAACTAAATGTCTTGGTCATAAGCAACTCTATAGTGATACACACAGACATCACCCTCACCAGGCTGGACAAGGAGAAAGTCACAGTCAGCTGCCTGTCAGGTGTTAGGATCCTCAGATCATGCATACACTCAAGTCTCTTAACAATAAGTACCATTATGACTCTGTCATAGTCTATGTTGGAGTGAATGACTTCAGACTTACCTCACTGGGCTACATAAAGAGAAACATGACTAAGCTCTAGGATTATGTGTCTCAGGCAGGTATGTCCCTAGCCCTAAGCAGTATTCTACCTTCAACCAGGATGATGCCTCAATATAAACAAAAAATGATTGACTTCAACAATTGTCTTAGCTTCTGGTGTCAATGCAGGGGGATCTAGTATCTGTTAGCCTGGAAAGATATGGTCGACAGACCACGCTGCTTTGCTAGAGATGGTCTTCATGTTTTTTCTTGGCTTTAGGTTACTGACAAAGGTACTTGTCTCCCCCATAGTGCCTTTTATAGGCAATGTCATAACAACAAAATTCTTGACATAAAAAATTCCACAGGAGACAAACTCAAGGTTATGCTGCTTAATGCTAGGAGTCTAAATCAGAAACTGCATTCACTGGAAGCATTCTTTACCTTGGAAGACGTCTATGTCTGTGCAACCACAGAGACATAGTTCAAGGCTGCAGAGAGACCCAGGCCAGGCAAGGCTACAATGCATTCCACACATTCAAACCTCAAAACGAGCATGAAAGAACCAAAGGCAGAGGAGTATCTGTCTTCATTAAAGACAAATATACCTTAAGACTGGTCAAACAGTACAGCTCCCTAGAGTAACTAACTGTAGTTAAAACCTGCTTCCATATCATTGTTAGCTATAGGTCCCACACCATGAACCATGACAACCTCTCTCTCCCTAGTTGGACCTACATGGATGGGTCTATATTAAAATGTTGAAGTCTGCCAATATCGAATACGATATTGTTGACACGAGAATAGCGAAAGCACACTACATCAAACGTTTAAACGGAAAATCTCCGTAGGGGGGAGATTTCTGTTTACTTCAATGTAGTGCATTCTCGGAGTGGTATATTTAAGTAGGGGGGTGTGGGGGGTGCAGGGGGTCTTGCCCCCCCGCCTACCCACTATTTAGTTTTTTTGTTGTTTTATTTAGTATTTTTTTAGATGTCGATGGTTTAAGACTTCGATCACTAAAGTTCGATCTTTAGGGATTTGAAGTTTTAAACCTTCAAGATTATAATATAGACCCCTTGAATCACTCACTATACAGTCAAACACCTTGGTCGTGGGTGATTTCAACTATCCTTCTAGCGAATGGAAGTCATATATGAATATAAATATGCTCACCATAAGGTTCTTGGACTTTGCTAATACAAATGCTCTGGAACAGATAGTCTACACCCCCTAACATGGGCCATGAATGTCCTAGACTTAGTACTCACCAACACAGGGGGTCTCTGCACTACCCCTGTGCATTGCCGTCCCTGGTAAGGTCTGATCATAAATCAGTATCATTTGAAGTAATGATCATACCTGACTCCCCTAAGAGCAAACAGGATTAAACATTTCTCCAAAGCAAACTATAGTCTCCTACACAATGGCATAAATAGTTTCAAACCCACTGCTACCACCATCAACAACGACTGCTATACAGAGGTGTACACAAATGCCCTCTATAAACATCTATACAAATGTATAGACTTGACTGTACCTGAGCAGATCAAAACAAGGTTTGCACAAAAAAAAAAAAGCCACCCTGGTGGGCATCAAGCATAAATAAGTTATACAACAAGAGGAAGAAACTAATGTCTAAGAACAAGAGGGAACTGACTCACCAGAGGAAGGACACCTTCCACAGCTTGAACAATCAAATTAGATATCTTAGAAACATACTTCTCAACTTCTTACAGCAAGAAATCTGAACAAAGCCATGAAAAATGCAGGGCATCATCATGGACCTTATCAACAAAGATATGAGGACATTTTTTAAATAAAATAATGGGGGTACAAAGGCCCCAAAATAGGGACAATGTTCAAATACTGATCTTACAGACTTAGAAAGTAGATAGAATATCAAGTTTTGCATTAGCATGAATTTTTCCAAAGGGTATGAAATCTGAAACTCAAATGCCTGTCAGTATTTTCTAACTTCAGTCTTTAATGATTTGCCACTAATTTGCCTTAAAACCACAACTGTATGAAAAACGGGCCAAAAATATGAGGCAAAAATCTGGACATTCTCGTAAAATCTGTACAGTTGAGAAATTTGCTTGTAAAGTCCTCCAAAGCCAATTACAAAAGTAAACTAGCATCCCTATCTAAGAATAATCACAAGGCACTCTTTAGCTACATCAGAAATCTAAAAGGAAAGGCCCAGCTTTGTGCCAAACTTGTAGTAGATGGTACTACTCATACTGACACTGAGGACATCACCAAGCTGTTAGCAGACAGATTTGGTGCAAACTTCACCCCCCCTGTCCCCACCAGACATACCCCAAAACATACCTGCCATTGGTCCTCTACCTAGTATCTCCAAAGACCAGGTCATAACCACATTCTCCATGGCCAAAAACACAGCCTCTATAGGACCAGATAACATCCCAGGCCATCTACTAAATGGTCTAAAACAGGGCCTAGCAGAGCCACTTGGCACTCTCTTCAACTACTAAGTACTGGCTTTGTCCCAGCAGGGTGGAAAACAACAACTGTAATTCCCTTGCACGAAGGGTGTCCATCAACCAACCCTAGAAACTATAGACCCCTAAGCCTAATCAGCCTAACTACCAATCTGCAAGGTCATGGGGAGAATAATCATGGACCTTATTAGTAAAGACATAGGTAACCTTCAAACTCTTGACCTGACCCAATGTGGCCTTGTTAAGTTTAGATCATGCTTATTAATCCTGGTGGACTTCTTTGAGACTGCCACCAAAGCCCTGGATGAAGGCAAAGCAGTACATAGAGCCTGTCTTGACCTAGTCAAGGATTTTGACACAATCCCCAACTCAGGCATCATTAAGAAACTCACCCAGCTGGGAATTAACCCATATGTCACTAGATATGTATTCAACTGGCTCACCATCAGAATGCATACAGTCAAAGCTAGGGATTCCACCTCTACCAGCAGAATAGTTAACAGTGGTGTACCTCAAGGATCTGTCAAGGATCCCTACTGTTTATAATATATTTCTCAGTAGTCTGGGTGAAAATAGATGGCCTGTGGCTTACCATGTTCATTGATGACTGCAAACTGGGTACAATCATTGAGTCCCCCAACGATGTTGACATATTACAAAAAGGGCTTACACAGGCAAATGATTGGCGACAAAGCCACTTACTTAAACTAAATGCAAAAAATGCATTTACATACCTTTTGGCAAAGGTGAAGTCCCTGCAAATTACAGTATTAACAGTACTCCCCTTTGCTCAAACCTCTGGTGAGAGATTTTGGAACACAGGTTGATAGGAACCCTAACTTAGATCACCATGTGTCCACAGTTGTAAGAAAGGCCTTCTATGTTGCACATCTCATAAGGAAGGGCATCAAATCCAGAGCTAAGGATGTTATGACTCCACTGTACCCATCCCTCATCAGACCACTAATAAAATACAATGCTCCCATCTGTATGCACCTCACCAGACATCTGGAGCATCTGGAGTGACTGCAGAGGTTTCTCACCAAGAAAATACCAGCCCTTCAACATGTGGCTTACATGGAGAGACTGAAAGCCCTGCCACTGCACTCTGTATCTTACAGGCTGATGACAAGCAACTTGAGCCTGGCCAACAGAGCAGTCTTGGACCCTGCTCTAATGGAAATGCTGCACAACTACAAATCACATGGGACAAGATTCACTCACTCTAGGGATCTTAACCTAGCCTGCAACATTAACAGGACATGCTGGAGAGACAGATATGTCTCACAGAGACTGCCACTCCTCTGGAACAAACTCCCAATTCATGTAAAACAGAGCTCCTCAATGACCCTGTTTAAGTGAAACATAGCTGGATGGGAGACCATAAATTTATCACCAGGGGTGTCACCTATGTCCCTCTAGGATAAGGGCAATTGGTGCTGATCATAGACTCACTCTGTAAATATAGATCATATAACTTGGTCAATAAGAGAACAAGGCTATAACATGGCTAGGCTTACAAAGGCCCTATGGCCAATAGCCTAATAACCTGCTATGAACCTATGAACCTAAGGTGACATCTGCCTGGGCTCCAGGCCAGTGTCTGATCATGCCCTGGTGGGATGACTGCATATGCAATAATCTGAGATAGCCAATAACATCAGCATTGTCTGTTAAGCATATGGTAATAACAATGTTCGACATGCTGCTGTAAAATCCTCTATGTAATGTCAAGTAACAGCAAACACACCCAGTTGATGGCAGTTGCCATGGCACCAGTGTGACATTTAAATGGCTACAGATCAGCTTATAGTGGATGATATCAGTGAGCCATGCGGGAGATAAGAGGTTATGAGGGCTGCATGAAATGGATGTGTAGACTTGTGCAAGTATCAAAATACTGGTAAGCTATGCCATTGGAGAAGTACTTGCAGGATAGCATGTCTACTCTGCTGAGAAGAGAGAGACACACACACACCAAGTTGTCAACAGTGAGAATAGAACCCCTACCTATCTAAGTATACAGACTACAGAACTCAGTAGTTTACACAAGCACCACAGGCACACATCTGGCTTTTACATGGCTGCAGATCAACTTATAATGGATGACATCAGCAGGACATGTGGGAGAGAAGAAGGTGGGAGAGCTGCCTGAAATGGATGTGTAGGCAAGTACAAATCAGTTTATAGGATTGGGTGGTAACTGCAGGATACACACTTGCTTTTCTATCTACACACACACACACACACACACACACACACACACACACACACACACACACACACACACACACACACACACACACACACACATGTAAACAAATACATAGATGTCTTCAGTGAGAACAAAAACCCTAACTATCTAAGAACACAGACTACAGAACTCAGTACTTTATGCAAGCATCATGGCACAAGTCTGACTTTTACATGGCTGCAGGTGAACATATAATGGATTACATCAGCAGGCCATGTGGGGGGTAATAGGTTGACAGGCCTGCATAGGTACATAGATACATAGGTTCATATGAGGCCAGTAGCCTAACAGCATTAGGGTGTGTAGAAGCCTAGCTATGTAAAAACACAAGTACCCTTATTAATTATAATTAGATGTTTAAATTTAGCAGAGCAAGGTTGTCAGCACCACAGAATGGCCCTGTCCATGAGGGAGTAGACAACACTGTATATTACACTTTGTAGTGTGGTTGATATATGTGTGTAAAAAAGTACTGAGACCCTAGGATTGTGCTGCTTGGGCTAGACAGATTGTTAATACATGTTATGCACTTAGAATGTGCCCTCAATCTGCAATGTTTCCACATTTACTTTTACGCCATACAAAGGAAATGGACAATAAACACCAATAAGAAAGCATCATATATACATTTCCATAGCACAGTGAGCATCAGATTTGTGTGATGGTTAACAAAGTGTACACACATGCGAGTTACACCTCTTTGTATGTAGGTAAGCAGTGTGCAAACACAAGCCACTTTGCTAACATCTGCCAAAAAGAATGTAACAGTGGCAAGAAATGGCATGTATAGGCAGTTGTTTATGTGTTTTTGCAAAAGTTAAAGGCATGCCGGTCAAGATAGCAGGAATATATTTACAGTACTATAGTACGCAGTATACTTGCAGTCATACATTTGATCATAAATGTAATAATACATAGATTACTCTATCAGTAAAAGTTATACTATATGGACTATGCTGTATTTGAACACAGGACCATGTGTATGGCAGTCCTGCACTTACACCTATTGCTACAACAAAGTGTACATGCATGCGAGTTACATCTGTTTATGTGTAGGTAAGCAGTGTGCAAATGTGAGCCACATTGCTAACATCTGCCAAGCAGAATGCAACAGTGGCAAGCAATTGCATGTATAGTCAGTTGTGTATGTGTTTTTCACAAAAGTTAAAGCTATGCCAGTCAAGATAGCAGGAATACATTTACAGTACTATAGTACACAGTATACCTGCGGTCATACATTTGATCATACATGTAATTATACATAGATCACCCTATCACTAAAAGTAGTACTATATGGGTATGCTATATTCAAACCCAGGACTATCTATATGATAGCCCTAGACTTATTCTTGTTGCCACAAGAAGGAGGAAGAAGTTGTATAATTTCACTTCATTGCTAATTGCAATGTCACAGCAGTAAAACAAAGGTTGCATGCTCTGTATTAGAACACCGTACCATCTTTACTCCAGGCTGGGTTTCCACAATGGCCATGGGCATTAATTGAATGTATCTGTTTTTTTTGTTTTTGGCTGTCTGCTTCCTAGGTGGTCTGCCACATTTCGCATGCACCAGATAAACACAGCCATTCCTCACTTTCACCGTTTGCACTATGCTGTGTATCCCACAAAATGAGCAATTAAAAATGAAAAGAATAAGAAAAAAACTTAGTAATGGACACATATAAATAAAATAAGTGTCTGCTGTCACAAGTTATGGTATTTTCTGTACAAATCCACCACTATTTACTTCATTCCTGCACCAACATAAGAAATAAAAGGATATGCCATAATATTATTAAAGATTAAATTTTAGGTTCAGGACTTACCTTGCAAATGCAGTAGATGACACAATTTTATTTCAGGTCTAAAATGTCCTTGTCTCTATAGGTTTATAGATTAGTACTAAGCTAACTGCCCTTGTGAGCCATTTTAAGCCTAGCCAATTATCCCTTGTGAGACTCAGACCTTGCTCCTTGTGTTTGTAAGGAAAACACCTTAACCATTAGGCCACCCTCCCTCCATGGTATTGAAATATTCAGGAAAAAAACAGAATGTAGGCTACATGGATGCTTTATAGCTTGTTGAATAGCTCCACTGTACTAAGAATCACCAGCTTATGCACCTATGAAAAACATCTGCTGCTTTACTGACTTTATCATATCCTTTGTTGGTCATTAGTAAGCAATGCACACCTATGGGCCACTGCATGTGCTGATGTGAAATAAGGTAAACATAGGTGATCTTGTTATTACTTTTCTCCATTCCTGTGATATCACGCAAACATGCAGCTCAAAAAATCATCTCCTTTGGTGCTCATTAGTAAGCAATGCACAACATGGGCCACTGCATGTGCTGATGCTGAAATTAGGTAAGCACATGTGATCTTGTTATAACTTTTCTCTGTTCCTGTGATATCATGCAAACATACAGCTCAAAAAATTAGGGAAAAGCTGCAGACCTTGTACTAGAACCCAAGACCTTTTATACTCTAGTCCTACACATATACATGCTGCCACAGGAAGAAATATACAGCAAACAATGAGAAACATGCCATTCATTCCTCCATTTCTTATGGTTGAACTAAACACCTTGTCATGCAACCAATGACAAAAATTTAAAAAGAAATTTTAACTTAAAGTGGACAGAGACAATACATTTTAACAAACAATAAGGATGAAACAGAACTTGTTGATTTTGCACTGCTTACATGCACTTTTGCACTTCACAGACCTACATGTACACCTCTGTAAGTATAACATGATACCCCCGATGTCATCATTCACTGTTGTTGTTGCCATGCATTGAACACGAGCACTGTGGAAGTGCCTACACAATGTGAAGATCCCTATATGGTTGAAATTTTTTGCAGTTCAGCAATTCTAATGAGTTTTGATCTCATTTGCATCTTCACCATGCTGACAGCCCTGAAACTACACAGTTGGTAAATGTGTAGGCAGGGAAATCTGAAGGGGACCCCAGTGTTGTACACTCAAGGGAGGGTATTACTTCGGTATATATCTGCACAGAGGAATGCCGGTTTTAATACAATATGACTGTATTCCGTCAGATACATTCTGCTTATGCTTACATGATAGCATGAATAGTATGTTTCATGGGGTTTACACTTTTAGTTGTCTACATTAGTTGCAAGTACAGTCATCATTTGAGGGTGGGGGAACAAAGCTGCATTTATGCCACAGCACTTAAAAAGGAATTGTTGCTATTGTTAATCTAGTTTTCTAGCATCCACCATCTAATAATGTCATAATGTGGGTGGGTTACATGTTACCATCACTTCTGTACAAATCTACAGAATTTTACTTAATCTAGACTCCTTTCCTTGGCTGTATTTGGAAAACTTCCGAATACATAGGCAACATGAGCATGGAGTCTTCACAGTTGCTTTACACCTTGTTGAATCACTCCACCATGTTGATTTACTTCATTAGAATATAATTCAGTTACTTATGCTGTAATTTGCATGCCATGTAAGTTTTTGTGTTTGCTCGTGAATGCACTACGCTAAGCGAAGTTTACTAAATCTAAAACTATTTGTGGTCATGTGCGCATCACACCGCTACACAAATGCAGTCAAAAATGACCACATAGCCTTAACTGAGCCCCATAATCCAAAATGTAAGGCATAAAATGGAGTTCACAGACCAGAGATAGTAAAATACAATCCAAGTTTCACTTTATTTAACGCTACCAATGACAAATGTTTCCGTCTATAAAGGATAGACTTCTTCAGAAATACACTCAAAATAAAAAAACGTTCCTTTTATACTTATAGGCTAAAACATGTACCTATTATAAATGAATTAATTAATTAGATAAAACACTTAGTAGTTGGAGAATCTATTCCCAAAAAATCACATTCTTTGAAAAAAATTAACACAAAAACAACTTATAACTACCTTTACACAACTAAAAAGTTCATTTTAATAAATATTTTTTGTAAAAGCAATAAATAATAAATAGATAAACTTCTACACCAACATTAAATATGTAAAAAGCCAATACAATGGCACCACCTACTGGCCTAGGAATTGATGTGTCATAAATATAGGTTCAAAAATTAGTAGAAACATAATATATAACAAAAACAATCAGTATAATTAGCAAATATAAAAACCTAAAATGTATGAAAAAACATATAATGTAATGATAATACAATAATAATGTATTCAAATTAAAGTTTGGCAGCCCTTAGTTTTAAAAGTGGGGCAATATTAATATTTTCATTTAGGCCTGGATTCCTCCCTGCATCTAGGGTGACCTGCCAGTAAAGTTCTCTATATTCCAACAGGTTTTCCCAATGCCCACCCTTTGGTCCACTTGTACCTATTCAAGAATGAAAAAATTGAACTTTGCCTGTTGGCACCCCAAAGTGTGTTTGAACGGGGCATTTTTCTCATTTTTTGTCTTAATCTCATAAGGATGTTCATAAATACGTCTTCTAATTTCTCGTTCCGTCTTACCAATATAAAATGCACCACAGGGGGAGCAAACAGCCAAGTAGACCACTCTTTCACTGTTACAGTTAAAATGTAACTAACCACTAACCTTCCTGTCTGTACTAGGTATATAAACCCATTCACAGTGTGCAATATATTGGCATTGGGAACAAGCCCCACAATGGTATGTTCCTTTATGTTTACCAATAACATTCAGTGATCTTCCATGATCTTCGAGGAGGTTTTTTTAAATTCCTCCCATTTTTGAAAATAAATTTCAAAGGCAAATTCTTTTCCAAAGGTAGGTCAGTGAACTGCAAAAAGTTGTTCCATTCAGTTCTATGTTATTACAGTGGAAAAAGTCAGTGTTATATTCAATAATAAAAGCCCTGTTGTTCTCACCCCTGTCCTTTGTTTCCTTAACAACCTGATCATATACACTACCAGTTCCCAAACCTAGAACTGGGCAAAATGTTTGATCTCTATTGGAAACAGCATCAATTCTAACGTCATGTAAGAAATCAACAGGGTACCCCTTTCCTTGAAAAGACGATTAAGGAAATCACATTCTAGTTCAAAATCACTTTCAGAGGAGGTCATACTACTGGCTCAGATATATTGCCCCCTTACTAGACTCTTTTTCTGAAACATAGGATGGAAACTATTAAAATGTAAAAAACGCTAAGGGCTGCCAAACTTTAATTTGAATACATTATCATTGTATTATCATTACATTATATGTTTTTTCACACATTTTAACTTTTTATATTTGCTATTTATACTGATTATTTTTGTTATATATTATGTTTCTATTCATTTTTGAACCTATATTTATGACACATTAATTCCATGGCCAGTAGGTGGTGCCATTGTATTGGCTTTTTACATATTTAATGCTAGTGTAGCAGTTTATCTATTTATTATTGCTTTTACAACAATAAAATTTATTAAAATGAACTTAAGTTGTTTTTGTGTTAATTTTTTAAATAGCGTGATTTTTTGTGAATAGAGTCTCCAGCCACTGTGTTTTATCTAATTAATTCATTCATTTAATTATTTAATTGAAGGGTGTTTATGATAGGTACATTTTTTAGCCTATAAGTATATAAGGAAAGGTTTCTTACTTTGAGTGTATTTCTGAAGAAGTTTATGCTTTATAATCGAAAACATGTGGCATTGGTAGCGTTAAATAAAGTGAAACTTGGAATGTATTTTACTATCTCTGGTCTGTGAACACATTTTTTGCACCTTACATTTTGGCTTAACTGAGCCCCACCCAATCCCCAGATTCAGCAAGCACTGCACACCGTGCAGGACTAGTGCAGGAGATCTAGCAGGCAATATGTCTGCTGTGCGATCCAGGAATAAGCTGGAGGGACGTGCACAAGTGCTCCTGCACTATTCCTGCATGGACTCAGCCCATGTATGCAAATTACCCCATTTACAGGAGAAATCCATGCAAACGTGGTGAATTTGCGATCCAGGAAGCTGGAAGCTGGCCGTGCAGGACCAGTGTAATCTGCAGAAATGTACTCCGCCAGTAACGGAGTACATTTCTGCAAACTACAAAATGGAGCCATGAAAGCTCCAAATAAAGGGTGGATATTATGGCGAAAGCATGTCAATGGCCAAATATAAGGCCATTGGCATGGAACACAGTTGCAAAAATAAGAAAATTAACTTTAATTTTTTTTTTAGCTGGTCTCGGCTGTTTAAGCGTATGGCAGCGGCGGGCAAATGGGATCGGTCAAAAACTAAGAAAAAAAAACTAAAATAAGCATTCTAACCAAAATCACTATTTTGCCATTATACGCAATGGCAGGCAGAAGACAACATGGCTAGTGAAGAGTGATTGCTAAGGGGGGAGGCTCAGTGTGGGACCTGTAACTATGCATCAGCAGGCAATCCTATGCAAATGAGGGGAATGATACTGAATCCCAGATTTCCCCTGCATGCTAGTCAGCACCCAGCAGTGTAAGAGCAGGAATAGCTTGGTGCAAGCCTAGGAGTTATCATAGGGGGTGTGTCAGGCATACTGTAAGCTTATTGGAGCCCTATGGCTCGGGTTTGCCCTTAGCTTAGCAGAGCTAAGCAAAGGGGTGTGTCTGAGATTGCCTAGCACTCTTTACATTGCCTAAGAAGGTGTGCACACTGCGCACCAGGTTTTAAAGGAAAACAAAAATTAAACCAGGAAATAGCAGCTCTCTGCACACTTGAGCACTGTTTGTATGCAGCGCACCCCTGGGCTTAAACAGGAAGGCAATGGGAAGGAAAAACAGCAGTAAGAAGGTAATCTAGGAGAACTAGCATAGCTGGCAGGTGAAAAGTATCAGAATCAGCCAATTACACAGGCAGCAGACCAGTTCATCCCAGAACACTACTATAAACTATGCAAACATCTTTCCTTCTGTTTTTTCCCACATACTCTACACCACCGTTGTATACAAGCAGGGAACTTTTAACAAACAAAAACAACAAAATTATAGAGGCTGCAACAGCTATCAGACATTAACATGTGGAATAGGCTGAGGGTGGTGAGGATGAGAATGCTGTCGACCAACCCACAGTGAGGAGACGGAGAAGGGTGTACAGACCCAGGGTAACCTATCAGGGGCTACATGAGCTGGAGATAGTGAAGCACTACAGGGTGGACAGCGACCTCCTACAGCAAATTGTTGAGCTGTGACGGCCATGCCTGACACACAGAACAAACAGAGGAGAACCCATCCCAGTGGATACCAAGGTATGTGTAGGCCTAGGAATACTAGCCACAGGTACCTCCCAAAGCCCAACTGGGGATATCATGGGGATCACACGGGCATCAGCATCCAAGGTATTCCACCAGTTCCTGGCTGCCATGTCAGCACATGCCAGTGAGCACGTATATTTCCTCAACACCCGTGTGGTGTTGGCCAGCAATATGCATCTCTTCCACCAAATAGCAGAATACGCTGAGGTGGTTGGTGCTATAGACTACACACACATATGCATCAAAGCCCCACTCAGTGAGCGGGGTAGGGTCTACATCAACCACAAGGGCTTCCCCTTCATCAACTGCCAGGTCGTGTGTGATGGCCAGGGCATTAAAATGAATGTGTGTGCTGGCTACCCCGGAAGCTATCATGATACCCACATCTGGCATCTGACACAGCTGTACCAGAGATTTGTCAATGGTGACATCCCTTACAGTCACCTAGTGGGGGATGCTGGTTATACACTGGAGCCGTGGCTGATGACACCCATCAGAAATGCACAAACACATGAATAAGAACTCCATAATGTGGCACACAGACAGACCAGAATCACAACAGAGCGTGTGTTTGGGATGCTCAAGTCATGGTTCCAGTGCCTGGACACATCCGGTGAAGCCTTGCAGTACTCACCAGCTACATGTAGCCAAATTGTTATCTTATGTGCCATGCTACACAATATAATCCTGAAGAAACAGCTGCAGTAGGAACAGCATGGGGCAGGGCCAAACAGCCTCCCACCAATGCCAAGGCCTGCACAGGCACAGAGTGACTTGGAGGAGGAACAACCTGAACCTTCCCCAGTAGGCAGATGGAGGCATGCCCACTATGCCCTGGCCTTGGCAAAGTGGCAATGCATAGCACATACATTGACACAGTAGGGACCCAGGGAATGACACCTCTCTCTGACTCACACAAACAATAAAAGGGATGCCAAACATGACACTACCTGTGTTCAACCATGTATAGGGAATGTACTATGTGCATCCAACATAGGCAACCCCAGCACCATTCTCAATACTGGCACACCCACAAGGTAAGTCACTCTTCTTACCCATTGCTGATTGGAGTAGTATGTGTTGCTACGTGTATCTATGGTATGGATGTGAGCATGCAAAGGAATCGGGTGGCTGAATGGGATGCTAGCAGATAGTAGACACCTATAGTGGCAGCATGAGATCTGTAACAAATACTGGTGTCACTATAGTAGCCAGTACTACACATGGTGATAAAACCCACTGCAAGAAATGTGCTGGGCCACATGTGTGTCCATATGACACACACATGCCAGCCAGGGAGGTTCACATACCCAAAAACAGTCTCCACCAGCAGGACAGGTGTAAAGAAACACAAACAAAGGCTGTGCTAAGGCCTCTGAATGATGCCTATTGGTACCTCCTCCCCAGGCCTACACAGACAGACTACATCAGGTCAGGCAGTGGGATGTTAATTCTGAAGGGTAGGAAGTCAGAAACTGATACGTAGGTCAATCAAACCTAAGACCCGTAGTATACTGCTATGCCTCTAGTCAGCAGGATTGGTTAGAAAACAGAATGAAATGGAGTACCTTACATACCAGTACAGTCATAGCAAATGTGTACATGTGTCAGTTGTGCCCCCCAATCCTGTGTAGCAATGTAAAAACAGTCAGGTGTGCCCCCCATATCTTATGTAGACATGTAGTAACTGTCAGGTGTGCCCCACTCGATCCTATGTAGACATGTAGTAATAGTCAGGTGTGCCCTCAAATCCTATGTAGACATGTAGTAACAGTCAGGTGAGCCCACCAATCTTGTGTAGCAATGTAGAAACGGTCAGGTGTGCCCCCCCCATATCCTATGTAGACAGTAGTAAGAGTCAGGTGTGCCCCCCCCAATCATATGCAGAAATGTAGTAACATTTATGTGTAGGTATAATACCAGTGGAGCAAAGATGCCCAGAGGTGGCCAAGGTAGCAGGCTAGATTGTAGCATTTGTACAATATGCAGGTATGTCTGTGTTAGGTTGGTGTGTGTTTCATATTGTGTGAGAGTGGTCAGTATGTTTGCATGTTGAGATATGACCTGGCGGCCATTGCCCACTACTGCTGATGACAGGGCCAAGTCCTCACAATTGCAGTGGCAAAGACAATTCCCACCAGTATAACACATGCTAGCAGTAAGCCATTGTAAATGTATGGTGTTAATATGTGTCACCATGTGAAAGATTGACATGGCATGGCTGTTAGGCTTGATATACAAGCAGTACACGGGTGAAAGTATCCCAGACATACAGTATATAATGTGTAACTGTGAAATGAACACACCCTTGGAATTGTACAGGTATGCATCACATTATCTGGGCATGTAGTAGGGAATACTGGTGCTGTCTGCATGAACACTTGCAGATCCCAAAGGTGATAGGACTGATGAATTGGGAAACAGCTGATGTACCAACACATGCCAGCATAACTGGAATGTCCCATGCATATCTGTGCATCAAATGCGAGTAGTGTCCATAGCACACATGCACCTAGCTCTCCCAAACTCCACCACAGGTACCTCTCCGGTCGTATCTGTCCTGTTGGGAATGGGTACAATATGACCCCCACCTGTATATGGCAATAGCAAAAGAATGCAGCATGCAGTGCAGGTGTTCCATGCAGGTGTGTCCCTAGCTGTAGGTAGCACCCTGCCAGCATCCACACCACCTGAGCAATACTGATAGAAAGTATTGGAATGAACATTTAGCACAACTACCCTGTCATCCCAGGGGAATATACTGTATGGCAGTCTGGGACTGTAGGACTGACAGAATGCAATGGCCTGCCACAGCTGGCCTGCATCACCACCAAATGGCCTACTGGCCTTTGCCAAAGGCCTGTGCCTCACATATACTGCCAATGTACGTTATGTCATGGACACCCAAATAACAACATAACACACTCCACATAAGCCATATGCAAGGCCATGTGGACAAACCACAGTAACATGTCCTCCATGTCCCACTGCATGAACTGTGGACCAACACCAAAACACAGCTGTGATGAGGTGATAACCTTAGGGAAAGTATCAGAGAATGTATGCATAATGTATGGAAGAGGGTAGAATAATAGAGGGGGGAGGGTTTGGAGCATGGACAGCATGGAATGTGCAAGGTCCGACACACAGCCATGTGCACACACTATCCCTGGCTCCAAACACATAAATGAGTGGTTACAAACCTGCCCGTACACCACAATAGAGGCAATGCCCTGACTTATAGTCCCTGCCTCTGGATACCCTGTGTGAATCTGTACAGCTTGGAGGTATTGCCACAGCAAGATAAGGCCATACTGTCATGTCAATGGATGTACAAGTATGGGATCCTCTGCCAGCACTGTACCAAGGTACTGAACCAGATACACAGACCCAGCAGCAAGTGTTTGAAGCTCCCCCTCCAGAATGGCATAGCTTTCCATGAATATGGAGGTGTTTGCCCACAATACAGGACACGGCTGCATTCACGCTTGTTCCCCAGGAAATCACTGTGAGCAAGAATGTCCACCTGACAGTACATGAGGACATAAAATATCACAATGTATAACAGTACACATGTCTGAATATCACTGCTAACACCAGTACCATGTAGCAGAAGCAGCACAGACACAATCACCTACAGTACACACAGTACACACTATCCCTTGCACAGTTTGACCCTATATTGCCAAATGATCTGGATACCCTGTAGAAACAGTTTGCTACCTGTAGGTGTACAACACAAAGGTCTACACTGGAGTACAAACTACCTGGAATGGATCCACACATTCAATACAGAAGGGCATACTGGGCATGTTCACAGAAGGCAATGTCAGACAACAACATACTGAAAGGTCATACTGGACATGCTCACATACTTAAACAAATGAAGCCCATGTCTGCAAACAACAGTGGACCATACATATCTGAGAGTTGCAGATGTTAGGGCATACACTCCTCAGCATGCACCAGTCATTCTTTGCACACACATTGGATAGGAATACAGACATATATCCAAGAACAACACACTATAATATGACAAAAGTAGACATGAGAGATGTGTGGTGTGAAAGCGAGTGACCATGACAGAGAGCCATTTATCAAGAAGTCTGTTCCACCTAGCACACAGCCAAATGGGTACAACCACATGATGTGTAAATGTCACTCAATGTACAAATTAAGCACTGGTATCTGTCAGCATTCTTGACTATGTAGTGCAAGTGCTAGCTATGCAACATGACTGTACAAGGCAGTAGTCATCTAGTAGCTGTATACACGTATCTGTGGAATATAACCCTGCATGTGCCTGCATGTGGTGTGTCAACCTCTAGATTAATGGGTTATGGCCCATGCACACACACTGCCCTCCCCATAGCCCTACTATGACAAGCCTGCTGATGTCATTCATTTTGAAATACACCTTTAGGAATAAAAAAGCCCAGTAATCTCTGTGACGCATCCTAAAACTGTGTAATGCTGTAGTATGACAAACTAGTTAGGTAGGAGTTCTAATACCAGACATGATAACTGTGTGTGTGTGTGTGTGTGTGTGTGTGTGTGTGTGTGTGTGTGTGTGTGTGTGTGTGTGTGTGTCTGTGTGTGTGTGTGTGGGTGTGTGTGTGGATGTGTGTGTGTGTGTGTGTGTGTGTCTGTGTAGGGAGCAATGCTTTTTAGGCTAGTCACACTCACTACAATTCAAATGCCTTACTGTGGCAAGGCTGCTGATGTCATTCACTGTGAAATGCACATTTGGGAAAGGTATAGCCGAGTAATCTTTGTGGCACATTCTATAACTGTGTAATGTTGCAGGGTGATAAATTAGGTAGTAGGAGTTCTAATCCCAGACATAGCAATGGTGTGTTTGTGTGTCTCTGTGTGTGTAAGGAGCAATGCTTTTTAGGCTAGTCACACTCAGTACAATTCAATTGCCCTACTTTGGCAAGGCTGCTGATGTCATTCACTGAGAAATACACCTTTGGGAAAGGTGCACTCAGTAATCTCCGTGGCACTTCCTACAACTTTGTAATGCTGTTGTGTGATAAACTTGTCAGGTAGAAGTTCTAACCTCAGACATGGTAACTGTGTGTGTGTGTGTGTGTGTGTGTGTGTGTGTGTGTGTGTGTGTGTGTGTGTGTGTGTGTGTGTGTGTGTGTGTGTGGGTCCCTGTCTGTGTAGGGAGTAATGCTTTTTAGGCTAGTCACACACACTACAATTGAAATGCCCCACATTGGCAAGGCTGCTGATATCATTCACTGAGAAATACTCTTTTGGGAAAGGTATGGCCCCATAATCTCTGTGGTGAATCCTATAACAGTGTAATGCCATAGTGTGATATAGTCCTTTAGTAGGAGTTCTAGTCCCACGCATAGCAAGTGTGGATGTTAGTGCATGTGTTTGTTTGTGTAGGGAGCAATGCATTTTAGGTTAGTCACACTCACTACAGATCAAATGCTGTACGTTGGCAAGGCTGTTGATGTAATTTACTGTGAAATACACCTTTGGGAAAAATGCAGCCCATTAATTGTCGTGGAGCATCCTATAACAGCATAATACTATAGTGTGATATAGTACTTTGGTAGGGGTTCTATTCCCACACATGCCAAGTGTGAATGTTTGAGTGTGTGTTTCTATGTGCGTGTAGGGATCAATGCTTTTTAGGCTAGTCAACCTCACTACATTTCAAATGCCCTACTATGGCAAGACTGCTGATGTCATTCACTGTGAAATACACCTTTGAGGAAGGAATACTCCAGTAATATCCATTAAGTGTCCTATAACAGCATAATGCTGTAGTGTGCTATAGTACATTGGTAGGGGTTCTATTCCTACACATGGAAAGTGTGGATGTGTGTGTTTCTATGAATGTGCAGGGAGCAATGTTTTTTACCCTAGTCACACTCACTATAATTCAAATGCCCTACTTTGGCAAGCCTGCTGATGTCATTCACTGTGAAATACACCTTTGGGAAAGAAGTACTCCAATAATCTCAGTGGCGCATCCTCTAACTGCATAATAATGTAGTGTAGTAAACTAGTTAGGTAGGAGTTCTCATCCCAAACATGGCAGGTGTGTGTGTGCATATCTGTGTTTGTCATTCGTATCCTGTGTGGAGCAACTGGACTCATTGAGGCGCAAGTTTTGCAAATTTCTTATATGGTGGCCCTATTATATATCACAATGTCCACCTTACAAGGATAACAGATGTGAACTAGCCAAGAAGCTGGAGTGGCAATCCATACCCCTTCATGTGCCATCAAGGCCTGGTGAACAAAGTTAGCAACCCTTATATTACCCAAAGAACACTCTCAACCCATGTCTCATGCACAAACATACTTTCCTAGGCAAGAATTGCTATTTTGGTAGTACCCTGCATATTGCCCACAGATAGTAACCATGGTGTGATTGCAGTGGATGACAGAGGGCATGGAACCCCGTCCATTAGTAAAATATGCACATACATGCAGACAGTGTGCCTTCACTATGCTCCCCACTGAACGCATGAAACACCTGTGGTGCCGTCAAATGTGACCCACAAAGGACATACCATGCCTTATACACATGCCCTGTATGGACAGATGGCACTGACACCAGGGAATACCTGTACCATGCTATCAATGTAGGTGCAGAGTCAACCTGCTGTCCATTACCTGTTCCCATCATATGAGGCCAGGACGGGCACATCTGATTATAACATTCTGTGTACACAACATGGGCCAGACACCCCAGGTACAGTTCCACATGTCACTGTACATGCATGTGGGATGTGTGCACATCCCAGACAGTGTCCATGTCATGAACTAAAGAACACATACATGGCAAGTATCGAACAACAATGGCCACACACAATTGTTACCCAGGTGACTGGATGGTGAACATAATACCCACCTGTGTGGGCCAATCCAGACACTACACCCCAGAGCCACACTGCAGACCATTGTCATGTGGCCTAATGCCAAGGTATATCTGTCACCTAGCCTTGTACAGACTTTTGGCACTGTCAACCACTACACACCCATGAAGCAATGCATGCATGCATGTCAGTACTTGCACCCTCTGTCTGTGTCTGTGGTGTATGATGCTTTTGACCACATTCCCACTCACTACAACTCCCAGTGGCATACTGAAGCATGCTGTCTGATGTCAGACACTGCCATATACCCTTTGCCCATATAACCTCCGGATAACCCCTGTGGTGCATGTGATACCTGCACAGTACTGTATTGTAGCAAACTAACTAGTGAGGAGGTATATTCCCGACCCTGTCAAGTGTGTCAATGTGTGTGAGTCCCTGAGACAGTGTGGCTGTGTTGACGCTGACACCTGTCCATGCAGGCAGGCACGTGTACTACACCTACCATATTGCTACCATATCACTTTTGCAGATGTCACTCACCATCACATATACATTAGGAGAGCTCCTCAATATGTAAGCTATGTGGCACATCCAATAACTGCATAGACATGTGATAGCAATACATAGTCAGTCAGGGGTTTGATACCCTGTACTGGTAGGTGTGTAACACAAACATGCTTAGGTTTTACTCTCCCACCCCCTTCCTGACTTATCTTTGCCACTGTCTGCCTCTCTCACTTCCTCTGGTGGATGTGGGAAACCACACTTGCTTTGCTTAGGCAGCAACATGTGTTTTGTAAGTGGTGCTCATGATCAGCTGAAGGCCTCTGCATGAATTGAAGCCCTCCTCTACCTGACTGCATGGGAAACAGCTGTGGTAACAATCCCATAGCCAATTGCATGGAAACACAGTCCAATATCTAGGAACATCATGTTGATATTTGGCCTTTTCATTCACTGTGAGCAGGACCTAGCTGTTGTGTTTGGCAAACAGCATCACAGATGGATTGGTGATTCACCTTTAACAACATATACTGTGGAAACAGACCAACACACAGGAGGGGGATGTGCCTGACATGACTACAGACTGAAAGTGTTGCTATTCTGCATTTGGAGTAATGTTGGTTTAACAGGGTGTGTGTGGATATGGCTGGTCTACATGTTTTAATACCTGTCATGACAGTGCTATGTTTCTGAGGAAACCCCCTTCTGTAGGGTCATCTGGTGACTGGGCAGTGTGAGGTGCCTTTTGTTTCTTGTCTTACTCACAGAGCACCTATCTGTGAACTGCAGAAGCATAGTGTGAGGATTACAGTCAGTACATATTGACAGCCCTGAGAGTTACTGGCTTCATATCCCTCATAGGACATATGTCACAACAAACCCTGTTACATCCCCCATTGGCATACTGTACATGTCTGGGGATGTTCTGCATGTAACATGTAACCTGGGACACACCTCACCCTAAACCCTGTGTGGTGTGTGCAATGAAAGCCACACATTTCAGTATCACTACATACCTAGGTAGGGGTCTAGCCCAGTGTTGCCAAGTAAGAGTGTGTGTGTGTATGTGGATGAGTCTACATCAGGTTTTAGATTATAAACGTCCCAACGGGTCACCTGCCCATGTGGCACAGGTAATAACTGTTATACAAACCTGTGACATGTGTTCAACTGTACTCCAGATATGTCACAGCCATGGTGTTACCACAGTGCCATACCCAGTTGTGGAATATGACTGCAGACCATCCTCATGCTGACACATGTGCACTTACAACAAAATGGATATCATTATAGAGACCACAATCAACCAGTGTTACTAACAGCTATAATTCATCATTGCTGGATGGCTACACTACCTGACATATAAACATTAGACTTTACTCCTTACAACATGTTAGACTGTAGTACTGTGGTGCACTGTAGTACAATCACCATGTGCATCAGAGCCATATTAGCCTGTCACTGATTTGATGGTATGGATGGCAGGGATGTGTCACAGGTATCATCATATGCACAGGGTGTGTTGTTGGTTTGCCAGAGGCCAAGGGTGGGCCATACATTTGACACCATGTGTGTGGGTGAGGGGTGTAATGAGGTGAACTGGGCATGGTGATGTGGTGTGTGTAGGTATGGGGTTGCCCTATTTGTGTTCGTATAGTGTGTGGTTATGCATGCAAACAGTTCTGCCATGTGGCTGCCCTACACAGGTGTTTATAAACAGCTGCAGATCATACCTGGCAGGGTGTGCAGTTCACTGCCTCTGGCCATGGACACGTGGACTGTGCCTGCCAGGGGTTTCATGGGCACATCCAGGTACAGGCCTCAATGTGCTACTCTCACCTGACGATGACAAATGTCCACTGGATCCAGGTCCCTCCTGGGACTGGCCAGGACCACGTGCTCGTGGCCTGCTGTGGTGTGGATAGTGCCCCCCTCACAGTGCTGGGGATGGTACTGCCACTATGGGATCCCATTGATGTCCTAGCACATCCATGTTGACTGCCAGCAGGTGGTGTTGCTGGCCTACATCCACATGGCCATCGCCGCACTCCCACCACACATTCAAGCATGGACAGACCATGATCGATGAGGGCCATCATCTCACCAGGCCATCTATCCATGAACTCAGTTAACTCATGGATGGCACCAGCCAGTTCACGGGTGTTGTCACTTGCAGATGAAAGAGCAGCCCTCTGCAGCCTCAAGGCCTGTCTGGTGTAAGGTTCCATACATGCCTGCATCACCATGACAGCCTAAAACATGCGCCTGCTGGTACCAGCTGTGTCACGTCCACAAGGGACATGTTGACCAGTGGCCCTAACACGAGCACCCTGGGACATCTGCCTATGTGGTGCCCTGCCAGACATCCGGTTATGCCTGCTGCGAACAGACACAGTAGGCATTGTTACCACACTTTCCTGCGCACTGCCACCAAATGTCAGCTGTCTCTCCGCTATGCTCACTGGTGATGGGGTATGTATAGGCACTGAAACTGTGTGTGGGGTTGGGGTGGCTAAAAGGGGGGATGTCAAATGATGGCACTGTTTCAGCCCCTGACAACCCCTCCTGTGCCTCAACAGTACTATCATCATCTTTGGTGTCTGTATGGACACCAACATCAGATTCCATGCAGGAAGGACCCTGACCCACCTCGCCACATGTAGGGGAAAACAATAAATGCACTTTAAAATCTGTACAGCATTGCATAACAGTACATGCACACACACACACACACACACACACACACACACACACACACACACACACACACACACACACACTACCGAAATACCTACCTGTCCGTGACTTTACAGACAGTCCCACGTATATTTCCATGTGTTCCCCATCCTGCATCACACTTGGTAACATACACTCATTGATACCACTCATTAACATATCAGTTCTCTAAATGCCTAGACAAGTGTTTATAAAAAAAGACTTGTTACTCCATTACCTGCCTAACCTGTGTCTAGTGGTTTTAGATGGCCTCACTGCTGTCATTCAGTGTTCACCCTGTGTATGTCTGGACATTATGAACATTGCCCCTATATGTGTGGGCTACTATGTTCACTCCATAATATCACCCACTGGAGTGTTATGTGTATGTATTGCTCAGTAGATGCCAGATATGCTGCTCAATCAGTCTGTCATGTGACAACTGCAATATATGGCTACACTATGTTGACTAGTAATTCCCCAATGCATATGTTGTGCTGCATACATGGGTTGTTGGTCACCTCTCTGCTCAATGTGATATTAAGGGTGTACCTAGTGTCTACCTTCCATCTGAATGCCTGTTCCAAGCTACAGACCTTATTATACTATCAGCTGTCCTGTGATTACATACATGACAAGTATTCCTGGTGTGTAATGTGGCAGTCCATGTGAATGTACTGCACGATCCCAAAGGGAGGTACTGCTGTGGAAACAACCCCACAATCACACGTGCATACATGGCCAACCACACAAACACACACTCATGCACACATGCATCCTACATGCACCAACCTCCCTCTACTTCACTGGACTGACCCTACAGACAAACTAACTACCCACCAGGATGCAAACACACTCATACAGGTGAGGTTGCACAATGATAGCACATACAGTACTCTTATTAACCATCTGTAAACACGCTTAACATATGGTACACAACAGCATGCAGTGCAGCTATAGTCAATCCATCCTAGCAACAGTATAAATTTGTGTGAGATGCATGTGCTGTGTCACTAGGTGACGCCCCTTCCCTGGATACCACTGCACCCATGTACACAGTATTGCTGTGCACCTGTTCTGCACCCTGCCATGTAATGTGCACCACATCACAGGTGTACAACCCATTGCTGAATGTGTAGTACTGCGTCAGTTATGTCAGCTTTAATGCTCACAGCCCCTATGTTTTTCAGCAACACATACCTGGGATGATATGTGGACACATGTCATTTGTGGATGCCTGATGTCTAATGTCTGATTTACAGCTCTCAACATCAGCGGACCATGTATGACCAATCAAATACTATTAAACTGGCAAGCACCAAAGCTTACCATGGCTATGGGGGGTGTACTCACCCTTATTGATATGACACACCCTTCCTTGATCTGCCATGGGACCACATCACTGCATATCTTAACAGAACATGGGCCCGATATGTGACATATGTCCTGTACTTTCTCAAGCAGTGTCTATGGAATGTGTTAGGTGAGTGGATGCTGACTATGACAAATACACTCCTTGTGGGCATATGTGTGCACACCCTTATCATGACGGTTTGTTGCACCTATTGTTATGTGTACTACAGCAGTCCCTACTCCTGGCAGGGGTATACTAGCATGGGCCATCTGCATTTGCCAGTGTATGTTCAGTCTGCCCTACACATGTCCCCCTAATCTGCATGATTGCAAGGTCTACTCACATGCACATCTCTTAGAGTTTACACACTGCTGTCACTGTTGCTGTGGGGATAAGGTTACATGTGCCACAGTTCCTGAACCTGACTATGTGCAGATACAGCCATTCTTAACATCCTTAGGATCTCTGTTGCAGTTAAAGGTGTGTCATGCTGACACCCCACCCCCATCTTCAGCCTTTTAGCGGATGCTTGACAAGTAAGGCATACACGTGTCTCACTTTGCAGTGTCCCATACACTGAACACCACATGTTACAGCCTAGTACCAGCTGATAATGTGGACCACAGTAATACCTTATGCCATAGTGTAACTCTGCAACAGTTGCCATTGTCCTACAGGTATATACACTGGTGTTGCACTGTATATGGGTGATGTTCCAAACATGTCCCTATGGTAGGCCATGTCACCCACCATTATGTTATCTCTGTGGACATATTCTTCAATGACAGGATGTTAGTTATCTTGCAGGTGTCTGACATACCCTTCCAGTACCCCATCATGGTTGCAACTGCGATGCCATGCATTTAGCAGCAATAATATGTGCACATGTACAGCATGCATTTTGGGTAGGTGTGTTAGATGTGTGCATGGAATATACCATAGCCATTACATGCCTGGAGTATTGGCAAGCATCTACATAAACCACACTCACTAGCTACAGGCTGTTGCCTTGGTGATATACTGGAGGGACCTACATAAGAAGGTGAAAGATGCAAAATCAGTGGCCACACCTGTGGCATTGCTATAGGGTGGGTGCAGCATTACAATACATCAACAGTACATGTCCACAATACTACCACATATGCACATCTGTTTATCACTACTATGCAGCAACAAACTATATCTATGGCATGTCAGATATGCATGATCTACCTGTACACATGCCGATGTATATGCAACAGTGGTTTACTGATGTGCCCTGTGGCCTTACTTGCACGATCCTTGGCCAGTGTGTGGGTAGTACCCACCTCCACAAAGGTGTCTGGCAGTTGGTGGCTATGCAGATGGGCAGGTGTCACGAGGCTGGCTAGGAGCACCTCCACACAAGTTTGGGGTGGATGAATGGCATGGCCCACCACTGTGGTGAGGTGATCCCCCTGGACTGCAGCAGCATGCAGATGGGCATTGCAAAGCAGATCAGAACAATGATGCAGGACCTGCTCATAACTATGGTTTTGCAGTCCAACATCATTGACTCTGTGGACGATGTTTCACAGGGCAGTCCACTCCTGCTGATCATGGGTGGCCCGGCCAAACAAGACAGGGTAATGCTGTATGAGGTGGTTCACCACAATGTCATTCTCAGTGGCTGAGTACACTGGAAGCCTTCCATGGGACATCTTGCCTGAAAGACATAAAGATGGACACAGGTGTGAGCAAGTCATGCAGCAAAGTTACCACAGTTCTTAATACACATCACTGTCACCCCCTAACCATATTAGTGATGAAAAACTGTACACACAACTCAATAGGTATGGCCACAGCATACCTACCAGTGGGGCAGATATTGTATTGCACCACACTTTTTGCAATGTGTTTGTAGCCATGTTCCATGTGTGGACACTATCATTGCTGGCCTGTTACAGACTATTCACCTGCATGCCATTGTCAGGTTCACTACGGTTCCCTATATGCCTGTGGTATGCTTGCTATGTGGTTGCTGCATGTCTGACATTTTGTGTTATTGGGGTTATCTATGCATGCTGTTAGACATGTTCTGGGATTGTGTAGACTAGTACTACCGACATATGTTCTATAACAGTTACACAACAGCATGTATATGTACTATTGGCCAGCGGAACCACCTCTCCAAGCTCATCTTCCCATGTTACCAGGACACATCACATTTGTGATCCACCTTGGGGCCTCTTTATGTACTGGTGTAGCAATACCTTCAGGTGGAACCAACTCAGGGGGTGTTGTTCCCCCTGGGGGCACACACAGACATGATCTTGTCCCCCAAGTTCAGGTCCAGGGTCTATTCCATAACAGGCTCCACAGACACATGTGGGATGTGCGACATTACCTTGAGGCACCCAGTACACATTGACAGGGCCCACATGCTCCTCCTGCTTAGCCTCCAAGCCAGGCACCTTCAGGATGTGGACTGCTGTTGTGAGTAGCAGTGAGTGGGAGGCTTGTTCCCATTGTGTCCATATTGAGGCCCATGGGGAATCCATATCACAGACCACACACATCAGCCAGGGTGTTTACCCACCACATGTGTCACGTATGACACTTGTAGGCTGCCTTCTATATTTACCAACCCTGACCACCTCCACAACTATACCTGCCATACTTCCACATATTCCCATTCCATACTTCACAGACAACAGCAATGTGGTCCCAACAAGGGGTTCACATGTGACATACCCATCCATGTTGCACACACTGCCAGCTGTAGATATCTGTGTGTATTGCTATGTGTGCTGTTCCCTCACACATAGCATGCAGCACTGTGGTGGTAATATAAGGGACATGTATTTACATACATATATGTTTGTGTGTGTATTTGTATATATATATAGACATGTGCATATAGGTATATATCTATATATGTGTAGATATACATGATGTATATATGTGTCTATATATATATGTCTACACATGGGTATCTGTTTATTTGTGGACATACATGTATATTTATATATATATATATATATATATATATATATATATATATATATATATATATATATATATATATATATATATATATATATATATATATATATATATATATATATATACACATATGCATACCTATATATTAATATATACACATATGCATACCTATATATATGGGATACATTCAGACACATCAGGTCCACAATCTCACAACACCTTTCAGCACAGGTGCACTGTTCTGCCTTGCTGCAACAAAGACAGGTGCCACATATGGACACAGCCAGACATTTGGGGGGGGTGTATATGTAGGCCCGATTGCAGGTAGCCCTATTGTACAACTATGGCATTCCTGCATGCTACAATACAGGTTAACCTGGGTATCTTGGAAGAGGTGGGCTGTTGAAACCACATGCCCATCATTATGGCATTACTTCCACCACCAGCTGTTGGCCACAGTAATATACATGCTTCCCATTACACAACACACACTATGATGGCTTACATCTTATCAGTTAGTGCTGCTCTGCACAGTTGATGGGTATGGTCCACTACCCACAGGGACAGACTCTATATTCCTTAGCAGATGTTCAGCTGAACATCATTACAATAACAACACCTAATGGCACATATAAATCATTCCATATCATCTTGACCAAGTACTACAATCATTTACATGCATATCTACTTTGCATACCTGTTGTGGGAATGATGTCTCTTCTGGATATTTTGCTGGATGTTTTTTTTTTTGTGCCTTTCATGCACACTCTCTCTCTCTCTCTCTCTATCTCTCTCTCTCTCTCAGTCACTAAATCAGTAAACTAGTCAGTAAATGGATTGAGCTGCTTTGAATAGATTGCAACATAGATTTTTTTAGGTCATGCACATGATCAGGTGATTGCCTCTGTACCAGTCAGTGTCCTCCACTTGCTACTTGCATGCAGCATTCTGTGTAATACTTCCAATTACCACTGTTATGGCAACCAACTACTATAAATCCCTACATCATGTGGGCATGGTCCCCTTACCTTTCCTGTATGGTGGACATTATTCCTGTGTGTGTGAGCAGCAGTGTTACAGACAGCAGGTAGCAATACCTCTTACAGGAGAATCTGCACACTCAGGCCAGCTACATATTTGTAGGATGTTCCAGAAATACAGACAGAGTTTGAGTTGTGTTGTTGTATGCATTGTACAGCACTGGTGTTACAGGGTTTGTGTGTACATACTAGGTTACCTTGGAATGCAGTCTGTCTGCATAACTCTCAACTGCGGGCCTATCCAAGGTGTGCCTATTATGCTTTGTCTGTCCACCAAACAGGTCTTGTGTCAGATATATCACTGGCAGTGTGTGTGTGTGTGTGTGTGTGTGTGTGTGTGTGTGTGTGTGTGTGTGTGTGTGTGTGTGTGTGTGTGTGTGTTGAGTGCTATCAGTACATGGCTGCATCCATTTCTGTTTCTAACTTCATATTCCTGACTATGGGTATGTTGCAGACTATCATGTAGCACAATCGACTTGCTTAGTGTATGATAACAGTATTTCACATATGGGCCTGCGTTTCAGCCTCTGTCCTCCACCTACATACCAGGCTATGTACATATGACATGTTGTCAGGGGTTATGTAGTGGGCTGTGAGTATGTCATGCTGCCATTCCTGCCATCAGTCCACTACTGTTGTGGCCCCCACACATATTGTGGGATTGTGTCCATATATGTGTGGCTTCACTTACACATTGCATGTGTACCCTTATACAATCCAGAGGCCAGTGTATGCAACAGTTGTATATGGCCCTGTATTATTCAGTCTATGGGGGGTGCACCATAACTAACCTAGGCTGTTACAACATGTGGGGGTATCAGGGGTAAGCTGCCTTAAGGTATCTGGATGTACATTACCATACAATTCACCTTGGGTAAATGCAGGCCTACTGCTTCCTGCCATACAGACTGTTCTGTTTGTCAGTGTGATTGTGATGGTGTCAGTTATGCCTTGTTATGTATAACTGTGATAAATGTATTACTCAACACAAAACAGCCACCCGAACCACAGTAGCTCGAACAGGAACCAAAGGAGTGACAACCAAAAGCCAAAGTCTATAGTACAAATCCACACCACGATCCAGGAAAACACAGGTTTATTGCAGCAAACATAAACCACACAGGTTGAGCGCTTTCATCCACACTAAGGCAGATTTCTTCAGAACCAATTAGCACAGTTAGCTGGGTGTGTTTATAAAGCTAATTTGGCGCCAAAAATCAGTTCACTTGCTGTATGTCAGTCACTCACATTTGACAAATAAATATTTACTAATAATTTACAAATAATGTACATAAAAATAAAAATATTAACTCTAATACATAAATGCAAATATAACCATATATATATTAACATAGGTTAATAATCAATATAATAAGGTTAAAAACATATAAAACATATAAACATATAAATATATATATTGTATAGTGTAAGTATACTATGTTGTTATATAATTTTGAAATTTTAATAATTTTAACCCCTTTCCAAAAGGAGATAGGGTTTAATGCTAATGCTTTCATTCAACCCTGGCCACGTAGTGGCATCACATAAAATCTGCCACTTGGTTTCCAAACACGACAAACCTATCTTCCAGTTCCCCCCGTGTGCATTAACTTCAATTTGGTCAATGATTTTGAAAGTAAAACTATGTTGGGAACCCTTTTCGCTGATGTGTTTACTTAATGCATTTTTTGGGTCAACTTTATTGATTTTATACATGTGTTCATATATGCGGGTCTTAAGCTTCCTTTCCATCTTGCCAGTATAATAGGCCGGACAACAAGAACAGGAAGCTAAATACACCACCCGCATAGAGTTACAGTTTCCTTTCTTCCCATGGCATACAGTTTTGTTATAATTATCCAATTTTGTAATCCTGCTACTGTTTATGTATTGACAATATTTACATCTTCCACACTTGCTGGTGTATTGGTCATCCCTATCGTGTTTTTTCGACTTCCCACCTTCAATAATTCTCTTTAAATTCACTGATGTTTTAAATACACTGATAGGGTTTCTCCCTAATATTGTGGAAGTGTTGTCAATGCTTGAAAAAACATCCCAATGTCTCCTTAAAATTTCCTTGATTAAATTGGAATATGGGCTGAACATTATCACACACACGTTCCTTCTAATGCTGGAGATCTCACTTGTGTTGTCACCAACAAAATTGCTCCCTAAAAGTGGAACATACCTGATACCCCATAATCCAATCACATAACTGGTAACGTCCTCCACCAAGGTAGCTGGGTATCCCCTGGCCAGAAACATCCCTGCTACTATTTCCATTTGATTTTCCATATCTTCTCTTGTAGAACACATCCTCGCTTCTCTAATACATTGTCCCTTAAGGACGTTTTTAAAAATATGTGGAGGATGGTTACTACCGAACTGTAGGTAATCATTGGAAAAAGTTGTTTTCCTATAAATTTTGGACTTGAATCCCTCATCAGAATTACTGATGTAGGTGTCCAAGTATGGGATTCCATACTTCTCCATTTTATACGTAAACCTCAAAAAGTCCGTAGTGCTGTTTAAATAGGCAATAAAGCAGGGAATGTCTTCCTCAGGACCTTTCCAAATAATAAACAGATCATCTAGGAACCGTGTGTATAATGCAATATGTTTGGAATATTTGCTAGATAATACAAATAGCTCTTCCCACTCAAGCATGACAAGGTTCGCAAAAATGGGTGCACACGATGCTCCCATAGCTACTCCCCTTGTTTGTTTGAAGTACTCACCCTCAAACTGAATGTAATTGTTTGTGAGAACCAAACCCATCATGCTGAGTATCAAACAAATTTTGTCCCATGTCAAATTGGAATGCTTTCTCAAACTGTTTTCAAAATATTCCAATCCAGTGGTGTATGGAATACATGAAAACAAGTCCTGAACATCAATAGTCAGAAATACCATATCTGAGGACCATATATCATGTTTTAACTTGCCCAAAAAGTGCCAGGAGTCTTTAGTTAGATGTACAACATTTGAATAAACATGCTTGCACCAGTGGTCAATAGCTACCCCTATGTTGAATGTTTTTGATTTTGATCCGGATATGATTGGTCTAAAGGGTGGGTTGTTTGTGTTTTTGTGTATTTTAGGTATACCGATTATTTTAGCCATCACAGGATGCTCAGTTCTGATAAATTCGTACTCCTCATTTGTGATACGGTTATCAAGAAGATATTCCTCAATAATTAAATCTATCCTATGATATCCTATATTGAACTGATTAAGGGATATCTGTTCATAATTGCCTGAATTAAGCAAGATATCCTGGATAGCTTGAATATAGGTTTCTGTGTCATATATCACCAAACCTCCCCCTTTATCCGGCTTCATTATCCTAATGTCCCTATTGGTCACTATCTGGTCCAAGCATGCTCTCTCTCCAACCGTAAGGTTATCTGTGAATAATGTATCATACCATGGGTCTCTCCGTATATGTCCACACAAATGATAGATATCTTTGCATACCATCCTCTCGTAATTGGTCACTTGTGCATTACTGACAGGAATGTATGCACTTTTCCTTACCAGTTTGCTAGTGTGATTGTCACTAGAAGTATCTTTAAATTGGAGGACCAACTGAAGTCTCCTACAATATAGTTTCACTTCCTTAATGGCATCAACTACCTGAAATCTAACCGTTGGAATGAACTTCATACCTTTGCTGAACAAAGAAAAGAATTCCTGACCAATGTAGAAGTCAGTGAAGTTATATACTTTGAAGCCAGAAAAGGAATGGATAACAACCTTACTACCAACACTAGTTTCTACCTCCAATGTATGGTTGTCAACAACTTCTGAATCACATACTTCCACTCCCTTGTTCTTGTAAGCTTCAATAACCATATTCCCACTCACTTCGTCGCACATCCCTCCACTCTCATTAGTGTCTATTCCAACTGTGTTGAGAACACTCACATCATTGTCATTAACTACCCCACCCTCAGAGATCACTGTTGGTCTAGTCCAAAATTCCTTAGATACTGGGGTAAGCATGTAACTTTTCTTGAACCGCCCTTTGTTGCACACTACTTCCTTTTGCGATACATTGGAGCCTGATGAAACCTCCCCCCTTGAAAATTCTCTTCCACATCCCTCCTTGAGTTCCTACCTCTATACACATCATGAAGTAACTCTTTTTTGTTTGTCCTGATTTGAGGCCAAATGTATGCCCGATGTGCTTTGTATGTGTCTAAATCCCGTTCTAACTTATCCAGTTTTCTATTATATATGTCATAGGCCTTGGATTCGGCCACCCTATACTGTTTTTGAAAAAGTTCTTGCCAACAAGGAAAGCTGGGATCCTGCATAATGTCATTATTTAGTTGTTCTATTTCTTCCCACAAGTTTCCTATCTTTTCATCGTTAAACTTCATCAACAGTTTAATAAATTCAAAACCAAACCAGTCGAACAGGTGATTAAATTCAGTTTGCACATTGTCATTGTACTGCACTCCTAAAGGTAGTTTAAAGAATCTTAACCCTTTGGGCACAATTTTCAAGTTTAAACATTTCTCTAAGTAACCATTGTCAATTTTAACGCCTTTGATGTTTAACAATTTTTTACCTAATAAATAAATCCTAGATTTAATAGTGTCACTATCTAGTGTGCCATTCCTGTCTTCTATATTAGTTGTTGTTTTTAAACCAAAATCATAATCATCATTTAAAAAACTATTCAAATACTCATTGTGATATTGTCCATTACTTTTATTATACTTTGTAATGTTGTTATTGCATAAAGAAACACCCTTGTCCTTCCGTTTGTTACTGTTATTAAAACTTTGAGTTTTTCCACAAGGGCTAGGACAATTGTCTTTCCCCACAGTACCTTTTAGACAGTCAGCACCTAGACTGACTTTTGAAGAATAGGTTTTCATCACAGTTCGATGTTTCGGCTTAGCCCCCAAACGGTGCATTTCTTCCTGTGTGTTGAAAATACTAAAATCAAAAGTGAATTCTCCATCATCAAGTAAATGGGTATCCAAGTCGTTGGGATCCAGGTTAAGGTGCACACTTGGCGTTTCCACCCTGCTTTTAGGTAACTGTCCGTTTGGAATACTTGACTCGCTGATTCCAGCCACCTCGTTGTATAATATCGAACCGCAAGATGCAACCCTTATTGTGCGTCCGTTAGTAGTACACAAATTCGTGGAAACTACATTGGTAGAAGTCAAATTTGTATTTAAGTTAGAGTTTAAACCTGGTGAAGTCGCTTCCTGGTTGACGGAACTCACCCCAGGTCTAGTAAGGGTTGCGACTAATTCAAGCAACTTGCTGACGTCATCTTTTAGCGACTTCACCTCCTCACGTAGTGTCACAAACTCGGTTCTGCTCAATAAAGCAGACGGTGATCCGGGAGAAGCCATATGAAGCAACTGTATAACTGTGATAAATGTATTACTCAACACAAAACAGCCACCCGAACCACAGTAGCTCGAACAGGAACCAAAGGAGTGACAACCAAAAGCCAAAGATCCAGGAAAACAGCACAGGTTGAGCCTTTCATCCACACTGCAGATTATTAGCACAGTTAGCTGGGTGTGTTTATAAAATTAAAATCAGTTCACTTGCTGTATGTCAGTCACTCACATTTGACAAATAAATATTTACTAATAATTTACAAATAATGTACATAAAAATAAAAATATTTACTCTAATACATAAATGCAAATATAACCATATATATATTAACATAGGTTAATAATCAATATAATAAGGTTAAAAACATATAAAACATATAAACATATAAATATATTGTATAGTGTAAGTATACTATGTTGTTATATAATTAATAATATAATTATGTTATATAATAAAAGGGTTCCCAACATAGTTTTACTTTCAAAATCATTGACCAAATTGAAGTTAATGCACACGGGGGGAACTGGAAGATAGGTTTGTCGTGTTTGGAAACCAAGTGGCAGATTTTATGTGATGCCACTACGTGGCCAGGGTTGAATGAAAGCATTAGCATTAAACCCTATCTCCTTTTGGAAAGGGGTTAAAATTATTAAAATTTCAAAATTATATAACAACATAGTATACTTACACTATACAATATATATATTTATATGTTTATATGTTTTATATGTTTTTAACCTTATTATATTGATTATTAACCTATGTTAATATATATATGGTTATATTTGCATTTATGTATTAGAGTAAATATTTTTATTTTTATGTACATTATTTGTAAATTATTAGTACATATTTATTTGTCAAATGTGAGTGACTGACATACAGCAAGTGAACTGATTTTTGGCGCCAAATTAGCTTTATAAACACACCCAGCTAACTGTGCTAATTGGTTCTGAAGAAATCTGCCTTAGTGTGGATGAAAGCGCTCAACCTGTGTGGTTTATGTTTGCTGCAATAAACCTGTGTTTTCCTGGATCGTGGTGTGGATTTGTACTATAGACTTTGGCTTTTGGTTGTCACTCCTTTGGTTCCTGTTCGAGCTACTGTGGTTCGGATGCCTTGTTATGTAACAGATACATCCCATTGTGTAATCTGAGGTCTTTACCCCTAGGGATTGTGTACTGAGTTTAGATAGAGGCTGCTGGACTATACATCTGCATTACTTACTGTTGATTGATTGGTATCTTGTGGCTCAGTCTGTCTTTACTATTGTACTACTTGAAGGTCTCGGCCTGGACAGCAACATATGTAAACCTTTCCAGACTACTGTATTAATCTATCTCACTGCTTCACAGTTGGATTATTCTGTTTATATGTATGCCAGAGTCTAAACAACTATATGACATGGCATATACAACTGTAATAGTACACAAATAAAGCTTTGCCATGTATGCAATCCTGTGTGTGGTGTTATATCCTTTGACCTCTTTGTGGGTATATGTTGCAGGCAACAGTTGTCATTTGTAGGGGTGGGTCATACAGTGTCCAGCTGGTAAGGTGGCAGCTGTAGGCATAGTGGCTGTTCCATATTGTGTGCACCTTCTACATATGTATCTTCCTATACATGTCTTTGTACGTGTATGTGTAGTTACATATATATCTATATATATCTATATATATATCTATATCTATATATATATATATATATATATATATATATATATATATATATACATATATATCTATCAACATATATGTGTCTGTGTATATGTATCTTAGGAATGTTGATTTCTTCGACACTGTACATTCCCTATGGTAGCCAGACTGTACCACATGATATGTTACTGATACCAGCCTGACATCATACACGTGGGATGGAGTACTGTTAACATCTTGTGCCCATGTTGTGTCAGGTCCAGGTTATGGGATTTGCAACAGTTTGTATTGTATTGCAGGGCAGACGTGTTTGGGTGTGGGGGGGAAATATCTATATGTACAAGACGTATGTTGTTTGGGCCCCCTCACCCCCATTAACGGTGCAGGTGGACATATATGTTTTTGTTATGTTCTCTTGCTGTATACACACACACACACACACACACACACACACACACACACACACACACACACACACACACACACACACACACACATCTACATGTTTAAATACATTTCCTGTACTGTTGAATGACTGGGCGGGATGATATGTTTGTGAAAACATCCATGTTATGGATATTTGACATGGCTTAGTGGTAAAGCACATTGGCTATGGTATGTAGCATCTTGGGTTTGTGCCTTGCAAAGGCTGTTTATTTTGTTGCCGGGCAGAACAAGGGCCATTGAATACAGAGTGATTAAGGCACTTTTAAGCAGTTGTAAGTGGGTTTGCATGGATTTACGTGGAGGTAAGCAATGCTAACTTCCTGTTACAGTTTCTTATACTCAGCTTCTAAATTGGTTAACCTGTGTAGGCATTGCTTATCCCTGCACAAACAGGTTTAAACCCACTTACTACTGCTTAAATGTGGTTACTCCTGCTTAACCCCGTGCTAATTTCTTTAAAAGAAAAGAAAAAAGGGTTGATAGGAAAGTGGTGAAAAAGGGGCACAAAGAGGGAAAGACAGTAGGGAATATGGCTAGGGATGTGCAGGAATGTGTAGGGAAGGTCCATAGCTGCCCATTTCTTCTACAACAGCAACTGTGCGTATACAGTAAATTTGGATGTAGATTTAGACACTCAAACCCCTGAGAATGGGGTGAGGACAACAATAATATGTTGTGATGCCAATTAAACCAGATTACATGTGTCCAGTGGACATGTGTGTGAAATGGACAGCTATGTATGGGGCGATATTTTTTGGGGGAAACAGATTGCCCTTTTTTTTAGGTGAGAGTGGGATGTTGGGGGGATAGTAGGTATATTTCAGGAGGTAGGTTGGGTTGGTTAACAGACGAGACAAACAAGATGCATACAGGGGCAGTATATGACACATGTGGGTGGTGAACACCTTGAAGGGGAGGGTTAATGGGAAATCAGAAGCCCAAGAACCCCCAAGTTGAAACAATGGGACTGAGGTCCCCACCCATGGGCAGTCACCACTGCACCTTCACAGCCCCGAAGGTGGCTGTGCTGGGGGCTGAGACAGAGAGCCTGGCCGACCCTCTAGTCATGACACGAAGCCCTCAAGCTGGTGTAGCAGATCTCCAAACTGCTGACTGAGCTCACTACACACCACAACCCAGTCCTTGTGAGTGGTGAAAGGTTCCTGTCTGTGCCCGCTCCCAGGGTTGGGGAAAGCCCCATCCCCTGAGGTAGTTCCACCCAAAGGTGGTGCAGGACCAATGGACGAGGAGGTCCTGGGTTGGGCCTCAGACTTGCTGGTGCCCGGTGCCATGGCTAGCTGAGGTGGGACGGGTGGGTACACTGGGACCGGCATTCCTTACGTGCTATGGTGTTTATGGTTTATCAACATATGTGGGTTAGTAATAGTCAACACATTACAGGATTAGGTATAACAGCATGCATAGATATTTCCATTAACCCAAACACCAGATATGGAACAGTTGCCTAGCAAACGGACCACTTGCATATATGGGACCACAGTGGTAATAACAACAGCATGCAGGTACATTTATGACAGCATGCCATCATTGTTGGAATATTTCAACCTAGCACATGCATAGAAAGAGATTTATACAATTATCAAACAATAGGACATATGTCCCAACATTACAGTGGAGTAATCACATATTAGTTGTGGTGGGTATTTAGTGTATTGTTAGAGATATGGTGGGAGGGAACAAAGATGTCAATGAACAACTAGTATATTCCTGTAGTCCACATTACTTTCCTAGTCAGTGCTGTTATCTGTACCTTACAAGTATGACTACACTACCCTATTGCCTTAGTTTGGACAGTGATATGGCTGTCAACAACTATATACATGGACTGGTTTTACCTGCTGTATACACCTCTTACCTGGTATACCTGTGGAGGAATTGTTTGTTAACACTAACTGTTTCTACACATACTCCCAGATTCCAGGTTGATGTTATGCACATACCTGTCCATCTATTTTTGCACAGACTCTGGCCATGTCTTTACCACATGCAGGTGAACCGGGATATATGTAGACTATTGCCCTCTTCAACCTTTAGTGACTTACAACACTCTTATACAGGATTTCCTATACAGTTATATTATGTAGCACAGTGGGGTTGACAGTGATCAGTGATACATTATTATTCAGAGCAACTGCAAAACTTTTATTTCTCAGCACAGTGTTCATATCTGACATACCTGTAGGAGCAATGTTTGTTAGCACTACCTGAATGTTGCCACACAATGTACCAGATTTTACATTAATATTATGCACATACATCTCACTCTGTTACTGTATACACTCTGGTCACAGCTTAACAACTTGGGGGTGTAGATGGGACATACATGGCTTATTACTCTCATAACATTTTGTGGAGTTGCTAGTGTGACAGGTTTGTTCTTAAATATGTGTGACAATCATTTGTATTTCCCGTTTGCTGCCTAAACATCTGGGATCATCCCCACTGATTTCCCAGGGGGGACAAGGTGACAGGCAGCAGATACGGGCCGAGATACTGAACATTCTGGACTTATCTGCACAGTTGTGAAGTATGATTCTGCATGCAGACTACTACTACTCCCATGATTTAAACCATGGCTGTGTGTGCTAAAAATACAACAGTTCACGTTTCAGTTGCATGTGCTATTCAGATTTTGTTGTCTGTTTTTTCACTGTTTTCTATCCATGTGTCTCTCAGTTGTACTAAATGACCTCTAGGGATTACACCAGTCTTATACAGACATTCCTACACATTTTATTTATGTTGCACAGTGTGGGTAACAGTGCTTAATACAACAGTACTATTAAGTGATTGCAAATCTACATTACCATGTGATACCAGAGTAAACACATGCAGTCCAGCAGTTAGACCTTTATTGTCAGGCTGTTATGCTTTTATTTACATACAAACTATATGCAACTCTTCTTGCCATATTCTCTGGTGTATGCAGCACTTGCCTTAAACAATACAGATGTTATACTGGCAATTAACTTACTAATTCTTTTAGATTTATTTCATATGACAGTACATGCAAGAGTATTACTAACCTGCCTCGTGTTGCAACCTCTCCAGCCTGCTCACTTGCCACTGTGAAGGACATAACAGGAATATTTATCCATACCTATCCATAATATACATGAGCTGACAATTATTAAACAGGTAGTTGAGTAATGCACACAGCTGGGACCACCCTTGCCATCCTAGCCTCTTGGATCCACTGATCCAAGAGGTCCCCCCTTTGCCATTTTAGGTCAACATAGTGATGCCTGACCTGCTCACCAGTTTGGGGTATGCCTGTGGCAACTGGTGAGGTCATGGGCAAGATGGTCCTAGGCATCTGCTTTATATTGGGAACCATGGTAGTGGCCCTGCAGCAGTCTCTGCTCTTGGTCTTTGGCAAGGAGCCCTGCCATGACTCTGGACTTCTGGATGCCCCAGCGCTGCACCCAAAAGTGCACTTCTTCTCCCCTTCCTGACATGGTGCCTGCAAGGGGAAGCTGCAGCCAGTTATGCGATGCATTCCCACCTGTTTGGTTTAAGTAGGGCTGGATTTCCTTATTTTACTGTGATTGGACAGTTTTGAAAAGGCTAACCTATGGGTAAAACTGCTTACCTAAGGTTGGCATTGTTTAAAGGGGTATACCACTGGGCAAATTGAGTTAGCTGGCCTACACATTGCTTACACCTATTAAGCTGGCCTGTGCAATGCTTAGCATTGCTTAATATTTACTTTGCATTATATTTGCTTTTTGGCATTGATTAATTACTCATTATTTGTTATATATATGTCTGGTATCCATGATTCATGTGTACGTACACTGTATGGGGTCCTTGTGTTTAATCAGGGACTTCAACACTCTATTACAATTACACCTTACATCTGCGCTTACTTCCGTACTCCAGTTCACATATTTATGTTATGTAGTAGGTTATAGAACATATGACTGTATACTGATTTCTTTCACATGTTCAGTTTGATTTTACTATAGTGAGGATTTGCTTGGTGATACCTCATTCTTATGTATCGTGGTGATGGCTTGGTGGTTAACTAATGTGACCCTAGTGTTTAGGGTCTTGGGTTCAAGCCATGCAAGGCTGGTTATTTTGTTGTGGGCAGAACAGCGGCTGTCAGATACAGAGTGATTAAGGCACTTTTAAGCACTTGTAAGCGGGTTTATGCAGGTTTGCACGAGGGTAAGCACTGCTAACCTTCGGTGAAAGATGCTTGCAGAGAGTTATCTTCCATATTGCTTACCAGGTGTGTGCATTGCTTATCCCCATGCAAATGGGCTTATACCCACTTACAGTGCGTACATATGCTTATTCCCGCTTACTACTGCTTAATAGTGCTTACACTTGCTAATTAGTGCTTACTACCGCTTACCACTGCACTGATTTAGACAGTAATGTCTAATGGTTCTTGGGAAGGTGGGGGATTTGAAAGCTGTATGGAGGTATCATTCATTACACATTTTACCTTCCATTTGTATCCCTGATTCCTGCATACATATACTGTATGGGGCACATGTGATTATCTGTGGACTTTGCAACATTATGACACTGACACCTCACATCTGCATTTAATGCAGTACTACAGTTCTGAAAAATATGTTATTTAGTAGGTTATCCAACTAAACATATTGATCATATAGTGATTTGACATGGAAAATGGAATGTGCTACAGTGGGATTCAAACCGGGAATGTCTGCTTGGAAAGGGAATGCTCTGCCCACTACACTATTGCTATACTGCTTGGTTTGCATATATCTTCCTTTATATCCTCTTCTGCCATTTAGGCTGCATTAACCATAGCTAAGTGATGGGCAAACCCATGCACTTACGGTTAAATTTAATCTGTTTCATAAAAAAAAAAAAGTTATCTTTATATTGTTTATGTTTACTATTTCTCTTGTACACATGGGGGGATGTTGCTGGGGGTATGCGGACACCTATGAGTGACTTTACTCATTCTTTCTTCTTTTAGGGCTTTCTGCTGTTCTTCATTCAGGGGCATGTATATTCTGAGAGCTCTGCCCTCAGACACTCCCCCGCACTCTTACATGCTCCATGTAAGATTAGGAGCTCAGGCAGTGCGTCTTCATTAATATTCATAGCCTGCTGCCATTCTGCTCCTAAACAGCAGCTTCCATGCAGCGCTAAGCTAGTCCTGCATGGAAGAATAGTAAATCCAGGGGAATGTTTTTGTTAAATGTGTACATATTAGGAAAACTAGCATGGGGCAGCCACGCTGGTGCAATGGTTAGCATTGCCACCTCCCAGCAAAAGGTTGTTCAGTTCAATTCTTGGCTGAGGTACCTTCTGTGCATAGTCTGCATGTCCTCCCTGTGGTTGTATGGGTTTCCTCCGAGTGCTCTAGTTTTCTCCCAAAGACATGCTGAATGTGGATTGGACACTCCAAATTGGCCCTAGGTGTGAGTGTGTGTGCCTTCTGTGGAAGGTTGGGTGCTGGGCTGGCAACTCAACACCATAAAACTCCACTGCCAATCATGAGCAGATAGGTGATCCGCTGTGGCGACACCTACTCGGGAAAAGCCAATAGAAGAAGAAGGTAAACTAGCATAACTGGGGCAGTGTGCATGTTACATTTTAAAAATATGATTAATTTTTTCTGTAGATCAATACTGAATTTTTGGAAGGAGGAGTGATGTGCAATAAAAAAGAATGAGGTTTTATTCTGAAAAAATATATAGTGTATTTAGTATTTATGTATTTTTAATAGGTAATAAAGAAAGTAAAAGAAAGTGAGTTGTAAATGACGGTAAAATGTTCTAAGTAAGATGTGAAGAAGGGTGGAAATATGCAGGAGTGAAAAAGTAGTAAACAATAAACGTGTGAAGAAAAAATATGAAGATAAAATAAAATTATGGAAGGTAAAAATTAATGAGATTGACAAAAAATGAAAATTGTAGTATAACAGTATTATGGAAAAATACTATATGGCATAAACTTGGAAGAAATTATATGAAAATGAAAAATGTAAAGAATAGAAGGACAAGGTTTGAGAATTGTTATGAAACAAAGAATTTCCTGTGGTGAGTTTTGTTGAATAAGTTACCACTTAAAATTAATATGAAATATAAAATACTGGAAGACAGAAAATGTGCTGAGTTTAATGAGGAAGAAGCAACAAAACATTGTTTTTAGAATGTTAAAAAATGAGAGCATTTAAAGAAGTTTTTAAAAGGAATATAAATGGGAAGGTTTTAAAAATATAATGATGGGTATGTTATTATATGGTCATTGTTGATGTGACATCCCAATGCCATGTGCAAAATGGAGAAAAAAGTCAGTTGATGCTTATACTGACGAGAAAGAAAAAGAAGTGGAATTGTTCATAGCCATCTGAAGAAATATGTGAACTACTGCTGCATAAAAAATACAGATTATGGAGATATGCTAAATTAAATAAACGATGGCTGTGGAAGAACGGATGGAGATAAAGAAATTTTAAAGAATATTGGATAGCTCAAATAATTCAGAAATTGTTAAATTTTCAGATAATAAAAACATAAATAATTGCTTTTCTGTAGATTGTATTTTACAAAGAAAAGGAAAGAAACAATAAGTATTCATCTGTGAAATTCAAGGAATCAGTTGCAGTCTGCTGGCCATAAGTACAATTTTATACTGTATTTTGCACTTTTAAACTTTATTTCTGGTATATTGCTGATTTTAAAGCTGTTCTTGTTGATTTGTTGCACTCTTTGTCTCTTGTAACATACACTAGATTTAGACCTATTGAATGTGGTGCTGTTTGTTAAACTGAGCACTAAACCAGGCTATCTTTTGTTGGAGATGGCCCGATACCTCTCAACCTTTTACTGCAAAAAACCTGGACAAAGCCTCACATGATGGGTGGAGAAAGATTCCAAAATAGGGCAGTCTTGGCTATTAACTAGCATTTCCTTGGTATTAAATTTGGGATAAAATGACTAGGCTTAAAATGACCTCCAGGTCAATAGCCTAGTAATCTCCTATGATCCTAAATATAGCTCTTATAAACTTAGAAAGTTGCTAGAATAACAGAGTTTATCTTAGTATGCATTTTTCTTTTTTTAAAACAATTTTTATTGATTTTAAAGGAATAAATGCAAACAGTTACATGTTCTTTTAACATAAAGATATTTACAATTCAAAAAGTGTTCACATAAGCATTCACGTAACAATGTTTAACAAATAAAGTGAAATTACTAAAACTATATACAAAGACATCCATTGAATATCATTAAGTTGCCCAGTATTTGATTATTCTATATATATAACACACAGAGAGGTTGAAATTTGATTTATATATCTTTGTCAATCTCTTTTCAACAAATGCTGTAGATTAACCCATATATGATAGTTATAAGTTTTTCTAGATGTTCTAGATGTCATAGTTGCAATCTGCAATTGACAAACTTCCATTAGAATTTTCTTAAAATCATTATAGGAAGGAGGGAATTCAGATGTCCAGTTTATTGTTAGAGTTTTCCTGGCTACTGCCAGTATTGTCCAAAGTAAGGAATGTTTAACTTTTTCTACACAACCAGGTATGGGTGTATTGAAGAGTACTAATGATTTGGTCAAAATAAAATTATCTGTGAATATTGCTTGTAGGAGTTCTTTAATGTTTTCCCAAACATATACATTTTTCTGAAGGATATAAAGTCATAAATAAAAATGCATGTCATTATTTAGTGACTTCCGTCCTCAGATCATCCCAGTGATTTGACAGAAAATCAAAAATTTTGTGAGGAACAGATCAAAACATATAAGGTAAAAATCTGTACATTCTGTGAAAATCTGTACAGTTGAGAGGTATGGAGGGGCACCCCTGCACCCTTTAGGCAGGAAAGTGCAGTTAAGCCTCATCTGATTGAATGTTGCTGGCACAGGGCTCAGTTTTAAGCTTTTTTATTGATTAAATTGCTTAATTCAGTTTGCTCAGTGTTTTAACATAGCTCCACAGAGTAAGACAACCTGCCACTGCTCTGCTGTATTCATATATGTAATCCAAGGAATCTGTTGTATTCTGCTAACCATAAGTGCAATTATATACTGTATTTTGCACTTTTAAACTGTATTTTTGCTATATTGCTAATTTTTTTTAAAACTGTTCTTGCTGATTTGTTGCACTTTATGTCTGCTGTAGCATACACTAGATTCAGACCTGCTGAATCTGGTTCTGCTTGTTAAATAGAACATTTAACCAAACTATCTTTTGCTGGAGAGGGCCCCATGCACCCTTGTGACAACAGAGTGGAGTTAGGACTCATATGAAGGAAGGTTGCTGGCACAAGGCTCAGTTTTGAGCTTTTCTATTAGTTACATTGTTTAATTCAGTTTGCTCACTGTTGCTGCATAAGCCCCACATTTGTGTGGGTTTCTGCTTGTTTTACAACAGCTTCACAGAGTTAGGAGACCAGTCACTGCTCTGCTGTATTCATCTGTTTATGTGTAGTGTACCTCCTTGCACCATTGCTTACTACCACATACTGGGGGTAACCATTGGTGGTTATAGATGCAAAAAGGGAACAAATAAAAATAGCTGCTGGAACCACAGACTTTCGGTATAAACTTTAATAAATCCATGAGTGTATAAATATTTTCCACCGGTGTGCCCATGGCAACACCAGTGTTTTGTTTGTAAATTTGTTTTTGCAACAAAAACACATTGTTATATAGTACTAACTGAAGTAGATCACATAGAGTAGTAATTTTGCTTAGAGAATAGCTGAAAAATGTGTTGAGATATTCACTAATATATTGAATGCCTATTTGATTTGATATTACTGTGAACAATGAATCAATGTCCATTGTAACAAAAGTAGCATTTGGTTAAGTTCTTGTCTGTCAACCATTCTGCTAGTTGGTTTAAAAAATCCATTGTGCCCTTAATAATTGTGTTGGTCTGATATAAATCCTGTTTAAGTATGCCATCTAGGTATTTCGATAGAGGTTCAGTCACCCACCCTCTGGCAGAAACTATGGGTCTTAATGCTGGACTTGTATAAAAGAAAACACAAAGATCATTGCACGTTAGGTTCAAGCAAGGCACCCTTTATTACTTGCAGCAGGGAGACAAAGCATGTAGGTACAAGATTTGTCTGATTTTCCATAGTTCAGCCTACAGTTTTTATACAGTTTTCTGTAAGTTCACAGAAAGATGCTATTATTAGATTTGCTGCTGACATGGTCAGATAATTGCTGTCTTACAAAAACATATTTGAGAAAAAACAACCTGGCCTTGGGCTTGTTTCAGCTTTCCTTAGTTTCTCACAATTCTTTCTCTAGTTCTGATATGATACATTCAAGGTACAGTCCTGGCCTCAATACACATTCTGCTGACCATGGTGGATTTACAGACATCCATTGTTCTTTTTTCAGAGCTTCTAGCAACTGCATATTTTCACACAGAATAAGCAGAATAAATCTATTAACTCCTTTTAACCCTTAATGCACTAAACCTGCATATTGTAGTTATATATTTCAATACACTAAGCCTACATATTGCATTGCAGTTATACATTTTCCTAACATTTCCCCCTTTAAATACTTTATTCTACTTTCAAAACAAGCATAAACAGTTTTTCTTCCCTTAACCATTTCCCATTCAGGATTTGTAGTTAGAGAGTCATTCAGTTCAAGCTTGTGAAAGTATTTCTTCAGCTTTTAATCAGTACCTCTAACTCAACATTCTGATGTAAAGTCTTTGAAATTGAAGCGTCTATGAAATTTTCAACTAGTCCTTTTATACAGAGGATGCAGCAGCATCCACACACCATCAGTAAGGCTGCCCCTACACAGATGGCAATCAGAATGTTCATCAAGTTGCTGCCCCAACCCCAAACCATTTTTGGAAAAAGTCTGTCAATGGATTTGGTCCTGGTTTGGTCATAGCTGACACATGCTGAATTATTTTGAGATGGCTGTCTATTTCATGTTTGTTGTCAGGAATAAACGAACAGCACTCCTCCTGGATTAAAGCACACAAACCTCCTTTCGCCACTAGGGTGAAGTCGAGAGCCATGCAATTTTGAAGCACCACTGTCCTCATGGCTGCAAGTTCATCAGTCACCAATTCTAGGGTGAAAAAAGTTGCATTACTCATTGTTTCAAGAAATTTAGATAGTTTTCTCAGCTCCCAGATCGATTTCACTGCTCCGTATGCTGGTATTATGCCCGCCCAAGATATGACGTCATCACCCAAATCCATGTGCAACAGTCCTTTGTCATTCACATGGGCTAAATCATGGTGATATATCCAGAATGCATCAACTTGTCCCACCGGATTAGCGGGTTTCTTGATTTCTCAAACATTTGGAATTTTCCCCTGGGGTAGTGTCGATACATGTCATATTGCTGGAATCAGATATGCCAGAAAACAGCTTCCAGACCAATTGCCTGGTAGCCATTTATATGCTCTATCACCACACATGAAGTAGCAGTCAGGAATTACGACTGAGATGTTGCTGAATTTATAGTTGCCAGGCTTTTGTTGGGTCATAGCCCAGAATATTTTACTATACACAATTTGATTTTCGTCAAATATTTTCTTATTTTCAGTGGAGTCATTGCTATTGCCAACTTGCAATTGTTGGCCCTCATTTGTTGTGGTGCAGGAATTTCCAGTACAGTAATGTATCACTGTCATGTTACAGGTGCTATTTCCAACCTCTGTTTTTCCGTAGTTTTGAAAGCACACTGTTCCTTTTTTTGCCTTGGGTAAGAATAGGGTCACTCTTTTAATTGATGTCACATTCACTGCATCTTTCAGCAGTGCTTGCCAGGTTTGCTTCATATTTAAGGGAATCTGTATTAAGGGTATTCCTCCATGTGCAGTAGGAATAGCTGCACAGACTCAGCAATTGGAGGTACTGAGGGTGTCTGCATAAGCATGCTTAATAGCCTGATAAGTATTGAAATTTGGGTGCCACTTTGCATGTTTACTTCATTCTACTTGTGTGGCAGAGAAGAGAAATGGCCACAATAATAAGATTATTGCTACCAGTACTGTTAACAGGATGGTCATGCAATATTTCTGCAGGAATGATTGCTCTGCATTCCTGTTTTCTCCGGTTCCTCCAAACAGATGTATTTGGATCTTTCTTGCTTCCGTCATCTTCGCCTAGGACATGTGATCTTACTCTCTGCCATATAGGAGCTGATTGCTTCATTGGGTTTAAGATGGATCAGTTCCTATTGATCTGACCCCCCTTTGTTGCCAGACTTTTGTGCTTAGGGTCCTGATGGAAAGGTAAGGTCTTTGTCCAGCTCAAAGTTCTTCACCAACTTGCAGTGCGTCAGATGTTTCCACGAAGCTCGCTCTGCTATTTTGACTGCAGTAGGTGTTGAAAGATGCACCTGGTAGGGACCTTCCCACTTTGGCGATGCCCAGTTCTTTTGCTTCATGATTTTAATCCACACCCAGTCTCCTGGCGTTACTGCCACTTCCAATGTTTCAGTTTGTTTTTGACCTGAAACAGAATTAAACTGCAACAGATGTTTAGAACTCAACAACTTTTTCATATATTCAGCTAACGTAAAATCAGCTTCCTGGTCTGATGACATGAGAGGTTTCCACTGGGGTGTATAATAAGCCCACCCATACAGCTTTTCAAAAGGAGTCAGTCCTTTTGCTGTAGGGATGGTTCTCATGTTCAACAGTGCCAGGGGTAAACAGTACAGCCAGGTTTTCCCTGTCTCAGCTATCAATTTCCTCAGTTTGCTTTTCAGTATACCATTATGTCTTTCAACCAGCCCTGCAGACTGCGGATGATATGCACAATGATTTTTTAAAGAAATACCAAAAAACTTACTAAGCTGTTGTATGGTTTGAGTGACAAAGTGCGTACCATTGTCACTATAGATTCTCTCCAGAATGCCGAACCTAGGAATAATTTCCTTAACAAGTACTTTTGACACTGTAGCTGCATCTGGGTTTTTGGTTGGAAAGGCTTCCACCCATCTGGAAAACATATCTATAATGACAAGACAATACTTCTTATTCTCACATTTGTTCAATTCTATGAAATCCATACAGATAGTGTGAAATGGATATGGTGGTGTGGGAAAACTCCCTTGCTTGGACTTTATCATCCCCTGTGCATGGTGTTTGTTACAAATCTGACACATTGAACAAAATTTTTTTAGAATAGTTTGTAAATCCGTACGTTGTGAACACCTGGTTTACCAACTGTATCATCCCCCTGTTGAGACATGGCACTGCCCATAGCTCAACAATGCCGCACAGCGGAACAAATTAGAGGGTAGTATTGGTTTCCCTTTCTTAGAGATGTACATCCCCTTTTCGAGGATTGCTCCTCATTTTATCCATTGCTGCTTTTCAGCTTGTGTAGTGAGTGTCTGCATTGTTTTTAACATATCCAGATTCAGAATTTCAGGGGGTTGTAATTCCTCATTTAAAAGAAATACTTTTGTAGCTACTTGTTTTGCAGCTGTATCAGCTCTTGCATTACCTTTTGAAATCCTATCTTGTTGCTTGGTGTGAGCTGCACATTTGCAAATGTCCACCTTCTGAGGTAACTGAATAGATTCTAAAAGATCTAAAATAAACTGCGCATGATTTATAGGTTTGCCAGTAGATGTTATCATTCCCCGGTTTTTTCACTGTTGTGCAAACACATGTACAATGGAAAAAGCGTACTGGCTATCAGTAAAAATGTTTACACATTTACCCCTTGCTAAGGTACATACCCGTGTCAGGGCAATCAATTCTGCTGCCTATGCAGATAAATTGTGTGGTAAGGATTTTGCTTCTACAAGCTCAGTATCAGAGACTACTGCATATCCTACTAGGTTATGTCCTGCAGCACCCCTTTTGCACGAGCCATCCACGTAGTATGTCACCTCAGCATCCTCCAAGAGGACATCTGTGAGATCTTTTCTAGGTAATGTCTTTTCCTTGATTACCTGCAGGCAGCGATGCGGTGTGCCGTCTGCAGGGGTTGGGAGCAGAGTAGAAGGGTTCAAAGTCGTGCATCGTTCAATTGTCATACGAGGTTGGCTCAACAATATAGTCATGCAGGAGAGATGCCTAGCAGGGAAAAGATATGCCACCTTTTCTTGTAGCAAAATAATCGCTACTGCATGGGGTACCCTCAGAGTGAGGGGGTGGAACAAGACTACTGAGGCCGAAGCTTGTACTGCCATCACTGCTGCAACTACTGCCTGCACACAGTGGGGTAAGGACCATGCTACTGGGTCTAATTGTAATGAATAGTAAGCAATGGGGCATTGCTTATCCCCATGTCATTGTGTTAGTACTGATGTCATATAACCCTGCTTGCATTCTACAGTCTGGAAAAATCGTTTATGATAATTTGGTAATCATAGAACTAGAGAAGATGCTATTAATTGTTTCAGTTTACAAAAGGCAGATTCTGCCTCTGATGTCCATTGTAACAACTCCTGCACTGCCATAGGCTTCTTATATATAAGATCAGTTAGGGGTGCAGTTTCCAAGGCATAGTTTGGAATCCAGCTTCAACAGAAATTAGTCATTCCCAAGAAGGACATCATTTCCTTCTTGGTGGTGGGTTTTGGTGCCTGCAATAATGCCACTTTTCTGTCTTCATCTAGAGTTCTACCTTCCTTGGATATCACATATCCTAGGTACTTAACCTGTTTTCTCCAGAGCTGCAGCTTATCTTTGTTTACTTTATGTCCCTCAGTGGCTAAAAATCGTAGAAGTGCTACGGTATCTTCCCTACAATCCTGCAGGGTGGGGGCCGCCAACAAAATGTCATCAACATAAAGTAAGACCTGACTACCCTTTGGTGGATTAAACCTTGCCACGTTACTTGACATTTCTTGTGAGAATACCATAGGGCTCTCACAATATCCCTGTGGTAGTCACGTATATGTGTATCTTTTTCCCAGAAATGTTAATGCAAACCAATACTGGCTATCTGGGTGTATCGGTATTGAAAAGAATGCATTACTAAAATTCACCACAGAAAAATATTTTTGTTGACGTTTTAAGTTATTTAACAGAGTGTGTGGATCTGGCACTATAGGCACCCTTGGTACTACTGCGTCATTCACAGCTTGCAAATCCTGGACCATACGCCATTCTCCATTGGCTTTTGTAACTGGAAATAGAGGTGTATTACATGGAGAATCGGGAGATTCCACTAGCACCCCTCCTTTAAGTAATGCTGCTATAATAGGTTTTATCCCTGCCTCTGCATCTTTCCTTAAGGGGTATTGTCTTTTCTGTGGCCTAAATGCTGATTTCAGTGTGATATTAACTGGCCCTGCCATACGAATAAGTCCTACATCTGATTTCCCTGTTGACCAGAGAGTCTCTGGTATATCTCGCAAGGCGTTTTCTTCCTCCTTCAGTAGGAGTGTCCATCAGCTGTCTTCGAGAGAGAATGTAGGTGCACAGCTGGGTTGGTCTGTGTCACCCAATTCAATTTCTGTACTTGTATTCCCTGTCCTGACAGTTCCAGTTCTGTTTGTTTCTCCCATCTTGTGGCTTTCTCCCCTAGGTCTGCCCACTGTATATTTTTATTCTTGGTCAAGCTAACATGTGGTAATCAATTAGATTTATAAAGTGTTAAAAATTCCTGGGGCAGCAAACAGCTGACTACACTATTCCCTTCTGTGTCCCAGCACAGGTTACACAGTACCAATCTATTTGTATGATTCTTAAATAATCTTTCTTCATATTCCTTATTGAGTTCTGGTGTATTACAAAAATATAGGGTACAATGTAACAGGTGTTGTTTACCAATGTCGAGGGAGGGAAACTTACTGATGGCTACGTTCATCAGCTCCTTGGTCACAGTCCCTGGACCAGTTGTGACCAAGTCTTGACTATACTAATAAAATATTTCGTCCCCCGATTGCACTGTAAAGGTATCAGTTTGTCGCTGTGCTTCCATTCCCTGCATGGTTGGGACTACTGCTATGCCAAATAACTGCATGAGATCCCTGCCCAAGAGATTCACTGGGCACTTTGCAGAAACTACAATCTTACTTTTCTGTGTCAATCCAGAAACAGGATCAATTATTGTAATATTGCGGGAGAGAGGCTCCCGATATAGCTGCCCATTAGCTGCTTTGACTAATATGTAGTCGGATGATTCTGAGTTTTCTGGCAATTTGGAGGGGTGTATCAGGGTTCGTGATGCCCCTGAGTCGCACAAAAATTTGACTTCCCTACCTTCCACTGAAAGTATAACTTCTGGTTTAGTATCTGCTAAGTAGAGCTCCAAGCTTAATAAAGCCAAGTCTAGTACTTCATCTTCTACTTCACCATCATCAATTCCCTGTACTTCCTCTATTTCCCTTTTCACATTCTCATTTGTCCTTTCTGCACTAGCCCCTTCTAATGATTCCTGACTATCATATAGTCAGTCTTCACCTTCCTTGTCTTCCGTTGTTGCTTTCTTATTTTTCCTGCAATCCCTTGCCAAATGTCCCTTTTTACCACATTTGAAACATTCACCCCTTTTTTTACGTCCTTCAAAGTCTTCTGATCGTTGATCAGACTGCCTACCTCCCTGTGCATTTTTCCTTCCCTTCTTCCCGGGGTGTACTACATAAACTTCTGCTCCGTCCTCTACAGAAAATACTTGAGCCTTCTTTTTCTTTTTGCTATTGAAATGCCTTTCAGCATGCCTAGCATACTCAAGTAGTGATTGTAGCCTGCTAGTTCGATGCTCAACCATATGTTTTGTAATAAAACTGCTTATAGGTGCACTACTACCTTTTAAAAATGCACTTTTCAACTGCTGTTCATATGGGGAATCTTGTTGTTGGTCTTCGGGACCTGCATCCCACAGTGGTTGTTAAAACATTCCAGCAGCCTAGCGAAATAGTCAACTGTCTCACCCTCCTGTTGGATGCATTGATTAATGCACATTCAGTCTGCCCTAGGTTTTTATTTTTCAGAGATGCAGTCTGTAAGTCCTTTTACTCTAGCGTCTAAATCTGCATTGCTATGAGGAAGGGTTTTTTGTTCAGCATCATGAGGATTCCAATTGCCACAAATCATGTACCAATCTGGCCCTACAATTTGTCGAACTACCCTTTCTATTTCTTCCCTGTTTAAATGATAACTTAGCCTCATTCCTTGTAAATCATCTGAAAATTTTCTAAAATTAATTTTTGGATGGGGAATCCCTTCTGTAGCTTTCTGGATATCTTCCGGAGTCCAGGGTCTATATACTAAGATGGTTGGATCCTGATTATCCTGCCCTGCTTGAGGGTTCGGTACTTCTATGAGTGGACATATTTCCTCTTCTTCTTCTCCCGCAGGTTGTGTGTCTTTAGATTTCTGCCATGACTCTCGATTACCTGCTTTTGTTCGGGACCTAGTTTCAATGGGATCCCTTATTTTAGCTAGTTTCAGTTTTATAGTGTCCCTATCCTCAGTGACCACAGGATTTAGTGGGGGTGGATCAACCTGTCTACTTGCTCCATATTCTGGTAAGGGAGGGGGAGGCGGAGGTGCTGATGCTATTACTAGGTTGTTATCCTCCCTATCTAAAAACATTGTCTTTGAATCCTTGTTCTTTTGGTCCCCACAGTTTATTTCCTCCAGCCACTTGTGTGCCTGGGGAATTCCTAACTGTTGTTGCTTTTTTACCTGACCTTTAGAATCAGTTTTAAGTTGTTTAATAAGCTTGATGAGTTAGGATTTTTCTAATTTTCCGTCAAATTCATATTTACTAACCCATTTTGAAAAGTATCTAACGTTGTCTGTGCGCTGTGACTACATATATTTTGCATCTTCCGTTAACGGTGGGTCTCTGAGTGTTTTTGTACAGTTATTACCCATTTTCCTTTACCTTTGATTGTTATGTAACTTCACCTTAATTCTCTAGTTTTAACGTGTACCACGGATTTTGTTATAGTCTCTTCAGAATGACTGCCTAAAGTCTACTTATTCTGTTTTTTGTGATCTATGACAAGACAGTACCTTTTCTATCCCTGACTGTAAGAAAAATACAATCTGACAAAAAACAATACACATCTAGTCCCTGATCCTGAAACAGAAAAAGAAGCAGATTCACCTTACCTGAGCCCACGTGATTGATCGCCGATTAGCGGAAAACCCGTCCTTCAGTCACAGATCAGAAAGTGGCTGGCCTCTTTTGATGACAATTCAGTCGGAGGACTTTACATATAAGAAGAACCGATTTGGATTCTTCCCCGTACAGTTTCAGCCACCTGGCCGTCTGATCCAAGGTGAAGAGAGGATTTCAGGTCCGAAGGATCAATCTGTAAAAGAAAACACAAAGATCAATGCATGTTAGGTTCAAGCAAGGCACCCTTTATTACTTGCAGCAAGGAGACAAAGCATGTAGGTACAAGGTTTGTCTGATTTTCCATAGCTCAGCCTACAGTTTTTATACAGTTTTCTGCAAGTTCACAGAAAGATGCTTTTATTAAATTTGCTGCTGACATGGTCAGATAATTGCTGTCTTGCAAAACATATTTGATAAAAACAACCTGGCCTTGGGCTTGTTTCAGCTTTCCTTAGTTTCTCACAATTCTTTCTCTAGTTCTGACATGATACATTCAAGGTACAGTCCTGGCCTCAATACACATTCTGCTGACCATGGTGGATTTACAGACATCCATTGTTCTTTTTTCAGAGCTTCTAGCAGCTGCATATTTTCACATAGAATAAGCAGAATAAATGTATTAACTCCTTTTAATCCTTAATGCACTAAACCTGCATATTGCAGTTATATATTTCAATACATTAAGCCTACATATTGCATTGCAGTTATATATTTTCCTAACAACTTGTAAGTGACTTATGAACCTTAGGTAGTCCATAAATTGTTGGAATTTTGGGGGATGTAGTAGTCAAATGCTGTTGTAATTCTTGCATTTTTGTCTCAGATGTGAGCATGGATAAAAGTTCATGATTAATACTTTTTGCAATGTCCAGTACATCTCTCCTAGTAATTGTGACATAATCACTTGTGTTCAGCATGTTGTTCATGGAGTCGATATATACATTTTTATCCATCATTGCTACTTCTCCACCTTTGTCTGCTCCTTTTATAACTATATTGTCATTGGTCTTAAGCATTTCCAAGGCCTGTTTGTGCTCTGGTGAGAGTTTATAAAAGTTGGATTTGTGCATGGAATTTTGGTTTAACATTTGATATATTTCTTTCTATACAGCTTTTTCAAAAGCTACAACCAGTGGATGATGTAGAGGAACAAAAGAACTGCTTCTCTTAGATTCACTGCAATTTGTAGCAGCTTGGTTACTAAATAAAACTTTTAAATTTAGGTTCCTGGTAAAGTACATTAATTCAAATTAGTGTCTGTGTGATATCAGATTGTGCAGCAGGAACATATGAGAGTCCTTTAGACAAAACAGATAATTAACTGCTACTTAGAGAGTGTAATTAGAAAGATTAATTACCCTTTTGTTTGTCAGCTCCTGGTTTGGCTCCTTGTAATGGGTTGATTCATTTTGTTTTGTTATTTCAAGTAACTCTGTCATCTCAGTTTTGGCTGTGATGTGGGTAGTGTTTCTTCTCCTAGCAATGAAAATTCCAATGAATTAAGTACTCTGACATTATTAGCATCAACAAATGTAGGTGGTAGTGATTTGACATTGCAAGTTTAGTGACTTTGTTCACATATTATTGGGCTAGACAAAGACATTGCTGTGTTTAAATCATTATGTCTCTTCTGAGCTTTCTTTTTTTGGTTTCAACTAATCTTCCTTTAAAAGCCAAAATACAAGTCAGAGACTCTTTTAGTAAGTTTGAATGGGCATTCATTGCTACATCAGATATCAGTTCAGCATATAGAATTGCTACCTCTGTACGCATTTGAGCTTCAGTGGGTTCAAAGTAAATACTCATCATTTCCATGTATCTGAACGAGCAGCTTCGGTTAACCATCTGCCATCACCTGAATAAATCAGGGTATTTATCCCTTTAGGTGGGCATTTTAAAACTCTTAGGCCTCTTGGTACAATCTTTCTTTGCAAATATATATTGAAGGTCAGTCTTTGCCATTGCAGCTTTTTGAACATGATAGTAACTTATTCAAAATCATGTATCTTACTTTGCTATGCTGCAAGTATATCAGTACCTGGATCCACTTCTGTTTCAGTAGCGTAAGAACCTGTCTCAAGTTCAGCAAATGGGTTGTTGGATACATTCAATAGTTCTCTGATATGAGAATACAAATTGGAGCATTGCTAGTAGACAGTAATCCCAATCTGTTCATGTCCACTGTGCCAGTAGGCTAACACACTCAAGTGCGCTAGCCATTTAAAAGCATTTATAGCATTTACTGTCTGTTTTTCCTCTGTTTTCTGCAAAAAAATATCTTGTTTTCCCACCTTACTGAACTAGAATAGTCCCATCTTCAGATTTTGCTGATCTCTGGGCTTTGGCTTGGTTCCTGTGCTATTCCGTATCCTTATTTGGATAAAGGGAAGTTTCTTTATTCACCAGTGGGAGTGGGGAGCACTGAGCAGCCTATTTGTCCCTAGAGCAGTGGTTCCAGCCAGAAACTTGTAGTCTATTGGCCATTTTGGGTCAATTCCTAGCTCTTTTCAACCCCCTGCTATAAAGCCCACTTTAGCGCTATGTGATTTAGCGGAGTTGCCCATAGAGCACCATCGGGCAGTGCCGGTTAAACAAGGTTAAACTATTTCTGGCTCCGTAAAGTCTGCTCTTCAATTTTTCCCTTAGAACTTCTCTACTTGCAATCTAAACAGTCTATTTTCTATCTCAAAAGCTCAGCACTTGCTCCTAAAGCATTTTTATATAGGTAAAGTACTTATATACTAAACAAAGTACTACATTAGCCTAGAATCCCTTGAGTACCCATTTCCTATAGGTCCCTTCTGACTCAGTTACACAGCAAACTTTTTAACTTTTTCTAGCATGTCGAAGGGTCAGTTGCTAGCGTCCTCTCCTGTTCAGCTGGTGAATCTGGGCATCTTGAGGCAATGTTACAATTGCCTCATGTACACAGACAACCCACTCCTTCTCCCACAAAACACAAATACATGTGAGAGATGCAACTATATAGCCAAACTGGAGGCTGAGCTCTCTCAACTCAGGACTGGCAAGACCAGACAGGAGGAGAAGGAAACCACGCACACCACAAACCCAGTTTCACATAGAACTATCACAACTGCAAAACAAACACATAAACTCGGAGGCACTGATCAAAAATCTACCAAAACTACAGAGGCCTCCAAAGCAGACACTGAAGCAACTGCCACCTCAAGACATAAGGCATGCAACACATAGTTCTCAAAGTCAGTGTGCTAAACAGTCACAGCCCTTAAGGCCAAACACAATGCCAGACACACTTGTTATAGGTGACTCCATAGTCAGACACACTGACGTCCCACTCACCAGACTGAACAAGGAAAAGATCACAGTAAGTTGCCTGTCGGGCGCTAGAATCCACCACATAACACAAGCACTCAGGTCACTCCACAGCAAGTACAAGTATGACTCAGTCATTGTCCATGCCGGTGTGAACAACCTGAGATGTACCTCCCTGGACTACATGAAAAGAGACATAGAGGAGCTCTCAGATTATGTAGCCCAGGCTGGTATGACCCTGACCCTGAGCAGTATCCTACCCTCACCAAGAATGATGCCACAATACAGAGACAAAATGATCAGCTTTAATAATTGGCTTAATTACTGGTGTCATTCTAAGGGGATCCAATGTCTGTCTGCCTGGGATGACATGCTTGACAAGCCATGCTGCTTCTCAAGGGACGGCTTGCACCTGTCACCCCTGGGCTTCCGGATATTGGCAAAGGCTCTTGCCAACCCCATAGTGCCTTTTTTAGGCAAGGCTCAAATGATAAGCCTACCACCCTAAAAAACAAAAATGGAAAAAAGCTAAGAGTAATACTGCTCAGTGCCAGAAGTCTAAACCTCAAGATGCACGCCCTCGAAGCCCTCCTCAGTATGAAGAACATTGATGTCTGTGCTGTGACTGAAACCTGGTTCAAGGCTCCTGAGAGCACCCCAGCACTATCAGGTTATACCTCATATCATGCGTTCCAGCCCCAAAATCCGGACCGAACCACAAAAGGAGGGGGAGTATCCATATTCATAAAGGATACCCACACCTCCAGGTTAGTGGCAAGGCACGAAGCATCAGAGACCATCCAGGTGCAATTAACCATAGGTAAAACTGCCCTACAGTTTGTAGCATGCTACAGACCACGCTCTCAAACTCAGGAAACCCACACAGCCTTCCTGAAGACACTGGAGAGTATGAATGTCTCTCCAAACACCATCATATTGGGTGACTTCAACTACCCAAACATAGACTGGGAACATTACTCAAGCCCCAACACCCTAGCCCAAAGGTTCCTGGAGTTCATAAACTCAAATGCTATGGAACAACTAGTCACCATTCCCACAAGAGGAGAAAATATACTAGACCTGATCATCAGAAACATGGGGACAAAATGCTCCACACCGAAAATATATCCCTCATTGGTGAGATCAGACCATAAATTAATCTCACTGGAGATCCACATCCCGCCCCCAACCCCAGCAAAAAAGACCACAGTGAAGAACTTCTCAAAAGCAAACTTCACACTTCTTAAGACTGGAGTGGTATCCTTCAAGGCCCCCGAGCCAGTGGAAACCACAACCCACACTGCTGAAACCCTTACAAATGCCTTCTACGAGCACCTCCAGGAATGTATGGATCAAGCAATCCCTAATAAAATCAAGACCCTTTCCACCAAAGGCAGGCGCCCGGTCTGGTGGACCCCAGCCATAAACAAACTCTACAACAAGAGGAGAAAGCTACTACATGACAGAGCAAAATCCCTAAAAGGGAGGGCATCTCTGATCAATACTAGCAAAAAACTACAATCACTCATAAAATCATCCAAGGCCAACTTTGAGAGAAAAATCGCTAAAGACACAAAAGACAATCATAAGGCCTTCTTTAGCTATGTTAGAATCCTGGGTGGAAACTCCCAGATATGCTCAGAATTAGTCCAAAATGATACAAAAATCACTGAACCCACAGACATTGCCAACATACTGGCAGACAGGTTCAGTGCAAATTTCTCGCCTCCCCCCCAAAAGGAGAAATATCTATCCCACCAGAGTCTAGCCTCCCAAACATCTCAGATGCCCAGGTGAGAGCTGCTCTCTCTAAAGCAAAAAACACAGCATCAATGGGATCGGACGGTGTCCCCGGCTGTCTGCTACACGAACTCAATGAGGAACTAAACCCACACATAAGGCTGCTGTTTAATCTTAGCCTTACTACAGGATACGCACCCAAAGAATGGCGTACAGCAACTGTGGTCCCACTCCACAAAGGTGGTGCTTCTACGGACTCTGGAAATTACCGCCCCATAAGCTTGACGAGCCTTGTCTGCAAAGCTATGGAGAGGATCATAATGGAACTCATAAATAAAGACATTGGGGACCTACAGACACTGGATCCTACCCAATTTGGCTTTGTCAAGGGCAGATCCTGCCTCTTGAACTTGGTCGACTTTTTCGAAACAGTCACTAAGGCCATTGATGAGGGTAAGGCAGTTCACACAGCCTACCTTGACCTAGCAAAAGCGTTCGACACAATACCCCACTCGGGCATCATAGAAAAGCTCACCAGCTTAGATGTAAACCCATATGTCACAAGATGGGTTGCAAAATGGCTCAAGGACAGAACCCACAGGGTTAGAGTTGCTGGTGCCATGTCAGACTCTAAGCCGGTCACGAGCGGTGTCCCACTGGGCTCAGTCCTGGGCCCCCTCTTGTTCGGCATTTATTTTTCTGAAGTGCAGGCAAACATAGGGGGATTGTGGCTGACAAAATTTGCAGATGACTGCAAACTGGGAACCATAATTGACACTCCATCAGACACAGACATCCTCCAGAGAGGTCTCATAGAAATGGATAACTGGTGCCAGAGCCATGGCCTTAAGCTAAATGCCAAAAAATGTATAGTCATACCCTTTGGGAAAAACAAGGTAACCCCTAATTACCACATAGGTGGTAATCCATTAAACACGGAAGAAGTTATCAGGGACCTGGGGACCCAAGTTGACAGTAACCTCTCTTTTGACACTCACATTGCCAAAGTGGTTAGGAAGACCTTCTACATTGCCCACCTGATCATGAAGGGATTCACATCCAGATCAGGAGAGGTCATTGTACCCCTGTACTCTTCACTTATCAGACCAATGATTGAGTACAACGCCCCATTTGGAATGTACCTTACCCGACACCTGCAGCAGTTGGAAAGACCCCAAAGTTCCTCACCAAAAGGATAAAGGGGCTCAAACATATGTCATACGCTGCCCAACTGAAGAAACTCCAGCTCTATTCAGTCGCATACCATCTGCTCAGAGGTGATCTGTGCCTGACATACAAGGCCATGTCCAACCCGGAATTAATGGACATGCTCCACCTCAAAAAATCCAAATCCACCAGAGCCACGAGAGCAAGAGACTTAAACCTCAACACAGATATAAATAGGACGTGCTGGAGGGACAGATTCATCACCCAGAGACTCCCTACACTATGGAACAGAATCCCAGTCCATGTGAAGCAGAGCCCCTCACTGACTCTGTTCAAGAGAAATCTTGATGAGTGGATGGGAGATCGTAGGTTTACCCGGGGAATCATCTCTGTGTCACTGCTGGACAGAGGCACAGCAAACTAATGGGTATAGTATTCTCATCCTAAGGGGTGGTGAAAGCCACACACACTCTGGCTAGGCTTATAAATGCCCTAGGGCAGATAGCCTAGTATGAACCTATGAACCTATGAACCTATAAACAGAGCAAAATCATTCTTTTAAATTCATGATTTTAAAGAATATTTTTAAACCACTTAGAGGGGGTGACATAAGATAACTGACAGAAGAAAAATTAAAATGGATATTGCATTTTAAAGCATATATTGCACCAGGTCTTAATGGTATAATTAGCATAAAACCATGCTTAAAGTGATTACAAATGGAAAAGTAAAATTATTTTTATGTTTTTTTTATGTTTAATACGGTTTGTATGACAGCTTCTGCTATATTGATGCCTCACGTTATAATGCTGCTTCTTATCTCTTCTCTTTAGTCTAACATCATATAACTTTAAATATCACATGATGTTTTAAATGTCACATGATTTTTGAATAATGATCACATGATTTTTCTCATGTGACCTATTTTTAATAACTATTTAAGGTGTGCTTTTAAGGAACTTACTATTCACCTGAAAAAGCCGCTAGGCAAAAGCATGTTACCCTCGTGGATTTATTAAAGTTTATACCCCAAGTTCGTGATTCCAGCAACTATTTTTATTTTTTGGCTTATTCACTATTTAATAGTTCTGAAACTCTCGCTGATACCAGGTTTTGCTCTGTTTATAGATGCAAAAGCTTCAGTAGATAAATTTTCCCCTAGCAGCATACCTCTCAACTGTACAGATTTTCGTAGAATATCCCTATTTTGACCTCATATTTTTCGTTCATTTTTCATAAAATCACGGTTGTCTAGAAAATCATTGGCAAATCATTAAAGATTTAAGTAGAAAATAATGACAGACATTTGAGTTTCAGACTTCATACCCTTTGGAAAAAATCATGCTAATGCAAAACTTGTTATTCTATCTACTTTCTAAGTTTGTAAGAGCAGTATTTGAAAATTGTCCCTATTTTTGGGCCTTTGTCCCTCCATTATTTATGACTTTGTCCAGATTTCTTGCTCTAAGAGGATGAGAGGTATGCTTAGTAGCTGCCAGAGTTCCAGCTGAGAAGTCTTAAATTGTGCTTAGCTGCTCCGAGAGCATCTCAGCTGAACTTTTGCCCCTAAACAATCCCAAAACCACCAAATCCACAATAGTCTCATACCATTTAGAGAACCCCCGCTAGTATAGATCCTTGATAAAGCACCCCATTAGTATAGACCCCATTTATAGCACCCAGTTATACCACACCCCTCCATTTTCTCTCCCCACTGTGAAAGCAGGATTTAACCTAGCATTATGGATGGTCAGTTTCCCTCCATTTCTCCTACCAGCCTGATTGACATGGGTATCCTGAGGCAGTGTAGCAAGTGCCTCATGTACACTGACAGCCCGCTACTCCTAAATCACGCAAGTGCAATTTGTGAAAAATGCATCTACACTAAGAGTCTGGAATCCTTGCTCTCTCACACACAGAACAGTAACACTGAACAGGTTGTGAGCTTGTGTACTACACCTCCTATGCAAACCATGCACCCAACACATAAACCATCATACGTGGAGTTACTCAAACATACCTAAACACCAGAGCCCTTCCAAACACAAACATGCTACACTTAATACAGCACCTACAGCAATCAGTACACATAAAAACACAAGCACCAGTGTCTCACCAAATAAGTACCTAAGGCAAAGCGGATCTAAACCAAATGTTTTAATCACAGGTGATGCCATTGTGAGACACACAGATGTCTCACACACCAGGCTGAACAAGGAGAAGGCTACAGTCAGTACCGACTGTATCGTCATGATTCTTTCCTTGTTCATGTTGGTGAGAATGACTTCAGACATATCTCACTGAACTATATGAAGAGAGACATGATTGAGCTCAATGAATATGTGCCCCAGGCAGGTATGTCCCTGGCCTTGAGCAGCATTCTACCTTCACCTAGGATGATATCATAATATAAACAAAAAATGATTGACTTCAACAATTAGCTTAGTTTCTGGTGTCATTCTAAAGAGATCCAGTTCCTCTCAAACTGGGATGACATGGTTGATAGACCACGCTAGGCTTCCGGTTACTGACTAAGGCACTTGCATTCCCCTTAGGGACTTTTATAGGCAAGGTCTCAAGAACAAAATTTCTGACATGAAAATATCCCTCACAAATAAATTAAAGGTCACGCTGCTAAATGCTAGGAATTTAAATCAGAAAATGCACTCTCTGGAAGCACTGCTATCCATGGAAGATGTTGATGTCTGGGCAGTCACAGGAACTTGTTTCAGGGCCATAGAAAGTACCCTGGCCTTGTAAGGCTACAATGCGTTCCACACTTTCAGACCACAAAGTGAATGTGTGAGAACCAAAGGAGGAGTATCTATCTTTATCAAAGATAAATGCAAATCTAGTCTGGTTAGAGAGGAAAACTCCATGGAGTTACTCCAAGTTCAACTAACTGTGGGTAAGACCCCCACCCTTCAAGTCATCATTAGCTATAGGCTCCCTTCAATGAACCAAGATACCCACCCTGTTTATTTAGACCTACTTGAGTCAATCAAATTACAACCAAACACTCTAGTCATTTTAACTATCCCTCCATTGACTGGGAAACTTACACAAGTACCAACAGGCTTGCACAAAGGTTCGTGGACTTTGTTAGCACTAATGCCCTGAAACAAATATTATGCAACCCCACAAGGTGATCAAATATTCTTGAAATGGTCCTCACCAACATGGGTGACCATTGCACCACCACAAGTATAGAACCATCACTGGTTAAATCTGATCACAAATAAGTCACATCTGAAGTGGCTGTAACACCTGAACCCCTCTTAGGTGAAATCAGGCTAAAAAAATTCACCAAACTTAATTATATCCTCCTAAGGTATGCCATTAATAATTTCCAAGCTTCTGGTCCCACAGATGGCATTGACAACTGTAATAAGGTATACACAAATGCCCTGTACAAACACTTACACAAATGTATTGACACAGTTGTATCTGATAGGATCAAAACAAGATCCTCCAGAAAAAAAAACAAGCCACCCTGGTGGACATCTAGCATTAATAATTTATACAACAAGAGGAAAAAGTAGCTGTCTACGAATAAAAAAGGAGGTCCCAGCACTGGAAGAATGGGTCCTCTTCAAATTACCGAAACGCCAGTTCGCCGACACACGGAAGAGGAACGCGAAAGGACCGACAATGCAGTTGACCGACATGCTGAAATCCCGACAGCTGGAAGACCGACAAGGGGAACGTGTAAGCGCGACTTGGTAAGTATGCGCTAGTGAGGGATTTAGGATTAGGGAGTGGACAGGTAAGTGTGCAATAGTGAGGGATTTAGGGTTAGGGTGTGTGAAAGGTGAGTGTGCGGTAGTGTCGGAGTTAGGGTTTGGGTAATGTAAGTGTGTGTTAGTGACGCGTTTATGTTTTAGGGTGGGTTAAGTAAGTTAGGAATAGGGTGCAGGTAGGGTAAGTGTCTGGTACTGTCGGACCTTAGGGTTAGGGGTGGGTTAAGTGAGTTAGGGTTAGGGTGCAGGTAGGGTAAGTGTGCGGTAGTGTCGGACCTTAGGGTTAGGGGTGGGTTAAGTGAGTTAGAGTTAGGGTGCAGGTAGGGTAAGTGTGCGGTAGTGTCGGACCTTAGGGTTAGGGGTGGGTTAAGTGAGTTAGAGTTAGGGTGCAGGTAGGGTAAGTGTGCAGTGTTGGATCTTAGGGTTAGGGGTGGGTTAAGTGAGTTAGGGTTAGTGCAGGTAGGGTAAGTGTCTTGGTAGTGTCGGACCTTAGGGTTAGGGTTTGGGTTAGGGCTAGTGGATATGTAATGTAGTGTAATGTGTTGTTTACGTGTAGTGTGTCGGTGTAATGGTGTTTGGTGTTTTGCGTTGTCGGTATTGTGTGTTGTCGGTGGTTTGTGTGTCGGCGAACTGGCATGTCGGTGTTCTAAAGTAGACCCGGAAGAACACCCTCCTCTGCTTCAAAACACAAATATGACAATTTGTAAAATCCTCTAAGGGCAACTTCAAAAAAATTTAGCAACCATAGCCAAGGATAACAACAAGGCATTCTTCAGCTATATCTGTAACCTAAAAATTGGGACCCAGACGTGTACTGAACTAGCTGTGGATGACATCACACACACTGATCCTGTGAAAAGAGCTAACCTATTAGCTGACAGGTTTGGTGAAAATATCACCCCCAGTTCCCTCTAAATATTCCACAAAGCATTCCAGCTACATCTCGCTCACCTTTTATCTCCAAAGAGCAAGCCATTTATGCTCACTCCAAAGCCAAAAACACAGCCTCTTTGGGGCCAGATGGCAACCCAAGTTGAATTTTAAATGGCCTAAAATATGAATGAGAACCTCCATTAAGTAGTCTCTTCAACTACAGCCTGAGTACTAGTTTTGTCCCTGCTGAATGGAAAACAGCAACCATCATCCCCCTTCATAAAGGGGGTATAGCAACAGATCCTGGGAACTACAGACCCACAAACTTAATCAACCTTATCTATAAAGCCATGGAGTTAATCATTATGGACCTTATAAATAAGGGTATAGGTGATCTCCACACCCTTGATCTGACACAGTTTAGTTTTCTCAAAGGCAGGTCATTCCTGTTAAACCTGGTGGACATCTTCAAAAACATCACCAGGGCAATAGACAAAGGCAAATCTGTGCATACAGCCTACCTTGATTTAGCGAAGGCCTTCGATACAATCCTACATTTGGGCATCATTAATAAACTCCCTCAGTTGAATATCAGCCCTTATTCTGTCAGGTGGATTGCTAACTGGCTCACCAACCGATCACACTCAGTCAGAGTTGGGGACTTTACCTCAACTGGCAGATCTGTCTCCAGTGCAGTTCCACAGGAGTCAGTGCTGTGCCCCCCTATTGTTTGGAATACACTTCTCATAAGTTCAGGTCAAAACAGAGGAGCTGTGGCTGACTTAGTTTGCTGAAGATTGCAAATTAGGTGCAATCATTGAATCCCCAAACAATATTAATATACTTCAATAGGGACTTACACAAACCAATGAATGGTGGCAAAGCCATGGACACAAACTCAATGCAAAAATGCATTTTAATCCCCTTCAGTAAAAACAATATCCTTGCAGGCTATCATAGGTTCATACTAAGCTAACTGCCCTTGTGAGCCATTGCAAGCCTAGCCAATTATCCCTTGTGAGACTCAAACCCTGCACCTTGTGCTTGTAAGGCAAACACCTTAACCATTAGGCCACCCTCCCAATCATATAAATAATAATACCCTAAGTAAAAACTCAGTAGTGAGAGACTTAGGAATGCAAGTTGACAGTAGCCTAAATACTGACAACCATGTGTCTATTGTAGTAAGGAAGGCATTCTACATCAGATATCTCATTAACAAAGACATTGCCTCAAGAGTGAAAAAGGTCATAACCCCCATGCACTCAACCCTCATCAGGTCAATAATTGAGTACAGTGCTTCCTTTGGCATGTACCTTACCAGGCACCTGCAGTAACTTGAGAAACCTCAGAGATTTCTAAACAAGAAAATTCAGGGTCTCCTGCACGTGTCATACATTGACAGACTGAAGTTACTGCCACTGTACTCAGTAGCATACTGCCTACTTAGAGGAGACCTGTGCCTGGCCTACAGAGCAATCTCATATCCAAACCTAATGAAAATGCTGCACACCTGTAAGTCAAATGGGACAAGGGTCACCCTCTCTATGGACTTTAACCTGGCCTATGACATAAATGAGACCTGCTGGAGATTTAACTTGGCCTATGACATAAATGAGACCTGCTGGAGAGACAGATATGTCTCTCTGAGGTTGACAGTACTCTGGAATAGGCTACTAATTCACATAAAGCAAAAACTCTCTATGACCCTGCTTAAGTGTAGCCTGGATGACTGGATGGGAAACCATAAATTCCTGCTGGGGATTTCACCTGTGATCCTCCTAGATGTGGGAAGTAGTTACTAACTAAGATCTCAGGTTTAGGCAAGATGCTTTATATTGGGTTTCTTTAGTATTGAGTATACATTGCTAAGTTTATAAAGACCTCCTGGTCAATAGCCATGTAACCACCTATGAAGCTATAAACCTATATGGAAAGAAACCCTGCAGCCCTTCATCTAGGGTGTCATTCCACCTAAAACTGGATCTGTCCTTTCTCATTGGTCCTTCTGTTTAATTTTCTAGAAGTAACTATCTTGAGCCTCTGGCTATGGCCATGGAAAAAGTGCTGATTGTATCTAAAACCCAGTGACATATTAATTAGTTTTGACCTCTGTTTAACTTAAACTAGGGCCATTAAATGACATTAATACTATACTATGCAGGTGGAATGCATCATAGGTAACCAATTACACAGTCAGCACCACAAGCTGAGCACTATAAAGTATGCACATATCCTACAATCTGTTTTTCTCCCATACTGTGCACCATTGGAGTACAGACATGGGAATTTTATCTGAGAGAATATTAGGGGCTGCTGCAGTTCTGCTACATCTGTATGTGCTAGATGCTGAAGTCAATGTTGCTGTTGCTGCAGACAATAGGCCTAGACAGAGAATGAGAAGAATGTTCACGCCCAGGGTAACCTCCAGGAGCTACATGAGCTGGAGATTGTAGGGCACTACAGGGTGGACAGAGACATACTACAACGACTCACTGAGCTCTGCTGCCCTCAACTCAGACATAGAGCCAACAGAGGGGAACCCATCCCAATGAAAACAAAAGTATGTGTAGTCCTTAGGATACTAGCTACAGGTACTTTCCAAAGACCAACTGACGAAATTATGGGGGGTTTCAAAGGCATCTGCCTCCAGTCTACTCCATCACTTTCTGGATGCCATGCTACCACATGCCAGTGAGCACATTTATTTTCCCCATACCCTTGAGGAGAGGGTCAGCAATATGCAGCACTTCTACCATGTAGCATACTATTCTGAGGTACTAGGTGCCAAAGATTGCACTCATGTACACATCAAGTCACTACCCAATGAGGAAGGTAGAATCTACAGCAACCCCAAGGGCTACCACTCCATCAATTGCCAGATTGTGTGGAATGCCCAGGGGATTATTATGAATGTGTGTGCTGGCAGCCCTGGCACTTATTACAATTCCCTTATCTGACATACATCACAGCTGTACCAGATGTATGCTGGAGGGACATCCCACATGACCATTTACTGGGAGATGCTGGCTATGCACTGGAACCGTGGATGATGACACCCATCAGAAATGCACACACACCCCCTGAAAAATGCCATAATGAGGCACACTCACAAACTACGAACATCATAGAGCATGTGTTTGGGCTTCTGAAGTCATGGTTTTGGTGCCTCAATATATCTGATGGAGCCCTGCAGTACTCTCCAGCTACATGTGCCCATATGTTCAAAGTATATTCCATGCTGCACAATATGATCCTGTGGAAACAGCTGCAGTAGGATCAGCAAATGAAAGGGATACACAGCCCTCCACCAGTACCTAGGCCACCGCAGCCACACTCACAGGAGCACTTGTAGGAGGAAGCCCCTGATGATGTCCCTGTAGGTAGATGTAGGCATGCCCAGTACATTGTGGCTTTGGGTAACAGACAATACATAGCACATTCACTGACAACCTAAGGCCCTAGGAACTGACACCTTACTCCTACTCACATACATATAGTAAAATTGTTGATGCCAGACAACCTATACAACCTGTACCTAGCCATGTATTGGCTGTGTACTGCTTACATCACACAGATTCAGCCCTGAACTACAGTCCTGTCAACTGCTGCCTTCACAAGGTAAGTCTCTAATCTACACATTACATGTAAGGAGTACTATAAAATGGTATTGTATGCATGGATCTGATGCATTTATGCAAGGAAATATAGTGGGCTATGTGGACAGAAGTAACATCCACTTGGGACTACAGGTAACAAGTCCAATAGTATGTGGTTCCTAATAATCACTAGGCCTCATGGGTGGAATATGCACTACAGCAGGCAAGGAAGATGTTAAACAGTGGGGTCACATGATATTTGGACTACTGCCTATCCCGGCAGATCGCGTGCTGTTGTTCTCCCAACCCCAACACAGCAGTGTTCCCATACAACTGCTTTAACAGTAAGTCATCAATGGTATATCAGCAGACCAGGCATTCTCAGGGCTATAACATAGAACTAGATCACACACTGTATGTTACACATAAAGCAGGAATAACAACGTACATATTTATGCTGTTGATTGTGTGATGAATGACTCCACTGTGTCTGGCAGTCTGTGTGGCTCAGTGGACTAGGGAAGTTAGCATGGGTTATGGTGTTGATGCTTCTAATCTGGAAGTAGGCACATCTTTTGCATGTGAGGTATTATTATGTTGGTGTTTTCACAGACTGTCAGTCTGTGTGTGGTGTAACATGAACTTCAGTCACATATTAAGTACAGCAGACAGCTGGGGAATGGCGTGGATATTTTGAGTGATGTGCAATACTGCAAAAACAGGGACAGATGTCTATGTCTGTAACATACTTCTCAACCTCTTAGTCCAAGAAATCTGTTCAAAGCCCAACAAAATGGGGGAAAAAGGCCCACAAATAGGGGCATATGTTAAATACTGCTCTCATAAATGTATACAGTTGCTAAAATAACAGGGTTTGCTTCAACAGACATTGTTCTGAAGGATTTGAAGTCAGACACTCAAATATATTTCACTATTTAGTGACATTAATCCTACATTCATCCAAGTTATTTGCCATGAAACTACAAATTTTATGAGGAACAGACCAAAACTATGAGCCAAAACTCTTGACATTCTGTGAAACTCTGGACACTTGAGAGGTACAGTCTAACACAGAAAATCCCAGACTGGTGTGCAGGTAGGTGTGGCCTGGAGTTACTTTATAAGTACTGTCAGTCTGACTGGACATGCCTAAACAGTTAAAATGAATGCAGTTCTGTTGCCCCATCTTCAGACTGACCTGTTATGTATAGATATGTCTGTACATACAGACCTACAGTATACGTATACATATCTGTCTATCACTATCTCTCTCTCTTGCACATACATAGTATACCGTATCTACCACTATGTAGTGTCAAATAGATATATACTGATAATATACATATATATATATATATATATATATATATATATAGCTATATATATATCACTTTGATACATAGAATCTCCCCATATAGCTACACAACACATATACATATCATACACACATGCAGCTACATTTATATATACATCTCTGTTAATTACACAAATATGTGTGGATATCTGTATAGTCCTACATACCCTAATAATGGTGAGTAAATCTGGACTATCACACATCCATAGTGTGGCTCAAAGGATCCAAACTAAGGGTGCAACAGTACATAATCCAATTACTTACAGACCCCTGTACATGCTGGATGTCACCACATAGAGAGATGCAGGTGAGCAGGAGGTGTAATGCATAATGTTGTCAATGGACACATGGACAGGGTACATTGTTCCGGTCCACAGGTTTGCCTATCTAACTTCAAATGGCCACATATGGCTTTACTGGTAAATGTACACACATAGATAGGATAATAACAGGTATCCCACTGCTAGGATACTAGATGCAGATAACAGTAGGAAGCAGTATCACTCTGCAGACCACAGATGCTGTTCAACACAAGCCTAGTCTGTGTAATGCACAAGTACTGTGCCTGCAATCATATGTGCAACAGACTCAATCTGTGGCAAGTGTAATAAGTACTGTGATCTATTATGAATAAGACTAGATAGGTAGGGGTTCTAATATCATTAATAGCTATTTGGTGGACTTGTGTATGTGTATACCCCTGCAAAACAACTGCCATGCCCTCATAGGCTATCCACCTACAATGTTTATGTACTTTTGTCCCTGTAACTTGCTGCTGGCTTCCAGACTGCCCTCTTCTACAAGGCCTGATGATGTCATCCACCTTAAGACTACCATCTGACAATGTAGTGTCCAGACTTTTAAGCCATGGAGCTTGCGATAATTATTATGATCTATAGCATATAAGAATTGACAGGCTGAGGTTCTATTCTCGCTCCAAGCTACTTGGTATATGTGTGTGTGTATACATCTGCAAAACAACTGCCATGCCCTCATGGGCTTTCCACCTGCAATGGGTATGCATTTTTTGGCTGTGTAACTTGCCGGCTTCACATTGCTCTCTTCAACAAGGTCTGATGATGTCATCCACCTTAAGAGTACCATCTAACAATATAGTATCAAGATTTAAGCTGCAGTGTGTGTGTGTGACAAATACTTTGATTTATACTGTATAAAATTAGATAGGTAGGGGTTCTGTTCTCACTCCAGGCTACTTAGTGTGTGTCCCAATGGCATAAATATGATCATCTTGGTAACATATGAATAGAGTTTTATAGTATTTTATTTGTAGTATGTGATGTGGCCCCCCAAATGACTGACCACAACAAGGTCTGCTGATGTCATCAAGCATAATATGTCCTGAACTGATAGTACTAGCAGAGTTAAGGTATGTTGCATGCATCATGTACTGCCATCTGTAGTGTGTACCATTACATAGGTAAGTGTTGTCATCTACATACAGCCAACTTGCATTATGTGTGCCTTGGCATGCCCTACACTCAGTGATTGGAAGTGTTTCTAGCCTCATTGTATCCATGGTTGTATGTGAGCCTGTTAGAGCCTTTTACATCTTGTTATGGAACCATAGGATGTTTGAACTTTGCTGGCATAATGGCTATACAGCCCTCACAATCATATATATTGTTATACCTGTAGTTACAGGATTAGCACATATTGCCCCAATCCAAGAGGGACATGGGCAGACACCCTGTGATGAGATAACAGTCACTCAGCCAATCATACAGATGGCATGTGGTGAGGTGCACTGAGGTGCTATGTGTGCCATTAGGCAGGGTTCTGTTTCAAGGGTGTGTTTAAGTCTGCTAGACAAATCTCTCCCACAAGCATGTGTTGCCAATGTCACATATGAAGTTAGTGTCCTTACAGTGAGTTATCCACCTACTATGCTCCTACAGATAGGCAGCATATTCAATAAAACAGGGTCACACATTGTCCCGCATGCAAGGCACAGATCAATTCTGCGTAGTCTAAATGCCACAGGTGACAATGTCACTCATTGCAGACTATCCCCAATGAACACATACTGAAGACATGAAGTGACCTTTTGAGGGACTATACTGTTGTGTGCAATTGCCAATACTGCTTAGAAAAGTAAATCAACAAAAGACCAGTACACTCAGATATTGGCATGCTGAGGGAAGAGTACTTGGAGGTTATGAGCATGTCACTAACAGATGACTGTGGCCTCAGCTATGCCATATGATTCCTGCCATACCACTGTAGAGACAGGGTGATCTGAGGCACATTAGGTGTAAACCTGTGTGGCCCGGTCTGTGTGCCCTGTTTGTCCATCCCTGAGTATGTACATCACATGTTATGACTGATGTGCTACTTATCAGGCACATAGGTCTAACTGATGGAACTGATACTAAATATATATTTGCATGGAGTTTATGGCCATTACTATGTTAACAGGCATGTTTTTGCAATACACTCTTCTGGATAGTGACATACAACAGAGACTCTATGAGTGCTCACAATTTACAGGCATCTGTCAACATTGTTAGCCACAGTCAGTCAGTAGTCATATGTATTGTGGTTGAAATGATTACAAGCAGTAGAGGACTCAGGACTGCACCCTGTTGAGCACTGCTGCTGATAGATCAGCTATTGGACGTGGACATCCCTATGTTGCATATGTCTGCTAGCAATGGGCCACATAGTGACCCCTACAATGATAGTATCATGGATGCCTAAGTGGGTGCTTTGTAAATTTTGCCTGAGCAGGGGATATAGGTAGACAGCTTGGCTGAGTCTAGGGGGTTGTATGCCTTGATGTTCCCTGACCCATGTCCATGGTCACTGCCTTGGAAATGTCCATCACATGTAACAGTCATGCTCCCCCTTTCACACATCCAAATGTGTGCAGTCAACAGTGTGAAGAGCACATACATGTGTGTGCTGATCAGCTCCTTGATGATCATCCCTACAGCCATACAGATATGGATACTCAGACAAAGAGGTGCGTAGTTATGTTAGTCAGTGTATGCACAACCTCTGTGCAAGTGTATAACAGTTGCTGTTGTCCACTCAGCTGGTGTGCAGCAAGTAGTGTTAGTATGATTGCAAGGGTGTTCCAATGGTGTTAGTAATCTTTGTCAGATCACATGTGTGATGCAGCTTGGAATATTAGTATGTGCAAGTGATGCTGTGTATCTTCCAATGAAAGGCCAGTTATGAACTGCTCTGCAAATATGGATTTTATGGGACAGGTTGTAGGAATGTCATGTGTCACATGTGGTGGTGACAAGGGAGTGTAGTTGAGGCAGACAGTGTGAGTATACAAGTTAGGTATGAGTCCAGACCCATCATATGTGGCATCATGAAGTATGAGGTCACCGACAATTTGGGCCTATCCTTTGAGGTCACACATGTAACTACACTGGTTGTTGTGGTTCTGCTTTGTATAGGTGGCTACTTTTGTCACTTACCATGTCTATTCAACATCACAACACTATGTGCTTCTTTTAGCTGAGGAGGTATTGCTCCATGTAGGGGGGGGGCACCCTCATGCCAAATGTCACAGAGCACTGTTCACCTGTTATTTTACAGCCTGCTAATGGCAGTTGTCCCCCAGTCAGGTTTGCTGAGCCATAATGAGCCTGTGTCCCTCCTGTCACATAGAGCTGAGTTCATGCTGTTGTAATGCTGCTGACATAATGCCTGGGTGTAGAGCTCTGCATACTTGCCTGTCCAAACTGAAGAGGGAGGTGCAGTCACACTATGTCAACCATCCCACATGAGGTAATAAATGGCTGTCTTGACATATATGTCTGTATTGTCTGCAAGTGAGAGGGGGGTATGTGCCAGTAGTTCTAAGGAGACTGATCTGTGGCCAGATCTCACCAGGGTGGACCTCACATTGTGGGGGCTGTACTGGTCACCCATATTGGTAAACACATGATGCACTGCATTGGTTCCCCATGTGGGGATGTAACTGCACTGCCACAGGCAATTGTAGGTAAGGACATGGACCATCCTTTGGGCAAATTAGCCGCAGTATGACTAAGCAGCATGGTGTGTACATATTACATTTCTCTAACTTATTTGTCTGTGCTCTGTACATACACCTTGCATGACTCTTTTCTTGCAACATGCTGAAAGTAACTGTAGCACTTGCTTGCATGGAGAACAACTAGCATGTAGTGCCAAGCAGTATCCCCAGATCTCTGAGTCATGTCACCTGAAATGCCATGATAGGAGTTAGCACGGATATGAGCACTGACTCTGTTGTACACCTACTGACATTAGACCAAACACTGTGACTTGCTCAAGGCTAGATCATGCCTATGGATTGTAACCGGTGGAGCCCTTTGATTGTTACACTGTGCAGTGGATGTTGGACATATGTCTCACTACACCGACCATGGCCTGGCAAAGTTTATGGCAATATTAGGCCAGTAGGCCTTGCTGGAAACTGGGTTCATCATGTACAGAGTATTGTGTCAGCTGGTAGATAGGCAAGTGTCTGACAGTCATACTCTGGGCAGATAGCAGTAGAAGACCTGCACTGCAATGATGCCTGTCACAAGTGGGGTTCACCATCTTCTATCATTGGCATACCCCATCAACCTAGTCCCTCTCTGCAGCTACAGCCACTGTCAGTAACCTTTGACTGAGTACATTAGCAGGTGATTGATTACTGGGAGCTGTCACAGACTCCCACACAGAAACAACAGTTATCCAGAATTGCCTAAGACACAGTCAGTTGTACTTTGAGCCACTGACAAAGACTAACTGCCAATGACTGCACAATACTATCCTGTGGGACATCATCCACCCATGCAAAATATTGTAGTGTCTGCACACCGTACACAGTTGAGGCATTACATATGTAGTTATGGACACAGAGAGTAATGTAGCCTTTGACTTTCACTGGTTGGTAAGATGTGGGGATACATTTACTGTTGTACACCCTAAACTGACAGGTTTGGGATTTAAATCCCAGGCTGTCACTGTTATACTGAATGTGGCAGTCATCACATCTATCGTTGTGTGCAATGGCACCCTTGCTATGTCACTACACAGGCATATTGTACAACTGTAGCAGCCACACAGGTTCCATGGTACACCAATATACAGTGTAGACAACATGTCCTATGGAGTCCATGTCACAAGTGTACATATGCAGTCTGTCCTCTAAATGTTTTTGAGGGGATGTGTCTTTCTCCATACAGGGACGTGTCGGATCCCACTGTGTACTTTCTGCATATCCATGACAGGACTAACACGTCTCACCTGTTCTAAATGCTTACAACATCACTGTGGTATACATAGTGCATTGAATCAAAAAATAAAAACAAACTGAAATATCCACAACAAAGTGTACTATGGCCACCAAAAACTGAACCAGATAAATGAGAATAAAAAGCCGTACTGAGAGCAAAACTGATAATAGCCAATACTTTACTTAAAAGGATAAAGCACTTTTTGTCTGACAGTAAAATGAACTTTATCAGATAATCCCAAAAACAGATGCCATTTCTTTATACAAATTAGAGCAGTCACATGGACTTCTCCATAGCAAAAGACAACTCATTAAGTAATAACATTGGTAAATTAAAGACATAAAAAAGGCAATTAATTGTGACTCTTAGAAGCATAAAAGTTCTGAACAACAGCCCCCTTCCCATACACAAAAATATCTCAATTCATATATCCAAGTAATAGATGTGCAATGTCACTTTATATTGACTAAATCCTAAATCCTAAAAGGCTATAAATATACCACTGTACTTTCTATTATTCAAATATAAATCAAGAGTCTATATGATAAATGAAATATAAAATATAAAATATAAGATATAACAATATATATATATATATATATATATATATATATATATATATATATATATATATATATTCTACCTATGACATATACAATACCCAATTTTAGATGCATATCGATACATATAATAGTATGACTTCTAAATCCAACACTACATGTAATTTTTTATAGTATATGTGTTGTTATTATATTTATATTCAAATTAAGAATTGTTAAGATGAACATTGACAGACTGAAATTGAAATAGAATACATGGTTTGGTTTAAATAATTTTAGGATGAAGGCCTATATTTAGGATATACTAGGATTTAGTCAATCAATATAAATATTATTGCATCTATTACTTATTATTACTATATATGAATTGAGATATTTTGTGGCAAAACAACACTGCATTACATAAGTACATGTTAACTAATATAGTCACCCTGTGCATCAGACACATAGGTTAATTTCCCCTGCATCGATTGCGAGGATGACAGCAATGTTGCACGGGTATCAACACTTGCACAGGGTGTTGTGTGGGGATGCAGAAGGCTTAGGCAGACCCAAAATGTTTGACAACGTGTGTTTTCATCAGGAAGGGAAGCAGGTAAGATGGACCATGAAAATGTGCCATGTGTGTCTGTAGGTGACCTGGATTTGACAGTGGTGTGTGTGCATGTACACAGTAAAGCTCAGTGCTAGCCCTACATGAGTGTATGTTGGACAGCTTTGGACCATACATAGCAGAGTTGACAGTTCATCATCTTCAGTCCTTAACATGGGAACTGGCTCTGCCAGGAGCTGCACTGGCACCTCCATGCCCAAGGTCATAAGCGGTGCTAGTACCTGATGGTAACTGCTGTCTGCTGGAACCATGTCCCCTCACAGCAATGCCCAGAACCATGAGCCCATAGCCTGCCATGTTGTGGTATGGACAATACACTCTTCTCTGTAGTGCTGGATGTACTGCCACTATGGGAGCGTGATTGTGCATGGCCACATCTCCTCTCAGCAGATCAGGCTGCTGACCTATGTCCATGATTCCAACCCTCAACTCCAACCATATGTTCCAGCACAATGTGAGGTCCAAGACAGACACTGTCTCAGCCCACCATCTGTCTACTGCATCAGTCAACTGATCCAGGGTGTCCCTAATGCAATAGAGGCAGTCACAGATGTCTGAATGCGCTGCATCCATAATCCTAACCATACATCTGGTGTTCCATTCAGAATGTGCCTGTGCCTCCATGATGGGCCAAAACATGTGCCGAGTGACCTATGATGTGACACCTACAACAAGTGGAAACAGACAGCAAGCCTCCTATAAGCACCCCTGTCAATCCACCTGTGTGGAACCTCACCAGCTGTCTGGCTATAGCCAGTGTCTACCCTCAGTGGAGCCATAGTTGCCATACTTTCTTGTTCAATGTCCACATCCTTTGGTTGTCCAATATTTGTGGCATCTGGGAACTGGGTATGTGTGGGCATAATGGCTGTGTGCAGTGACAATAGAGGCAGAAGAGGGAGGTATCCTCTGGGACAGATTAAACCCACAACACCCCCACTTGTGCCTCACTGTGTCCACCATCATCATCATCAGTGTCTAAAGAGACATTGTCATCAGGTTGTGTATGGGAAAGAGACCAATGCCCCCCCCCCAGTCACTGCTAGAAGAAAGAAAAAAGTGGTACATGAATGCCTGCACTATTGTTTACAAAAATCCACCGATACTCTTTATAACAAAGGCCTACAATGGGATTAGCAGTCAAATTTTTCCTCTCTGTTTTCATCCAGAATAGACTTCCTCAGAACAAAATACACATTCAACTCAAGACCTTTATAAAAATCACATCAAGTAAATCAAGTAAAACATGACAAGTACAATTTAACTTTTAATTAAGCAATATGACATGATACTTGATAAAACAACATGTAAAAACAAAGTATCTATCTTAACAAATATATTGAAATACACATTTCACTGCCTAATTTAATGTCCTTTCAACGTTTTGTGTTTTAAAAGGCATTTTAGAGTAAATGCCTCATTTAAACCAGAAGGCTTATCTTTTCTTAACTGTCATGGCCAAAGTGTTTCTATTTGCTGAACTACACTCCCGTGATTATCCCCTCTAAGATCCTTAAGTACCTTTTCCAGAATGGAAAATAAAACCATTCTACCCTGTTTACACATGATATTATGTTTAAATAGGGTATTATTCTGGCCCTTAACTTTAATAGAATATAAATGTTCCTTAACAAAAGAGTGTCATGCTTACCAGGAGCAGGGCCATGGCCTTGGCCAATACTGGATGGGCACATGAAAAGTTGAGATTGAGGTAATGTCAGTACCAATGCATGTTGCAGCACAATCAGGTAATACATCCATGTATCATACATTTACAGTACCTACTGTGATACTTGTTGTATTGGTTACATTCTGAGTATATGAGTACAACTGAGATAAAACCCTTCCCCCATAGAACTAAGACCTGACACCCATGTAAAAGTATGTACAGCCTGACATACTGACTGCTACAGTATTATGGTGCTGATCACAGTAAGCTTACCTGCATGATCCTCTACTGTGGAAACCTTGGCACCCACCTCCATGTTGTATGGTGTGATGGATACCTGGGAGCCGTCATCTGGCCTAGGTTTGTCAGGACGTGCTCAGTCACTATGAGTGGCTGTTCCACTGCAGGCCCTCCACCAGTGGTGGCATAATCCCTAGCTATATCTGCTGCCCTTCATGGTGCGGCATTGATAATGTCCGTTGCACAGTGTCAAACCTGCTGATATGTCCTACCTTGATGGCCTATGCCACTCACATCATGGACAAGGTTTACCCACAATGCAGCCTGCTGTTCCCTGTTTTGCCTCCTCCTAGACAGTAGGATGTGATTATACTGCCTTAGTCTAATTTCATTTTCTGCATCACAGAAGGGTGCATGGTGTCTATGATTCATGAATCCTGAAAGACAACAAAAGGGGAACACATTACAGGATCACATATGTGGAAGTACACTATGTAGGGATACAGCAAAGACAACATAGCTGGCACTATTCTCTGTTTGCTCACAGATGTCATACTCCACAGTGTTCAAACATACTAAGTGTGTGGATACAACTGAGATAGTAGCAATAGTCAGGTATTCCCATGTGTGCCATGACAGATACTGCTGTATGATCATACACCCAGCACTTGGGTTTACTGTGGTGTGTACCTTACAGGCAACCCCCCGATAATACATCATAGAAACAGTGCCACACAATTAGCAGCGTGCTATTACAACCACTGTAAAGGGACACTCCAATGAAACCAGTGTGCCACAATGACAACAGACAATCCACCCTTGATGTATAGTGCATCCTATGTAGGTGCAAGACAGCAGGAGATCAATGACATGTCATTATCCCAGGTCTATGACAGGCTTAATGCTGTATTCCCTATTCCCCATATGTCTATTCACCCATCTGCATCCTGTTGTACACAAAATCAGTTACATACCTGATGGAGTGCAGTACTCCTCTGTTAATATGTGGTGATAGTAAAGTTTTCACAAAGGGGTGCTCTGTGTGAGGAAAGTCTCATACAGACTGGTACTAGACAACATGTTGGGTGTGTCCTTGGGTAAGATGGGGTATAAATATAAGAATATGTCCACCATTTGGGCAACTGCCAGGTCATGTGCTACAGTCTGGTAGGAATTTGCAGTGTGTATGAGGGCAGGCCTTGCTACAAGCAGGGATTTTCAATGTGTATGGTAGCTGTGTAGCATTGATAATCTTCACAAACCCTTTGGAAGAATTATGTGGTGCACTCTGATATTAGTGGCCCATATAGTTTTGCTATAAGGATATGTGAAGTGTGTTCCTACCTGCAGGTCTGTGACCTCCACAGTGAAAAGCAGACATGTTATTTGAAATCTATTCTGTGGATAAATAGCGCATAACTCAGTCATTAATTGCTGCTTTCACAATACTGTAAGTTCACTTTTGCACACCACTGGATTTGAACCCAGAACTGTGTGGCAAAACATATCATTTGGAAGGCAGTTAACAGACTGAGCTACTGAGTCACTGCCACTGCTGGTGCATTTGCAAGATATATGAGCACACATACAGGCTGTGACATACATTTTGTACATCCATCAGTATGTGCATGGCTTTATATGGATGTATGTGTGCACTATGGCCCCAGCTGAACATGTGTTTTGCCATTAATGCCTTAGCAGGTGTCTTTCTACATGTTGTGGCTGAAGGGCACATTTACCTGCTATTTCAGGCCTCACTTATATCCATTATTATGCCTTTGGCTTTCTAATGGTGTACTATTGCACCGGAGTCCAAGGTACACTCCCATTTTTAATCTCTTTAATTTAATTATATTTTAATCAAATTCATGTGATGCAACATGGTGCACAGCTCTGCTGAAACAGGCTTAATGACTATAACTGGCAATTATTTTGTTTTCTTTAAACCACCTCTTTTAAGTAAGAGTTGTGTGGCATGGCAGGTTAATGCACTGGTCTGCAGGAATGATGGTCTTGGGTTCAAGGTGTTTATTTTGTAAGTGTCTATTACAAGTTTAAAAAACACATATAGTCAATACAGCTCTATTTAGCTGAGCTTAACGAAGTTGCATGACATGGTGCGCTGCTCAGCAATGTGCTAAAAACTATAAAGAAAAGTAAAATGGGGAGATAGGAAAGTGGTGAAATGGGATGCAAGCAGGGGGAAAATGCAGTGAAAAGCAGATAGGGATGTGCAGGAAGGGTGTAGGAAAGAACCATAACTATCCATTTCATGTACAGCAACAGCTGTGCACTTTAACATAATTTGTTCATGACTTTGAACTCTTAACCCCAGAGAGAAGGGTGAGGACAACATAACTGCATTGTCAAGCCAATTGGATCAAATTATACATGTCCAATAGACACATGCATGAAATGAAGAGTTATGTATGCAACATTTTTTTTTTTTTTTGGATGAGGGTGGAATGTTGGGGAAGAGACATAGGTACATGTGGGGTAGGTAAGCTGGGTAAGTGAGGATGCATTTGCAGACAGAAGACACAGACAAAAGAGCAGACAGGGGTGGTGTCTGACACATGAGGAGGGTGAACACCTTGGATAGGAAGGGTGCTGTGGAATCCAATTCCTATGTACCTCCAGATGGCAGAAGCATGACTTATAGCCCACTCTTGGGACTGTCTGCACTGCCCCTTCACTGCTTCAAGGGTGGCAGTGCTGAAGGCTGGGCACAGTGGTGAAGCTGCCTCAGCAGGTTGGCCAGCATGCCCTCAATCTGCCATAGGCAGTGCTCAAACCCACAGTAGACTATCCTGCGTACCAAGACTGGCAGCTCATTCCAGGTGACAACACCCCCTCCACCACTACTCCTAGACGGTGGCCCCGAGCCCCGACCCATGGAGCAGTACTACCCGATGCAGGTAGTGCTGGGGCAGCAAATGTGCTGGGACCCAGTGCCATGGCCAGTTGAGGCAAGGTAAGGGGATCAGCGGGAACCAGGCTACCTTGAAATGCTATGGTGAATGAGGTATAGAAATTAGTTAAGGTCAGTAATAACCAAACAATTGTTAGTATTAACAGAATGGGACATCATTTTAATTTATCCAAATAGATATTAATGTATAGTATGTGTAACACAACAATAAATAACATAACAGTCAGTATGATAACAGCACGCCAGTAAGAAGTAAACCATAAGGGCAACAAAATACTTAGTTTAACAAAGTATGTTAATAGTGAATCATAATAACACATAATAATATTACATCACATTTTGCAAAAAATATAGTTAGTTTAACAACACTATTACATCACATTTTGCAAAAATGTAGTTAGTTTAACAACATATGTTAATATTAAATCATAATAATAAATAACAATAATAAATAAATGAAGATAACAGGTGGGGAGAGAGAGAAACAATCTATTACTGACAATGCAGACTATATCCCTGAAAACACTGATACTAACTACTCTGCAGGTGTGTAGTGTCAGTTCTGAGTACAGTGACTACAAGTCTCCTATAGCTGATGAAGCACATACATACCTCTGAAGCTGTTAGCATGGGTCACTATGGGTTAAGCAATAATAAATACTGGTACACCACTACACAGAACACTTTCACATAATGTGGACTTCTATAACTACCAAGGTGTTCTGTAAGCAGATTTGGTAATACATTGCATTCCAGGTAATCATTTTTCTGGTAATCCTGTGACAGATGGATTAGGCAGTTTTAATTACATTACATGAAATTGGGACACTTGACAGGCATGTGTGTGTACACTACATAATCTAGACATCTGTCATGCCTTAGTTGGTAGGCATGGGAATAGGACCCAATAGCTGTGACTGTAGGGGACATCTGCAAAAAAATATCTTCATTGGTATTGATGATAACTGTCTATGAAATGTTAGCACAATTATATCTGCTCATAATATTGTCTACCTCAATCATATACCGTTTGTTCCTGGTGTGGGAGAAAAAGACAGCATTATGTGACTGAATTAATTTTACATTCTACTACTTTTAAAGGCCCCAAAAGTTCCTCACCAAAAGGATAAAGGGTCTCAAAAATATGTCTTATGCTGCCCGACTGAAAGAACTCCAGCTTTATTCAGTCTCATACCGCTTGCTCAGAGGTGACCTGTGCCTGACATATAAGGCCATGTCAAACCCAGATTTGATGAATATGCTTCACCTCGGAGACTTAAACCTTTTATAAATAGAACGTGCTGGAGGACAGATTCATCACCCAGAGACTCCTATGCTGTGGAACAAAATCCCGGTACATGTGAGGCAGAGCACCTCGCTGGCCTTGTTCAAGAGGAATCTTGACCAATGGATGGGAGATCGCAGATATACCCCAGGGATTACTTCAGTGTCACTGCTTGACAGAGGCACAGAAAAATGATAGGCATAGTTTTATTCAAACTAAAAGGGTGGCAAAGCCACATAAACTATAGGCTAGGGCTAAATGCCCTTGGGCAGATAGCCTAGTATGAACCTATGAACCTATGAACCTATGAACCTATACTAGACTACAGTGACAGTAGAACACACATGCATGGCATACAGCCATACTGCATTTATTGAAACAAATCTTTTTAGGAATCAACTATGCTGCTTAACACTTTATTGGTATTGCTGATAAGTGTCTGTGAAATGTAACCACAATCATATTTGTTCATAACATGGGCTACCTCACCCATATACCATTTGTTCTTGGAGTGGAAGAAAAAGACAGCATTATGTTACTGAATTTATTCTGCATTCCAGACCTATTATAGTGCTATACTTGACTGCAGTGACAGTAGAACACACATGCATGGAATACAGCCATAATGCATTTATTAAAACAGTTTTCTGTAGGAATTAACAATGCTGCATAACACTTTATTGGAATTGGTGATAAATGTCTGTGAAGTCCACACAATATCTGCCCATAGACTGGGCTACCTCAGCCATATACCTTTATTACCTGCAGTAGGAGGAAGAGAGAGCATTATGTGACCGATATTGGCCTGGAGACAGCCTTTGACCATACTATGAGTTAAACAATAATGTTTGCAGCCCATTACTTTTGCGTTCTGCAGTATTGCAGTGTTACACTCGGCTGCAGCAACCTTGCCATAGACAAGTAATGTATACATCTCTACTGCAATGGTTATGACAACACAATCCTGCTGTACACCATTTTGCTTACTGTTATTGGTATTGTTTATTGGTTATTGCAATACAGTTGTTATTGTTCATTTATTGCACTACATCTCTACTTGCCCATTTATTGCTCTACATTTTTATGGTCTATACTTTATTGCAGTAAATGTTTTAATCTTTCTTGCTTATTGCACTACAGTTAGCTTAATAAATCTATACATATTGCACAACACTGCAACCTAGCCAGGTGCCTGGCATGGGACTTGACTTTGGGAGTCCTCTCAGCTGCAGCTTTTGGGAGAGAAGCACACCATTATGCATATTAGTTTTGCAGACATTCAACTTGCATATTGGTAAAACAGAGGAAAACATACTTACATATTTGTGGGGCATTCCCTGCTCTAATTTCTTGGACCCAAGTGTCTGAGGTTCCTGAGGTTCCCCTCTTTCTCCTCTTCAGGTCATCATAATGTTAATGACACTGCTTACCTGTGTGTGGGGGATACTAGTAACACTGGTGAATTCCCTGGCCAACCAGTCCCTGGCCACTGTCTTACATTCCAAGCCCTGGAAACCACCCTGCAGCAGCCTGGGTTCACGAGTTTTTACCAGGAGCCCAACAAAGACCTTGGACTCCTGAACACCCCATCTCTGCACCCGAAAGCCTGCACCTTCACCAGCACTGCCTACTATATCAGCAGTTGATCAGACTCCAAAGACTTTTGCACAATTCCTGCCTGATGCACCTAACATAGGCTGTTTTCCCACCCTTACACATCACTAAGCAACATTCAAAAAAGTACCTCGTCACTTAGTAGCAAGCAAACCAGCTAAGTGCAGCTAAGCAATGCAGAAACTTGCACAATGTGGGATTTAGCTCAACTTAGCACCACGCAAACAAAAGTAGCCATTAGCATGTATAAGCAGTGCTAAGCCCAGTGCAACAGTGCCATATTTCACAAAATTGTTTTTAAAATTAAACATATATAATAAATTAAATTATAGACATCATATCATTGCTACCAACTCAAACCCAGGATGTACTAAACAGTAGGTTGTATTTCGACCCATTTAGCTACTTGAATATTATGAAAACTAGTATACCTTCACATATACTACTGGGCTACCTGTTAGCATTGTTAAGCACCATGGAGCTCTGCACAAACTTTTGTGCTTAAATACACAAAGGCAAAAATAATTAATTACACTGGTTTCTATTTTTAGAAACTGTCGGCAATGTATGTATGAGCTTTGCTCGGTCATGCAGCACTCTGCTTTGCACTGCGCAAACAGCAATTAAAAAAACTAAAACAGAAATACAAAAATATTTCAAATAACAAAAATACATAATTATTTTAATTAATGACATCTGGTTTCTATTTTTCGATATCTGGCAGGTGTCAGCTTTCCATATGTTAGCACAGCTTGGCATTGCTGTGCTCGGCACTGTGCCGAGCAAACATGCAAAAAAAAAAAATAATTAAAATAAAATATTACACATTTGACCAAATTCACAGCATTTCAACAGTAGTGGGGAGCAATGCATGCCATCCACAACCATGGGTAGCCTCTACACTTCTCCCTACACCAATTCAATAACCCTGTTCCTATGCTCTTCCTCGGCAGCGCACCATCATTAATATGCATGGCGTGCTGCGCAGGGGAACCATGGCTGTGTACATGGATATATTCCATGTAGGCTCTACATAGAGCCTACATGGATTTTATTAAATCCTGGGGATATTCTTCAGAATATTTAGTTCTAGAGAGCATGTCTAGTCATTGTATGGATGTTAATGTGGCACTTTATATATGTCATTGAATTCATCAGTTATTGAATAACATTCCACAATCTGTAGCCTTCAAACAAGCCCCCTGGAATGATTTCAAAAGCTACAATGAATCCTGAAAGAATTATAGAGCTACACAACCTGACCTAAAATAATTCAATACTTGTCACGGTATGTTGTTACTTGCAAATTTTATCTGACTGGCTTGTCTTTGATGTATAAGGCAAAATCATGTTCAATTCTTTCTGAATTTCTGTTGATATGAACTCATGGGGGAACTAAAATCAGGTCATGTAACTAAATGCTAAAATTGTTTATTAACAACTGAAACAAGTGACAAAGAGATAAACAGTGTCTTACAAAATTATTGAAAACTTTGTCTTTCTGATCACAAAACATCTGTAATGAACTTCTTTCAAAAATAATCTTGCTATACAAATGCATATAAACAAATGCAAATAAATAAATACATAATATATAGGGAAATACAGAATGAATAAATGAGAAAACAAAAAGTATAAAAACAGAAGTTCGGGTAGCAGCAAAATCAATGATATAGCTATGACAGACTCCTGATATTTGTAGTTTATTTGAGATAGCACTACTATTGAAAAGCTGGAAAATAAGGCAAGTACAAACATCAAATAACCTTCAGAAAATGATTATTTTGTAAGGAAAATAAGAATCTTTTCTAGCAGAGTTAATGTTGTAGTAAGAATTGTATGATTACTCTAGCACAGTCTAGCATTTGCTGCAATCAGAGAGTCATGGCTAGCAGCTAAATATCCCATTCCATATTATCTCTTCTTTGTAGATCAGTCGAATACATGGGAGATGGGACCTTACTGTGTTTCCTGCACACCTTTTATACAACAGCAGTAGCTCCTCATCATTAAATATAAAAACACTTACTGAACTATTCATGTCCTCTGTACTGGGGAATATTCAAAACACTCACTCAGAACAGATTTCTTCTACCCCTTGCTGTTTCAGACTGAATGATTTGTTCAGTATGCTATGCTGCCTCTAAAAGAAACATCTTACTTTTTGTGACATATGTGGTAAAATACATTCCCAGAACTCTACCATTATGCGTTTCTTGCTTCTTCAACCATAATCTCACTTTGGTAGACTATATACACCATAATTATCTATCTGGCATCCTCTTGTTTTTGAATGCTATATAAATGATTAGGTGTCTGTGTCAATGTATAATAATTCATAAATGCTTATCTCTCCATGCATACTAAGCCATCATAGCAGAACATTTCTTCATCCTCACCATCCAAGATTTAACTACTACCATAAATAACCATTGTGGTTTACTGCAGCAATACTGAAAATCAAAATCATGTGAGTATAATACCATAACACTGAAATGCTGAAAATCACAAGGGAAAAAAATCTAGGAGTTCAATATTGTGATGTTCAACAGTTTGGTCCTACATTTTTTATGGTCTTGGGTTTTTGACTTCAAGATTATGATTTTTAGTACTGCTATAGTAAACCATCCTTTGTTCTACTCTATAATCTGAAAAGAAGATAATTCCTATTAAATCCTATCTTTCGAAAAGAGTACAAACTTCCAGAGCTCCATGCTCCTATTGTTGCATCCTGAGTCTTTTGACAAAATCAAATTGTATCCTGACATTTCAAATAATTCTCATATCTCAAGAACCAAAACATAACTGAAGAAGTGCAAATGAAAAAAGTGTTTGCACAAACAATGGTCACATTCATTAGATTCTAAATTGGATTGTATAAGCCAGAATAATGCAAAAAAATATATAATGTTTGTAATCTTTTGTAAACAAATTGCTGCATTTCAGTAACTACTAAAGTTACACAAATGTTGTCAGCAGCATTTCATTAATCCATTTGCTTTCATATGAGACTATGCAGTTCTGTCAAAATTGCTAAGATTTTGAAATATTCAAAAAAATATGAGCATTACCAAAATATAAATGTAGAGTATGTAAAAATTAATATCTGCTTAGCTGCACTAGAGGTCACTAATCAATGCAGTTGTGTTGCTCATAATATAAACTGCAATATGAAACCTTTAATTACTTGTATGCAGAATGATTTTGGAATTATTAATGCAGATGTTAAGGTGTACTATTAGATGCCTATAAGTGTCAGTAAGATGATCCTAGAGGAACAGCTGGAGGTCACAGTAGAGTTCAATGATTAAAGTAAAAGAGGACAAGATGGAGGATTCAGACATGATCCAAACCTGAACTAAAACAATAAATTAGATTTAGATATCTACCATATGCCTGTTGGGAAAAAAATCAGGCTCACAGGAAAAAAAGAAGATGCTTGTTATGCACCAGCATTGTATTTGTTAAAACACGTCACTGACAACAACTTGCCAAATCAGCAATTAACTGAATACATTAATATGATATTATGAATATCTATATATATAGTGGCTATAAATCTCTGTATACATATTCTCTCTATTCCCATAAATTGGAGGTTATCAGTCTGACATTACACGACCTCAGGAAAAAGGAAACTAGATTTTTTTTCCAGTCCAGTCTGAGTAACTATAACACTTACTTGTGTCCCTTGGGGCTTGGCCACAAAATAAACTGTTTGAAAAGACTTTCATTATGTTTGTTTAAGAGATGCGGGAAGGTATATATATTTTTTTCACTGAGACACTGAGATATGATTTGACAGTATAGGAATTCTGTAATGAATGGTAAAAAGATACATATTTCCTTTTCATAATCATGGCCTATATTAGCAATGAGGAAACATAAGTCCTTATTGCTAGATAAAAAAATAAAAAAATGGAACAGACTAAATAATTGAAGTAAGTGAACTGGTTAAAGGACTCGTTCGTCATCAGTCCTAGATGCTTTTTGAATCTCGTTAGTGAGCTTACTTGTCATAAAATCCATGTCTCTTTGTTATCTATTAGTGTGTATGATCAGAGAAGTATCTAGGTCAGTTGATGACTCCCTGAACCTAATTTTCAGGACAAAAAAAGTCCATGTAATTGTAGCAAAATGCTTATACTAGCTATTTTCTGCAGCTGCAAGTATACAAGTACAACTAGACAAATTATTTTAAGCAGTGCCCAACTTACAACTTATCAGAGGTGCCAACTGCACCTCCCCCCTGACAGCATATGCACAGGACAGCTGCCCTGTTCACCCTAGCTTTATTATGCCTTTGAAAGTTATTCCATCCAATGGAACTCTAAAAGTTTGCATTGAAACTTCCAATGGGCATAGCCCATGTTTTGTTTTGATAAAATCAAATTATGTCCTCGCATTTCAAATAAATCATCATATCTCTGGAATCATAGGGTTTACTAAAGAAGTGTAAATGGCAAATTCCTCAGCACAAACAATATTTATAGTACCACTCTTCTTCAATTTGTAGGCCTTAAAGTGGTATTGTTATATTTTGTAAACAGCTTGCAATATCTCCGCAAACACTCACGTTACACACATGCTGTCAGTAGCATGTTGCTCATCTTGTTGAATGCTTCTATATGAGGCTAAGCAGTTCTGTCTTTGCCACTTAGTTGTTAAGATATTTAGAGAAATATGGCATTTATGACAATATAAATATTATATAATGAGCAATTGTTATCTTTTTGCCTGCACTAGACATAAACCACATATTATTGCAGTGGCATTGTCCATTATCTGGCCTTTATGATAAAATATTTCAATAACTTGCATACATCATGCTTTCAGAATTATTAATGTAAATATGGCTAGACAATATTAGATGCCTATAAACATCACTGGAATATAAATAAAGAAATACCCGGAGGTATCACTCATATTGAACCTTTAGCATGTGACCACCCCAGCGAACTACTTTAATGAATGACATCTCAGCTTTGTCTTATACTATATATCATGTTTAATCTCAGAAGCAAATTAAATTAAATGCTTTCTTTTATCCCTCATCTCAACTGCATGTCTGCTTGTGTAAATTCATTTTGGGGGCTTTTGTTTACTCCTAAACATTTTTACAACCCCGTCTGCCTTGAACTTGGTAAAATCTGTGAACTCCATGTACTCATATAGACTTGCTTTAAGTTACACTTATTCTTTGGTTCAGCAGACCCTCAACTCACTTTGAATTGTTTTGGCTCTTTTTGGTTATTATCACATTGTTTAAATTATGTGTATTATCTAATCTGTGTATACTAGGGTGACAAAAATCTTTTGTAATCTGAATTGCTCATACTTATATTTTCTGTTGCATCTGTTGTACTGGGTGTGATCTATTTCTCACATTGCATTTACTTATGAACCATATATCATGATAGAAATGGGTGAACATTGACGTTGTGCATTTATTTTGTAATTAAAATATAAAGAGGAAAAAGATAAGCATTCATGTTGTATTTAGTAAATGCTTGACTCGACTTAGACATCCTTCTCTTTTGCCATGATGCATTCTGTTTTAGCTGATACACTTTATGCCCACACATGCCCTTCCCTTTCTATTTCGCTGCTCTTCAGATTCTTTTGCTATATCCTAAGTCTGGTTAGACTGCTTATCCTTCACAAACCTCTCAATTTTCCTTTAGTGAAATAAAATAATAGTGATGTCCAGTCTGACATTTTATAATTAATACTGGCTTTATAGCTTTGTTTATTTACATCTACATTTTCATTGAAAGATACTTTTTTACATGTGCCATTTTGCAGTACCATACACATAAAACAAAATGAAAAATACTAAGCAAATTGTGTATTCTTTCATTAATAATGAAATATGACTTCATAGTTCTTTTTTAAGACAGTTATGATACTAAGAAACTGTAATAACTTTTTCTTTACTGACAATTTACTACTTCCTAGAAGTACAGTCACCATTCATTCCAGGAAGAATGTGTGATAGGGTCTTTCAGTAAAAGAAAAACACATTTTTCACAAGCATGTCTACTTAAGGAACATAAAATCCCATTTCATTAGTTTGCTTTTCATCTTGACTTGTATTTAGTTTTACCACTTATATATTTTATGGAAAGAAGACATGAACAAGCAGAAAGCTGAGCAGCTGCAAGTAATCAATTCTTTATTCCGTGGTTTGTGCAGCGAGAAAATAAATATGTACCACACAGTCATTATAAATAAATTCTGATACCCACAGCTCCTCTTTTAATTGATACTTCAGTTGGATTACAAGAAACATTATGTTCCATTATTATGTAGAAAGGTAGTCACTTCTCAAATCTTGGTAAGGCTCTGTATCAATTAGTTCAGCTCTATATTGTTGATAGTGAAGAATGAGGAAGTAACAAACTTTTATGCAAGCTAACTACGAAAAAGGAGTGGGATTTTTGTTTTCATTTTACACAGTAATTCCATACACACTGTAATCCCAGTCTGTTATTACATTCTATAAACAGCTGCAGAAACCAAAATGCGTACATGGAGAAACATGGCACGTGAATTTAAATGGAAACAGCTGTATGCTTTACAGCAGACTTTTGATTTACAGTCTCATTTTTGCTTCCCTGCTGTCCACATGCTTATGACAGGCCAAAACATCAAAAAACCTAATTTCTTGGAAGAAAATCTCACTTGCATATTTTATTGCTCATTATACTCTCCAGCAATGGATGTTGTTTTGTAACACCACATTAATCGAGGCAGGCATAATGATCACCGAAGACATCTTTGTGGTGTCAGCCATGTAAAATAATATTGAATATACTGCATTTTGTCTTTTCCCTCAAGTTTTGTACTGCTTCTTTCTATAAAAAAAACTATGAACACAAATATACGTCTGCTTTTGCATTTCCCCAATTAAGTAAAGCAAATATTCATCATGTAGCAAATCCTCATTACCTTGCCTTACCCATTTGTAAGGAATGGAAAGATACTAGTAGGTTATTTATGTTACCAAATGAATGAAGCTGGAAATAACCAAACTAATTCCTGGAAGCTTGGCACTGTGTTTGCATTCTCTGGTTATCCTGTAATACACTTATCTGCTCTCACTTAGCAGTCTCATCAAGACATTGAAAGGTCAGTGATGAATGCATAGATAGCTGTATATGGACCTTTATGTATTTGCTTGTCAGAATGATTTTTATTTATTTACTAAATAACTGAAGTAAGTGAGCTGGTTAAAGGACTCTTTCGTCTATGACCAGAACATTGGTAGATATAATAATAATACTAATAATAATTATACTAATAATCAACAGAAAGCTTTAGAAAGCAAGACTATAAACTTCACTTGTGGCCAGTTACTTACACAACCTTGAAGTGAATAAAATGTGGTAGAAATGACATTTGTAAAGAAAGTCATTACAGCAAAAGACATGCCTCTCAACTGTTGTGATTTAAGCATAGCGCTATGATTTCGGCCTTCAGATTTTGCCTTGCTTTTCCTAGAATTATTATTTTCTTCATAAAGTCAAAGCTGTTTATGAGTACATACGTTATTAGCTATGCAAACTAGGCCTATACAAAGATTCCCTATCACTAACTATAGTCTAATATATAAAGATATTCTATTGTGAAAAATAAGAAAGTGACACTCTTCCTGACCCAGTGCTATGATTTCTAAATTTCAGCGCTTTAAATTTTAATGCTTAGAGGTTGAAAGGTGTGACTCAATGTAACATCAACTGAATGAATAGGTAAGACAGAATGAATGCCAGTAATTCATTGAAATGTCATCTACATGTTTCACATAAAAATCTAAGTTAAATCTTGATACAAACGTATAGATATATGACCATATATTTCAAATTAAAGATTCAAACGGCAAGTGATTGAGCAGATAATTGAGAAAAAAATGTTTTTTTGCTAGAGGCAAGATCCCTGCACCCCTCTACCCCTGCTACAGTGGTGAAAAGGCAGACCCCCAATCCCCACTGACGAGAGATCTGACACCCACACTTAAAAAGCTGACACGTGCAATCAGCTAATTTTTTGATTGTACATACCATTTTTCCCTTTTGACAGACTGCATATTCAACTGGTTGTAGATATGCTAAATAAACATATACCCATCTTGTAGGGTACAATGCTATGACTTTATTTCTAGGTCTTCTTAGTTACATAAACAGTTATTTGCAGTCATAACTTGTCATGCATAATACTGTTAGTTTTTTTCATTGTTAAGTAGGTTCCCAGTACAAATTTTAAAAATTAGATAAAAAGCTACCATTTTTTAAGAAGGCTGTGTTTGCTGCATCTGCTGTCATGGCTATGATGGCAGCTGTATACTTGACTTCTGAACTGAACCTGTACCATCTATAAGGTCTAGCTTCTATAAAGGATGCCAATAGCATCTGGCCAGATGAATAGTACTTGTCAAACTTGAGAGGCAGGTATTAATATTGGTGTCCAGCACATGGGGCATGCTGCAGCCTTAGTTAAAAGACACATGGTCAAAAAATAAGACAAAATGGAAGAACAGGGCCTATACTGACACAAGTTTGAAAGCTATCTTATTTCAAGAATTTTGCATGGATATGACACCTGAATGGCTGACAATGAGTTAATAGAGTTCAAGTGATATTCAAGGACAACTACAGTAAGCTCTGTGGAATGATGGGATATAACAAAAGTGAAACAAGAACTATCCCAAGGAATGAAAAAGGCAGGTTGGCTGGACATATAGAAGGAAAGGTATCCAAGTAAGAGAGAATACACATTCACAAGAAACATTTTAATATAGGAAAGTAGGTTAGACAGGTTCTAGGGTGAAAAGCATAATGCAAATAGTGGTATGATCTAATACAGGACAGACACATAGCAGATCATGCAGTGGTGAGACTGAAAATGTGTGTGCAGGAGCACAAAAAATGAAGAAGTAGTTAACGTGGGCTAGTTATAAATGGAAGGCAACAAATAACAAAGAAATAATACAAGAATTAGCAAAGGAGTCAGTACAGGAATATATGAAAAACAGGGACAGACTGTATGTCTGCTGATAGAAAGGAATCTGTCACTGTCTGGGGAAAAGTGGAGCTAGCTGAAATTAAACTAGAAGGGAATCACTGCATATCAGATAAAATTCTGCAATAATGGAATTACAGAGTAAAATTATTACAGAGCAAGAAGTTCAACCATGGTACTTGAAATACTCTTGGTGGAAAGACGGTAAGGCAAAATAGAAACAGCTAGCTAAGAAATACAAGAAGAAACAGTGAGAGAGAGAGAGAGAGAGAGAGAGCAGTGTGGAGCATAAATGGAAGAAATGGAGAATATTTAGAAGAGGATGACCTAACTAGAGAAAATGTCAGGAAATGCTACCAGCAGAGTTACAAATGACAGAAGGGACAGAAATCTTAAATGCAACTGGGGAAAGTATTTAGAGGGATATATATTTGGATGGCAAAGAAAGAGATAAGCTTAATACAGAGGTGACAGGAGATGAAATAAGGATTACTCTGTGCAAGAAGAAGACAGAGGTGGGGGAGACATAAGGATTCCCCCAAAATTCTAAGAATGGAAAGGGTAGGGAGGAAATGTAGAAGTTCCTAAAGGAGGAACACAGGAGAATGCAGGTCTCGGGCAAAATTTCTAAGCATACAGGGAGAGCCAGGATAAGCATGTTACATAATAAAGGAAAAAAAAAGACGTGGGAAATTATAGGCCTATGTCTTTGATTAATACTGACATCAAAATTTTTCAAAGGCATTGGCAGGAAAACATGAAGTATTGCAAAAAAAATAATAAAAGTAGGGCAAAATGGATTTGAGAAGAAAAGGAAGGCAGAAAGAGCTGTCAAACCTGCTGGGATTTATGTGCAGAGAAGAACAGAAGGAATGCAGGAAATGTGGGATTGTGCTCTTTGACTCACAGAATACTTTTGTTATGGTGAGGTTGGAATACTTAAGAAAAACACTGCAGCAAAGGCAAATAGGGCAAAGTTCATATGTTGGATACATGACATATAGAAATACACAGAAAAGAAGATACTAATAAATGTTTGGGTATCTGAGGATGCAAGGATGGAGAGCTCGGGCAAGACAGGGTGCCTGCTATCACCTGACCTGTTCCATCTTGTAGTGAAACCAGGCATAATTTAGCAATGCTTGAAGAAAAAGAGGGGGTAGAATCTAATTTTGTGTTGTATGCAGATGACTACATGTTAAAGTCAGAGGCTGTGGCTACAACAATGAAATCTATAAGAGAGATTTCAGAAGTTTAGGGAAGTAGCAGTACTCAGATACAACAACAAAAAGACAGTGGTTATGAGATTATGAAAGGGGTGGGTAAGGGTAAATCAGTGAGATAAAAGAGGCAGAGTTCCCCAGGTACTGCTGTGTGTTGCAGACTTGATGAGTGAGCCAATAGGCAGAATCCTAGAGACAATTGAAAAAAGGTAAGGGGAACCTCTTCAGAGGAAGAACTAATGCAGAAGGACAATACAGAAGGACAATGATGTTACCAATAATCCTCCACCTACTCAGCAATATACAAATAGACCCCGAGGGTAAAAAGCTACAACAAATGTAAAAAGATGTAGGGGATTAGGTAAACAAAGTCTATTACTTTTTATCTTAGACACTTTTCATCTAATCATAAAATAATGAAAAATAAAAAAATGTCTTATACACATTTATCCTAAAACACTTAGTTGAATCAAATTAGATCTTCAGTTTTATATAAAGCAAATATCTCTTCAAAACTTCTACTTATTTATCTATTTACTTTTGCCAGAGACAAGCTGCCCTTGCACCTCCCCATTTACCTCTGCACATCCCTTCCCCTAACTTAGATATGCTAACTCCACAGTCACACAACTGTGGAGAAAAGAAAAATTTTCCTCACAGTGCTGGCACACGAACGCAAACTTCTAGAGATACAAATACAAAATACCTGTGGGCATTAGCAAGGTGTATATACTTATCAGCAGTAAATTGCAGTAATTTTCTGTAGCCTTACGCAGATTCCGCCATTTGTGTTTTTGAAAAAAATGTGTTTTAGATCGATTATGACACTTTTTGTAGATGAAATATGTCACAGATCAAATGTCAAATACCCTTATATCTGTATCTATGTTATAGTTGTACAATGTCATGGGAAGGAGAACTCAACTGGTAAATATGAAACATACCTCATTCAATCTTGATCTCAAACCAGATCTTCTAAACATGAAAAATCACTTTAGAAATAAAATTTTGGGGACTTTGCTTGCTTTTTTATGGGTCTATTTTACTGTGTCAAAAGACATGTCCACCTAACATGTCTTAATCGACAAGGAAATATCGACCTGCTAAAATCCCAAATGGCCAAATCAGCAAATTTTCTCCCAGGGGAAAAAAAATCACTTGGCCGTATACAAAAAAAACACACTTTCAAAACCTACAATGAGGGGCGCTGTCCTCCCACACCCCCCAACTAAATATACCAACTCCAAGATTGTACTACAGTGGGGAAAAGGGCAAATACCATATGACGGCTGTGTGATTTTTTTTTCCCCTGGGAAAAAATTCACTGACTCAGAAGTTTGGGATTTTAACAGGTCAATTTTTCTGTGTTGACTAAAACGTGTTTGGCAAACATGTCTTTCAACATGGTAATACAGACCTCTTTATTATTCCATTGGCTTATTAGATTTTGCCCCATAAAGATGTTTCTTTTTGTAACATGTTATGCGCTGCAAGTTACTTTTTAATTGTTAATACATTGCAAAGTAGTTATAGAAATAAAGCTTTTTGAAACCTCATTTCTATTTTCTCAACATGAGATTCTGATTTGACTGTTCACAAATTGATAGCTAATTCCAGTCTGCTGCACTTTGCTAGCATTATCAATAACTAACTAGCTAATCACAATTAATCAAGTTTCCCCAGACCCCCCCCCCCCCATGCAGCACAAGATATTTCTGTTTGAAGGGAATAGTTTGTGAAGGTCAGTCTGAGTTGTTACTCCCAAGTCTGTTACCCTTTCCAAAGGAGGTAAGATTAGGAGAAGAAGTAGGAACAGGGGACTTATGCATACCACTTTCCAAGATAAAGACCTCATATTCTCTGAGTCTTCAGCTGTGCCTGTGTGTGAGAAATTCCCATACTTCTCTGGGATCTGCAGGGGATATTTAGGTGAGATCTGTTTCAGGAATGTCAGAATGTAACCAACAGGCTTTATAGACAGGAAACTTTCACATGACTGCACATCTTTTAAAGGTGTCAAAGGCCAGAAAGACCCATCCCATGGACCCACTGTTGGCTTCAGATCATACTCTTTAAGGATTTGATCCCAAGCTGTTTGTCAAGCTAATGCCATACATACATCAAACATCTACATGATATCATGACCTGGATTCAAGAGCTTTACCCTCCTCATCTGAGTCCTACTGGATCGAGTGGGTCAAGGAGAGGAGTCCTCAGTATTAACTATCTCCAGTCCATGAATGAGTCACTCAGGAGTTTACTTCCTAAGATCAGAGTGTCATGCTTCAGATATCACTCAGTTTACATGGTGCTGGGAGGTGAAATAACCTCAAGATGTGACCAACACATATGAAGCTGGAGAAGCATCTCAACAGGTCCTCTCACCCTCTTCTGAAGTGTGTTACCAATGTTTAATGAGGTCAGTCTCAGAACATGAGGAAGTGGATGTCACTTTAAATATGGATTTCATTTTTAACCGCTAGACCATAATATATCCTTGTGGCACTTACAGGAAGAACAGTAATAATCTCTGAAAATGTTAGTCTAAAATTCAAACTAAAGTCACAGGAGTTACAGTTTCAGTACTTGTGCTAATGTAAAAATATCAACTGAACAATAGAAGCTACAGAGTTACTGCATTATCTTTTTACATACTCTTGTGACAGATTTCAAATTTTAGAAGTGTTGTCTTTAAGGACCTTGGAAATTCTTCTTCTGACTTGGAAGCCAGTGTCAGTAAGGCTACAATATGTCTTATTTTTTTCTACTGCCTGCCCAGCCATCAGTCTCATCTGAATAATTTGTCCATTCATTCTCACTTCATAGATGCATGACCTAAGTAAGAGATGATGTCATTAAGGCAGCCATAAAAGCTGTTTTAATACAGGCCTTTACCCCTTGTGCATGCCTGAAACATCTAAGGAGTTGCAGTGCAGTGGGCTATCACAATGTATGTACACTCTGCTATATAAAAGTAATTAAATGCCCCTACTCAACCTTATAGACAAGAACAAAACATGATACCAGTCTCCACTGAAGATTCTACCATTGTAGTTGTGCCCAGGCACACACCCCTTTCTTCTCAATCTATAAAGAGGTAAACTGGCTTAGATGCAGAAGTCTTTTCCTCTCCCACACCAGTTCCAAATATGTTGTTAATTCAACTAAGAATGCCTGGCTCATAGTCAAGGTTGTATTTCTCTATACCAACAGAGTTGGTACAAAGGGCCAGTATATGTTTTGACTAGAAGAAGATGGTTTTTAGTTTATAAGTTCAGTCTTTTTTTCTAATCATTCTCTGTCTAGAGTATTTTGCTTTTATTTTTGTGCAGGCTTCTTACACTTAGTATATTTCTTTGAAATACAATGTTTAAACATATTAATTTCAACTAAATAATGTTATATAACAAACAATGACTAATGTCAAAATAAAACAAAAATAAACTTGCTGAAACTCGACCAGGGCATACACTTTAATTCCACACTAAAAACAATAAAAAGGTTAGCGCTTTCACAAGTCAGCGTCTTGCTTCTTCAGACCATACATTTAAATGTAACACAGTACATGCATGCTTTATAACCTTCTGTTCTCATGGTAATCATGTTATATATCGCAATACTTCTTTAAATACAACAATCTTAGCTTTCAAATTGTTGATCTTACATAAACACTACAGGTTCGTACACACTTACATTAAGTACATATAAGTGTGATGGCCTCAGAAACTAAATGCATTTCACACACACTCAACTAAAAATCAGTATTATAACAATCAGATTGCTACATCCTATATTCCAGCATTTCACAAATCAAGTGTCATTTCACAAAAAAACATCTACCCATCTCATTTAAAAATCATGTACTTGCCATCCGTTCCTCAGATCTGGCAATATGTATTTATTAAATATGCAAACGATATGACCTGACATTCACCCATGCCATTAGTGCCTCGCATATTAGTTATATCCAGTTAAGTGTTTCTGTAACAATAATACATACGGCCAACAGGTGGTGATCAAATTAAGGTCATAAATCGCACCAAGTCATATAATTACACAAATAAAATATCTCTTGATATTTCACGTAATAATACTCATTCTCAGTCAACTTTAATTAAAATAATATACCATAAATTAACAGTAACATCCAACTTCATAAAATATTTATCCCATAATAAATAATACTTTAATTTTAAATCTGTCAGTTTTTCAAACCATAACTAAACATCATATTAAAATACTACCATATCATCAGATGCAAAAATTTCTAGTTCAGTATTTACTAATGTTTCATGTCAATATTTTTTCTAAACTCTAGACTAAATATCTCCTTTATGATGCTTATATTATATAGTAAATGCAATAAATAAACTAAAATTGACTACTTATTCCTTTTGCTATTTTACAAATATATCAGACATAACTCCTAAAATAACACTGTCTAAAATATAAATATTCTATCATCAACTGTAGAAGCACCAATCTATCTACTTACTTAAACAAATGTCTCACCTTCAAAGATGGTTTTAAGGATACTGTACTATTTAATCCCTTTTCAGCATCTGACTGGAGCCTTATTATCCATTTTGTTTCATGTTGCTCAGTGATCTTTCTTATATCCCCTAAGCATGGTGTCACTTTAATAGATTCTATAACCATAAACGTAAACAACTGTTGCATATTAGTTTTTACTATATATTTGGCTAAAGCATTAGACTACATTTTATTTGTAATGGCATAAAGGTGCTTCCTAATTCTAACTTTTAAATGTCTGTTGGTTTTACCTACATAGAATGACTCACAACACATACATTGTGCCAGGTACACTATATTCATACTATTACAGTCTGCTACAACTTCAAACTCATATTTCTGATTAGTTATATGATGTATAAACACTCCAGATGTATTCAAATATGTACAGTAATTACAAACACCACATGAATGGGTTCCCTTCCTTCTGTTATGTTCTAGATGTATCTCATTCTGCTTACTGCATAATATTCTTTTCATAGATTTCTTGTTATTAAACATAGACCTTGGCCTGTCTCCAACAATCATTCTAATTTTGTCATCTGTAGTAAGAATATCCCAGTGCTTCTCTATGATGACAGTTGTATCCTTTACATCACTGCAATAAAACATAGTGAATCGCTGTTGACTATCTCATAACTTTATATTCTTATTAGTATTCTAGAACTGATCAGAATAATATGGTTTGGCTACAACTGATCTTAGGCCAACAATATCGTGCATAGTTTTTTCTACCTGTGAACTATTATAACCTCTATTTATGAAATTCTCTGTGAGGTTACTAAGTTCTTCATAAAAATTATCATCATTTGCATTAAGCCTAGATATTCTTATTCCCTGGCCCTTAGTTATATTCTGAAAAACATGTCTGGGGTGCATACTCTTATGATGTAACAATTTATTTCTGTAACATCTTTTACAATGTATCTTTGTGTCAAAGCCCCCATCCCTTGCCTTCATATTATGTACATCCAAAAAGCCTATCCCTGTCTGACTAAACTTGGCATCCATTTTTAAATAATGAGTGGTACTATGTATATATTCAATAAACTCATTAAACTCATCCACTGAGCCTGCTCATAGGAGAAAAATATTGTATACGAAATGACGATAGAAGGGGATAAAGATGGCATATCTCCCTTCAGTAACTACATGCTTTTCTTCTTTAATTTCTCCAAGTCTTTTGGGTTTCTAATACCATGACAAGAATGGACCCCATTCCTAAGTCAAAGTACGATTAGAAAATGTACCCCATTCCTAAGTCAAAGTATGATTAAAGTTTATGAAATCAGTAATGTTTCACTCTTTGATGTCAGCCAGTATTGCTCTTTGCAGCACCTGCAATGTGTCCAGTAATGACTCCTTCTGCAGTTCGTATGGAGTTACATATATTGGTAACATATCTAAATATGATTGTAAATTCTTTTTATAAGACTTGTTGCTTCTACTACTGTTGGAACTGTCTGGGTATCTTTCTTCCACATTACTCTCATTTCTACCTGCAGATCCTGATATTTTATGACTTTGTGTCTATCTGCCCGCAAGACACTGTAGTCACTGGGTGTGGCAATTTCAATGATCAATGCTACTCTTGTCTTATTTTCTTGGACCGCTATGTCTGGTTTTCTAGCATCTGTCTTTTAAACTGTTAGTAATGGATGATCCCATGTGATGTAGACTTCTTCATTTTCTATGATGCATTGTGGCTCATGTTTTCAGTGGTTTTCAGCCACTTCAGTACCATAATGTTTGCATAATCCACTGTGCAACAGTTTTGCCACATTATTATGCCTTTCAGTATACAGTCCTTCTGCCATTAGTATGTCACCACCAGCAACGAGGTGTGCAACTGTTTCCAATTCGGTTGTTGAAAACCTACATTTGTCTGTTTCTCCCACATGTTCAATGGACTTTATAAACCAACGTGTACACAGCCTACTATTTTTTCGTCCCATGTAGCCATCACCATGTTGGTGTAGCTATTTGCACATACCATGCCCACAGCTAAGCCGTCAATTTGTAGATATTATTTATTTTTAAACTCAAATGTATTAAAGGATAACACTGACTTCATAAACTCTATAGTAGCGGGTACTGTCTTGGGATCATATTTGCTATATTTAGTCAGGTAAATTTTGAGGGCCTGACTCCTTTCATCATTAGGTATAATAGTAAATAATGATCTTACATCCCTAGTGACTAAATAAATAGATACTGTATTTCTATTTCCAGATGCAAAGACAAACAGATCACGTAAAAATGGTTGTGTATCTTTCAATATATACTGATTGTCATTAAAAATTGGTCTTAAGTGTTTTTCTACATATATAGAAAATGGTTCCATCAACCATCCTGCTCCATTTACTATTGGTCTAAGTGGTGGTTTTCTGGGATCCTTATGTATTTTTGTAATCACTTGTATAATGGGTACTACTGCATGATCCACTCTACAATAATTATCTAGCTCCAAGGGAATACATCTAACAGCAGCTAGCTCATTTATCTTTTTATCTGTATGCATTTTTATTGCCATAATATCTAATCTAGTCATTTGTTGATATGTACTAGTGTCTAGTAACATAGCTTCCATTGTTGATTCATAATAACTAGTGTCCATTACCACTGTTGGGCATCCTTTATCTGCTGGTTTCATTGTAATATCATTATTATTATACAAATTATTAAGGACCGTTTCTCATATAAAGTGATACTGTAATAATGTTTCCTCTTATCTTTCCTATTATACCTCTAATATAATTCTTTTGTACATACTTTAGCAAATGTCTCCATCAATGGATGTAATACAGGCATCACTGTACTCAGTTTCCTATATACATTATGATTAGTCTGTATTATGCCAAAATTTAATTTTAACATCACATTTCAAAGAAACAAATTCAAGTCTCTGTGATATCAGCATACTGAGAAGGAATAAACAATAACCTTTTCTCTAACAATAAGGTGAAACTAGGCATCAAAAGCTAACTAGAAATATTCCAAACCAATGAATATTTCCTGGTTTCCACATCTTCTTGATGGTGTGATTGTCCCCATTCTTGCTGGTGTTCTTCCTTTTCATTCTCCTTTGACTTCTTGATCAACCCCTATATTAAACTTCTCTCTGCTTGTTTGATAGAGGCAGTTTCATGAAAACCTGGGTGTTGGTTGTTAGGCTACAGTAGGATTCGTCGGTCAAACCACTAGTTGGTCATCTGAGATATTGACAACATCAAAAACTGTACTATGTCCAGTCTCATTACTGTCAATAACACCATTTTCCTTCATATTAGACACTTCACCTGTGTTAGAATTTGATACAGATAGAAGCTGCTCCAGAGATTCATTATGAAACATAGCTGTACTCTTAGTCAAGGTCTTCTCATTGGTAGGTACCTGTTCAATGTTCTTATTCACATGAATCTCTAGGTTCCTTGGCCAGGTAAAAACATGACCTTTGCAGAAATCCTCCACATTTCATTCCAATTTCTTCACTTTTATCTGAAGAAGTTTCCGTTCATGCAGACTCACTGTATCCAATATCTCAGAGAGCCTTAAATCAACTATATTCTCAGAATATTTATCATATAATGTCTTTTATTGTGATTTAATATTATTCAATAGTCTATTCCCTTCATTCATGAAAAATGTTATAAGCAATCTTAAATAATTAAAGCATGCCTGCAAGTTTATTTGCTGCAATTCCCTTAGCAGCTCTGGTTGATGCTCACCATAGTTAGGCATGTTTAACACCCTCAAGCCTCTAAACATGACTTGAAGTCTGAGACATGCCTCAACATGTTGCCTTTGTGCTTGATATCGCTTAAATATAAAATGCATCTTCCAGACTATACTTATCCATCTTAAGGCTATCATAGTTACCTGCATCATGTCCTTTAAGTTCATTTCCAAACATGGTGTAACGTAATAGAGGATTATCTCTAGATTCCAACAGGTCATTCATTCATTTAGATACCCTAGCAACATGTCCATTTCTTTTATATGTACTTCAACTCTCTCCCAAACCATCACAACTGTGGGACAATGGTTCATTTCTCATTGGTCTGAAGAGCAAGCTGTTGAATTGTGAAAGCACTAACCTTTTTATTGTTTTTAGTTGTGGAATTAAAGTATATGCCCTGGCCGTGTTTTGGTTCATTTATTTTTGTTTTATTTTGACAGTAGTCGTTGTTTGTTATATTAATAATAATCTGCTAATCTCAGTTGCTGGTACAGTTTTATTATTAGTTTTCAGGTTTTATTTGTATCAGCCTTGGAGCATGGCGGAAGGGCTGAACACCACTTAGTTGGATTATAATCCCTTGAATGAGAAAAGTGAACCATCATCCCACAGTTGTGATGGTTTAGGAGAGAGTAGAACTACATATAAAAGGAATGGACATGTTGCTAGGGTATCTAAACATATGAATGACCTGTTGGAACCTAGGGATAATCCTCTATTATGTTACACCATGTTTGGAGACAAACTTAAAAGACATGATGCAGGTATAGACTATGATAGTCTTAAGATGGATAAGTATAGTCTGGAAGATGTATTTTTCAAATTTAAGAGATATCAAGCACAAAGGCAACATTTTGAGGAATTCTCAAACTTCAAGTCATATTTAGAGGCTTGGGGGTGTTAAACATGCCTAATTATGGTGAACATCAACCAGAGCTGCTAAGACAATGGCAGCAAATTAACTTGTAGACAAGCTTTAATTATTTAAGACTGCTTATAAAATTTTCCAAGAATGAAGAGACAAGACTATTGAATAATATTAAAGCACAACAAAAGACATTATATGATAAATAGTTTGAAAATATACTTGCTTTAAGGCTCTCTGAGATATTGGATGCAGTGAGCCTGCATGAAAGGAAACTTCTTCAGATAAAACCAAAGAAATTGGAAAGAGATGCTGAGGATTTCTGCAAAGGTCATGTTTTTACCTGGACAAGGAACTGATGGATTAATGCGAATAAGAACAGTGAACATGTACTTACTAATGAGAAGACATTGACTAAGAGTACAGCTATATTTAGTAATTAATCTCTGCAGCAGCTTCTGTCTGTAGAGAATTCTAACACGGGTGAAGTGTCTAAAACGAAGGAAGATGGTGTTATTGACAGTAATGAGACTGGACATAGTACAGTCTCTGATGCTGTAAATATATCAGATGACCAACCAGTGGTTCGACTGAAGTCTCCTACTGTAGCCTACCAGCCAACTAAGACCAAGGTTTCTATGAAACTGCCTTCACCAATCAAAAAGAGAGAGAGGTCAGATATCAGACTCTAGTGAGACGTCGAGGGAGAACAAAAAGGAAGAACACTAGTGACATTGGGGAGAATCACACCATCAAGTTGGTGTGAAAACCAGAGAACTTTCATTGATCTGGAATATTTCTAGTTATCAGTTGATTCCTAGTGTTGCCTCATTTTTAGAGAAAGGGTTGTTTATTCTTTCTCAGTATGCTGATATCACAGATACAATACTGAACTTGAATTTGTTTCTTCAAAATGTGATATTAAAATTAAATGTTGGCATAATACAGAATAATCATAATGTATATAGGAAACCGAGTACAATGATGCCTGTATTACATCCGTTCATGGAGGTGTTTGCTAAAGTATGTACAAAAGAATTATATCAGAGGTATAATAGGAAAGGTAAGAGGAAACATTATTACAATATCACTTTAGATGAGAAACGGTCCTTACATAATTTGTATAATAATAATGATATTACAATGAAACCAGCAGATAAAGGAGGCCCAGCACTGATAATAGACACTAGTTATTATGAATCAACAATGGAAGCTATGTTATTAGGCACTAGTACTTATCGACAAATAACTAGATTTGATACTATGGCAATAAAAGCACATATACATAAAAAGATAAATGAACTAGTTCCTTTTAGATGTATTCTTTTGGAGCTAGCTAATGATTGTAGAGTGGACCATCCAGAAGTACCCATTATACAAGGGATTCTGAAAATACATAAGGATCCCAGAAAACCACCACTTAGACCAATAGTAAATGGAGCAGGATCGTTGACGGAACCATTTTTTTATATATGTAGAAAAACACTTAAGACCAATTTTGAATGACAAGCCATATATATTGAAAGATACACAACAATCTTTATGTAATATATCTGTCCTTGCATCTGGAAATAGAAATACAGTATTTATGCATTTAGTCACTATGAATATAAGATCATTATTTACTATTATACCTAATAATGAAGGGAGCCAGGTCCATAAAATTTACCTGACTAAATATAGCAAATATGATCCCAAGACAGTACAAGCTATTATCGATTTTATGAAGTTCATGTTATCCTTTAATGTATTTGTGTTTAAAAAGAAATATTATTTGCAAATTGCTGGTGTAGATATGGGCATGGTATGCGCAAATAGCTACACTAATATGGTGATGGCTACATCGGAAGAAATGTCCAATTCAAGGGTCCAAATGGAGAGATGAAAAGTCTGCAAGCAAAGGAGAGTAGTAGTGCTGAAACTGAATTCATCCTCAAGTCTTGCTGAGTACCTTCACAAGGTGGACCCTGTTTTTCACAAAATCTCACCAAGGTGACACTGATATATAAACTGTATTTATATAGCATAGATCATGGACAGAAGTAAGTCAAAAACAAAAGAAAAATGCTGGGTGCACAAGTGCCAGGATAAAAAAAGTGCCCAATCCTGGTAGGCGTACTGGTGCCAAGACTGGAAAAAATGACAGTATAGAATCTTCAAAATACGGTAACATTCCTACAATGAGGCCAGGCCAGGCCCAGGGGGAGGATGGCCCCCCTGTTGTAGAAGTAAGTAGCCGTCCACAAAAATCCCAAAAACTGATATGCCAAAGAAGAGCCATAAAGATGATAGAGTGGACTATTGACCAGACAGAGGATATACAAAAAGATTAAGCGATAAATTAGAGGAAAGAAAAATACTTCCACAGAAAAAACTATCAGAAGATTCAAATGAAAATTTGCGTTCATTAATACAACATATTTTTGAAAAAAGTATATATATATATATATATATATATATATATATATATACAAGAAAGTTTGATATGTTTGGAAAAAGAAGCATCTAAGGAAGTGCAAAAATGTAAACAACGAATCCTAGATATTTTTGAAAAGTATAAAAAAGAAATATGGACATGGGAAAGAAAGAGAGATTTGATATGGTGCAATATTTATGCAAAGGAGAAAGCCAAGTTAATTATTATAGAGAAGGCAGCCCCAAAGATATTCAATAAGAAATACAAGCAAAGACATTCAGATATGGAAACTTTCACAATAAAAAATAATATTACAAAGATGGAATGTAGAAAAGAAGATTAGTAAAGCAGAAGTTAAAAAAACAGAAGTTGAAGTTATGGAGTGACTGCGAAGTGAAGGATTTAATGTAGAAGGTCTAACACAGACTACATCGCAGCATGATGGAGTGAGTCCCCAGAATAAGGAGAAGCTTCAGGAGAATGTGAAGAAGAAATATGGACAGGGGAAAGGAAAAGAGATTTAATATGGTGTAATATTTATGCAAAGGAGAAAGCAAAACTAACCAATACAAAAGGAGCAGCACCAAAGATATTTGAAGAAAAATATAGGCAAAGGAATCCAGATATGGAAAACTTTACAATACAAATAATAAGAAGACTAAGAGGAAAAAGTTGAAAAAGAGATTAGTAATGGAGAAGTCAAAGAAATAGAAATTGAGGTTATGGAGCACCTGAAAGTGAATGATTCACTGTAGAAATCTAATGCAGAAAGCACCACAACAGGATAGAGTGATGGATATCCAAATTAAGGGGAAACCAGTGGAACAGGAAGCAATCGCTAAGGTGCCATATCAAGATATTTTGCAGCCTTCCAACAAAATCAGCATAAACCTTCACTTGAAGCTAGACACCAAGGGAAGGAACAGGGAACAATGGAAACTCTGATGCAGCCAACGTTGAGGAGTGATATGCCAGTGAGTTCCCATATGACAGAGCAACAGATGGCACAGGATGAAATTGAAGAGAATGTTCCACAGGAAGATGCTATAGAACTTTCTATAGAATGCCCACAGGAAGTGAATAACAAAGGATGTTCCCTCACTCTGGAAGAAAATGAACTAAGGGAAGAGTTGCTTAATTTAATGGACATAGATAGCTCTATTAACATCACTGAAAGAAATAGACTGCAGAAAGTCAATAAAACTCCAAAAGACAAAAGTCTGATAAAACAAATGAATACAGTAATTAGCACTGTCCACAGAGATCCATGCACTATAACAGAAGTAAATAGGATATAGTACTGTGCAGCTAAACTAATAACTGATAAAATTCTACTACAAGAACATAGGGTAGTGAGGCAAGGAAGGGGAGAAATTGAATACCATCACACAAGTATTGAATAGAGAAAACTATGAAGAAACTAAGGTAAGAAGTGTCACTGTTAGAAGACTATAGAAGAAGGAATAGATCAAAAATACTAAGAAAGATAGATGTGATAAAAAACAATGCATATTATTAGAACAGACCAAGATCTATCATGCACTGTCACAAATAAATAACTAAAAATTTCAGCACAGTTGGAAAAATGTAGAAGATACACAGATAAATATAAAGGAAAAAATACAGAATAAGCAATTTACCAATGACCCAAACAATGTTTTATAGAGAATTGGGAAACAAGGTAAAAGGAATTGAAGGACCACCAAAAAAGAAGAAATAGATGCATTTTGGAAAAGTATCTATGAAGATCCTGTGGAGCACAACAAAGATGCTAAATGGATAAAAGAAGTAAAATAAGAAATAAGAAGTTTAAAGGTATAGGATATGAAATGGGATGAAGTAACACTCAGAGAGATTGAAACAAAGTTAAGAAAAGCCTCTAATTGGAAAACCCCAGGACCAGATGCAGTACCTAATTTTTGGTTAAAAGCATTAACCTCTTTGCACAAACACTTAACCATGAGTAAGAACTATTTTTATGCACACCCCAAACAGGCACCAGCCTGGCTAACAACAGGTAAAACAATGCTCTTACTTAAGAGTGAACCTGCAAGCTACCCCAAAAATTATAGACCAACTTGCCTCCCGACGACTTATAAACTATACATGGGAAATGATGCAGACAGTGTTTATAGTCATCTAGAAGAAAATTCAATTATGGCAGTAGAACAAAAAGGCAATAAAAGAAAGTCATATGGAACAAAGGATCATTCGTTTTTAAATAAAGTCATAGTGGAGAACTATAAAAAGGGGAAGAATCTAAGTATGGCATGGATTGACTAGAAAAAAAGCATTTGATAGTATCCCATATTCATTGATAAAAGAGTGCTTAAAAATGCATAAGATACATCCTACACTTATTGATTACGTTACAGTGACCATGAAACAATGGCAGACCACTTTGCAATTAAGCCATGATAAAGGACAAATTACTATCCCAGGGATAAAAATTCAAAGGGGGATATTCCAAGGTGACTCTCTGTCACTGTTGCTATTCTGCCTTGCCCTTAACCCATTAAACTGTCTACTTAACAGCTTAGGCCATGGCTACAATTTGGCTCCTAGAAAACAACAAAGTCTAAAGACTTCTCATCTTCTATTTGTCGATGATTTAAAACTGTATATCTCATCAGATGAGGAACTGAAAGCATAACTTTAAGTTGTTAAAACTTTTTCAGATGATATTAGAATGTCATTTGGTCTTGATGAATGTGCAAAAGCAACATTTAAAGCAGGAAAACTGCAGTGCCAGGAAAACATCAGTTTTGGACAAGAATGTGATACATTATTCAGTACAACGCCCCCTTTGGAATGTACCTCACAAGACATCTGCAACAGCTGGAAAGGCCACAGAAGCACCTCACAAAAAGGCTGACTTCAAACAGATGCCCTACACTGACCGTCTCAAAAAACTCCAGCTTTACTCCATAGCATATCGCCTACTCTGAGGTGATCTCTGCCTAACATATAAAGCTATGTCAAACCCAGAGCTGTTGGACATGCTACACCTAAGAAATCCCAATCCCTCTGAGCTACACACTCTAGGGACCTACACCTTGTCACCACAATAAACAGGACATACTGGGGTGATAGATTTCTGTCCCAGAGACTTCCCATACTCTGGAACAAGCTACCCATCTATGTCAAGCAAAGTTCCTCATTAGCACTCTTCAAGAAAAATCTTGATGAGTGGATGGGAAATAGGAAATACACCCCGGGGATCACTTCTGTTTCTCTGCTTGACAGTGGCACAGGAAAATAACTTTCTTGGGTGGCATAAGCCAGAGAACCTTGTTGGCTAGGCTTACTTAGGCACTTGGGCTGATAGCCTAGTACCTACCTATCAACCTATGAAACTATAAAAGAACATGAGCTAGAGGGAGTGTATAAATACTTGGGAACTGATGAACGATTAGCAATAAAACACAAACAAATGCATATAAAACATAGCAAGCAATACGTCAGAAGACTTAAATTAATTCTGAAAACAGCATTGAAGTCTAGGAACAAAATTTAAGCTATAAACCAAGTTGTTCTTCTTGTCCTAACTTACAGTTTTGGTGTGATTGATTGGCCCCAAAACATGTTGGATAAATTGGATATTAAAACAGGAAGGATGCTTCATGCTCACCAAATGATCTATAAAAATCAATGCATGCCAAGATTAGATATTCCCTGTTCCGAAGGAGGGATAGGCCTTCTTGAAATTGATTACATGTACAGATCAGCAGTCACGGGACTCCACACATATCTGCTGACCTCAAAAGACCCAAATGTAGTAAAAGTTTTGAAACATGAGAAGAATAAATCTAAGATGACTTCTCTGCTTAACCTAGCAGAAGCATATCACCGTCAAGCAGGAATGGAAATCAAACCAGAAGTACATAAAAATCAGGCAGCAACTGAATGTGCCAAAAAGCAAAAGAAAGAATATAAGGTGAAGGGCAAGATGAAAAGGCAAGAAATATGGAAAATATATGAATATAGTTGCAAGTATAGAAAACTTCTGGAACAACCTCATGTTGATCAGGAGCGAATGCAGGAATGGTTAAGGAGAGGTGAATTCAAATGAAGAGATGAAAGGTTAATATTGGTGGCTCAAGATAGTGGGCTACATACACACTGGTTTACAAAGTCCTTTGAAAATGTGGGAGAAACAGACATATGTAGGCTTTGTAAAACCGAATTGGAAACAGTCGCACACCTTGTTGCTGGTTGTGACATACTATAGGCAGAAGGACTGTATACTGAAAGGCATAATAATGTGGTGAGACTGTTGCACTGGGGATTGTGCAAACATTATGGTACTGAAGTGGCTGAAAACAATGGAAACATGAGCCACAAAGCATCATAGAAAATGATGAAGTTTACATTACATGGGATCATCCCTTACCAACAATTCAAAAGACAGATGCTACAAAACTGGATATAATGGTCCAAGAAAAGAAGACAAGAGTAGGATTGATCATTGAAATTGCCATAATCAGTGACTACAGTGTCTTGTGTACAGAAAGAGACAAAGTCATAAAATATCAGGATCTGCAGGCAGAAACGAGAGCAATGTGGAAAAAAGATACCCAGACAGTTCCAATAGTAGTCGGAGTAGCGGGTGTTATAAAAAAGAGTCTACAAGCATATTTAGATATGCTACCAATACATGTAACTCCATATGAACTGCAGAAGGAGTCATTACTGGGCACATTGTGGGTTCTACAAAGTCTACTTTTGGCTCACATCAAAGTGAAACAATAGTCATTTCATGAACTTTAATCGTACTTTGAATTAGGAATGGGGTCCATGCCTGTCATGGTATTAGAAACCCAAAAGATTTGAATAGCTTAAAAAGGAAGAAAAGTATGTATTTACTGAAGAGAGATATGCCATCTTTATCCCCATCTATCATCATTTTGTATAGGATATTTTTCTCCTATTGGCAGGCTCAGTGGATGAGTTTAATGAGTTTATTGAATATATACATAGTACCACTCATTATTTAAAAATGGATGCCAAGATTAGTCAGACAGGGATAGGCTTTTTGGATGCACATGTTATGAAGGTAAGGGATGGGGGCTTTGACACAAAGCTACATTGTAAAGGCTGTTATAGAAATAAATTGTTACATCATAAGAGTATGCACCCCAGACATGTATTTCAGAATATAACTAAGGGCCAGGGAATAAGAACATGTAGGTTTAATGCAAATGACGATAATTTTTATGAAGAACTAAGTAACCTCACAGAGAATTTCATGAATAGAGGTTATAATAGTTCGGAGGCAGAAAATAATATGCACAATATTGTTGGCCTAAGATCAACTGTATCCAAACCATATTATTCTGATCAGTTCCAGAATACTAGTAAGAATATAAAGTTGCGAGATAGTTAACAGAGATTCACTATGTTTTATTGCATTGATGTAACGGATACAACTGTCATCATACAGAAGAACTGGGATATTCTTACTACAGATGACAAAATTAGAAGGATTGCTGGAGATAAGCCAAGGTCTATGTTTAATAACAAGAAATCTATAAAAAGAACATTATACAGTAAGCAGAATGAGATACATCTAGAACATAACAGAAGGAAGGGAACCCATCCATGTGGTGTTTGTAATTACTGTAAATATTTGAATACATCTGGAGTGTTTATACATCCTATAACTAATCAGAAATATGAGTTTGAAGTTGTAGCAGACTGTAATAGTATGAATATAGTGTACCTGGCACAATGTCTGTGTTGTGAGTCATTCTATACAGGTAAAACCAACAGATGTTTATAAGACAGAATTAAGGAGCAGCTTTATGCCATTAGAATTAAACTGCAATCTAATGTTTTAGCCAAACATATAGCAAAAACTTATCTGCAACAGTCATTCAAGTTTATGGTTATAGAATCTATTAATGTGACACCACATTTAGAGGATATAAGGAATGACTGAGCAGTATGAAACAAAAATCATAATAACACTTCATAAGATGCTGAAAAGGGATTAAATAGTACAGTATCCTTAAAACCATCTTTGAAGGCGAGACCTTTGTTTAAATAATAGATAGATTGGTGCTTCTACAGTTGATGATAGAATATTTATATTTTAGACAGTGTTATTTTAGGAGTTAATTATGTCTGATATATTTGTAAAATAACAAAAGGAATCAATTTAAAAAAATGTATAAAAGTCAATTTTGGTTTATTTATTGCATTTAATATATAATATAAGCATCATAAAGGAGATATTTAGTCTGGAGTTTAGAAAAATGATTGACTTGACACATTAGAAAATACTGAAATAGAGATATGTGCATCTGGCAATATGGTAATATTTTAATATGATGTTTAGTTATGGTTTGAATAATTGACAGATTTAAAATTAAAGCATTATTTATTATGGGATAAATATTTTTATGAAGTTGGATGTTAGTGTTAATTATGGTATATTAGTTTAATTAAAGGTGATTGAGAACAAGTATTATTACATTCTTACATGATTTAATGTAAGACATATTTTATTTGTTTAATTATGTGAGTTGGTGTGATTTATGACCTTAATTTGAGCGTCATCTGTTGGCCATATGTATTACTGTCACAGAAACACGTCAATATTATTATGTGCTGTTCGGGGAAGTTGAAAGTTAGTAAAGTAACTCTTTTAGAGATCAGTATACATTCTCCGTTACTTATGATGTTGAATTGTAAGTATAAAGACTTCTTCACTGGCTGTAACTAATATGTAAGACACTAATGGCATGGGTGAATGTCAGGTCATATCGTTTGCATATTTAGCAAATACATATCGCCATATCTGAGGAACAGATGGCATATACATCATTTTTAAATGAGATGGATAGATGTTTTTTGTGAAATGACACATGATTTGTGAAATGTTGGAATATAGGATGCAGCAATCTGATTGTTATAATACTAATATTTAGTTGATTGTTTGTGGAATGTATTTAGTTTCTATGGCCATAACACTTAGATGTACTTAATATGACAAATGTGCATTAACCTGTAGTGTTTATGTAAGATCAACAATTTTAAAGCTAAGATTGTTGTATTTAAAGAAGTATTGTGCTATATAACATGATTATCATGAGAATAGAAGGTTATAAAGCATGCGCTTACTGTGTTACATATAAATGTATGGTTTGAAGAAGCAAGCCGTTGACTTGTGAAAGCACTAACCTTTTTATTGTTTTTAGTTGTGGAATTAAAGTTTCAGCTTATTTGATTTTGTTTTATTTTGACAGTAATCATTGTTTGTTATATTAATAATGAGACGTTAATCTCAGTTTCTGGTACGGATTTATTATTAAATAATTTTACAACTTTGATGGCTAGTGGTTGAAGTTTTATTTATTACTTTAAGGCATTATGTATATTGCCTATATAGAAAACTATGTGACTTGTATCCTTGGAAGGATGACTACTCAAATCTAATTGCTAACATTTCAAGACTTATTTTAGGAATAACCAGTAAAGTATGCTTTTCTGCATAAGCATTTTGATTAACTGGTTGCAGTATACTGTAAAGCTTGAGAAAGAAGGAGTCACAATTTACCCCCTTCTGAAAAATGTTGTGCCAGCATGTGACTGTGTGATAGGGTATGTGTGTGTGTGTGTGTGTGTGTGTGTGTGTGTGTGTGTGTGTGTGTGTGTGTGTGTGTGTGTGCGTGCGTGCGTGTGTGTGTGTGTGTGTGTGTGTGTGTGTGTGTGTGTGTGTGTGTGTGTGTGTGTGTGTTTGTGTGTGTGTCCGTGTGTGTGTCTGTGTAAAATGATTTTGGCCAGTTTTCAGATAATGTTGGTAAGATCATATTGAAAGTCATTGAGCTCTGTATGGACTGCCCAAAATCCAGGGACCCAGTGATTGTAACTGTGATCTATAGCTGTACAGTTTGGAGTTGGCTATGGCAGGTAATCGTTATTATGTAGAGAAAGAAGTACACTTTTACTGTACACACATAAGGCCAGCTTTTATTTTCTATTTTATAGGCTGCTACTTGTAGGAATCAAATCCTATACCTCTGGCCCTGTCAAACATGAAAATATCAGTGGCATCAGTGCAGAAGTTAAAAAAATGAACCCCTAAAATTAGTAGTCCTTGTTTGTCTTGTCACATATTAATTAATGATTTAAGCTGGACTCTTTTACTGTTGGCTTCAGTATCCTATGAATCAGTATCAGTTACCAAACACTCCATATATACTTGCAACCACAAGGTAAATACAAAGCAATATATCTATACACCAGGTATCACTTTCTAGAGTCCTTAAAATAGACAAAATAAAGCTCTGTGGACTGTGAAAACATGTTTTTTTTCTCATGCAACTTAGGTGTGAAAAAGCAATGGAATTTTGTATGGTCTGATGTCCATGATGTCTGCTCATAGAGGAGATGATGGCAGTGCTGTGTGCAGCAGAAAGTAGTCCCCTGAAACTGGAAACAACCAGGTGGTGACTATAGATAATACAGCAAAACAAGTCAGTTCTGCTCCAGATGAACTTAAAATGCAAACTGGACTTAAAAAGCAAAACAAAACAATTAAAGCTACAGCTGGAGGTTAAACAACATGAAGGATATGAAAGGATAAACAAGCCCGAGATGCAAAGAGAGCAGGACCAGTATGAGAGGGAAGTGTGGACCCTTCATCAATTCAACATGATAGCAGCTTTAAATATTGTGCAATGCATACAGACCTCAATTCAACATGATAGCAGCTTTAAATATTGTGCAGTGCAAACAGACAGCAGATTTTAGTGAATTTCGACTTTAACATGTAGTGGTCAACTTGTGGTTTGAGTTAATAGGAGGGTACTGTCCACAGGCACTAGGATGACTAGAGAGTGTAGAGAGCCTACACTGACTAATCCAACTGTGTTGTTTCTTCAACTACATTTGTTTTACAAAGCTATACAAGCGCCGCTAACAGATATTGTAGAAGCAGCAAGACACTAAGAAGGTATCCAATGCATTTTTCTGGAGAGCCTGGCAATGCCAAAATTCTGAAGTTATTTCTTCAATTGAGGTACTTGAAAATTTTGAACATAATTAGGAAAGACTAATAATCATTGAAAAAAATGAAAAAAATGCATGAACATAGGTTATAGCTTGTCTAATTAAGATGTATAGACTGTTTAACAAGAAATGCTGATGAAATATACACTTTTATGACTATTCTGAGAATGTCAAAGGAAATGGTATTACATATTATTTGCAAAGATAGTTGTCCACATTTCCTATGACTGGCCAAAATCACTAGCTGTACAATCCAAAATGAAATCAGCACTTTGCTACAAATTTAGTGAATATAATTTTTTCTTGCTAACCTTTTTGATGGTACTTTACTTTCAATGTGCACTATTGTTATCTTACGATGAAAAATACATTCTCACTTTTGTTGCATATTTTTTCTGGTATTATGTACTTTGTTCATCTGGAGCATGGGTCATAGCTGAAAAGGGTCCATTGACTAGTCCACTTACCCATTTTACAAATTTCGATAGATTAAATAAATAAAAGTTGAAATTAAGTGTTTGATAACTCTTAGCTCTTAATGGGGGCGCATTTCATTGCAGCCCATTTTTTGCTTCATATTTTAATATTCAAAAGATGAATGTAACAATTATTTGTGTGCATGGATGGGGGGGACATGCCTAATATGAGCCAACATGTGGAGTTGCTGCACCAGCACAGGGGCATTCTTGCCCTGCAAGATGCAATTCCAAATGTTTCTGTTTACATCTTATAGAGGTAAGCTTATATCTCTGACATTGAGGGTCACTATTTTCCTTGCAAATAGTTTTCCAGTGAATAGTTCATTCAGAAACAGGTGTGCTAAGACATACAAGAGGTTAACATGGACATTGATGTCTTATTTGTGTGTGTGTGGTGGTGGTAGCGGGGGTACCTGCTAGTGACAACATTTGCAAAGAGGAATTTAAAATGTTTTACATGTCTGCAGGTTCTTGAGTTTTAAGTGAAAGTTAATAACATAGGAGATTTTCAATGTTTGGGTATTTTGGTGAACATATATGTGTATCAGTGTGCAAAATCTAAACTGGATCCACCACTCTGTAAAGAAAAACAATGATCTTTAGTATATGAAAAAGCAAAATGCAGACTTAGTTTTATTGCAGGAGACACTGTAACCTGAAATAGAGCATTCTAAGTTATAGATAATGGGATTGAGATTGCTAGTTGATAATACTTATACGCAGGGAAAATGAAGAGAAGTACTAATACTGGCAAGGAAAGGCTTGTACATTGAAATGCGTGAGTGTGTACAGACAGGAGCATTGAGAAATGACAGCTTCTAAAGGCTGATGTGAGGGGATCACTTAACGATAGCGTATGCATCTTTACTGGATAGCAAACTACGCATTGAGAAAAGAAATAGTATGGTGCTTCTGTTAGAACGGAAAAGGGAATACATAATAATAATAATAATAATAATAATAATAATAATAATAATAATAATAATAATAATAATAATAATAATAATAATAATAATGTGTCATATTTTAATTTTATAGCAAGCACAGATCACACATCAGCTAAGAAATTACACAGAACACCTATTGGTAATGTAAGTATGAGACTCCCTGATCAAGTAGGTCTACCAGATGGAGGAGTAGTACATAAACAATATTCTCCAAACTTTTGTATATATTATGCTTCTAGATGCAAGATATAGTTTGATTAGATAGATTTTATTTGACTTTTTGTATATATTATGCTTCTAGCTGTAAGATATATTTTGATTAGATAGATTTGATTTGACTTTTGACTAATCCCCTTCTTGCTCAAATACAGATGTGTAAGTTTTACTGGCTTTGCTGGGAGACCAGTAATTAATGAGTTTTAGGTGGACTATAAAAGAAAAATTAATTCCAATGCTACAGATGGTAAATAAGGCAAAAATGATTAATATTTAAGTCATGAGGTGTTGATTCCAGAACTAAGGGAAGAGATTATGGAAGTTAATATTTCAGGAAATCCATCACCAGTCATATCATGGGAAGTGCTAAAAGTGTATAACCACATACAACTGAAGGCATTACAAAGGTTGACGTGAGAAGAAGGAGTCTTATTTGGAAGACAAGCATGTTTGATTGAAAGAATTGCAAACAAAAAGGCAGGAAGAGAAACTAGAATGTGAAGAAAAGTATTATTATCAAATTAAAGTTTTTATTATTTATTTAAATGTTCTCTTTCTACAGTTGTTTGACCTACTGAGTGTTACCTACTGTGTGTTAATGGTATTATGTTCTTGCTTTTTGTGTGCATTTCTTTTGTTTTACATGAACATAGCCTAACATGGTCCAACTAGATCAGTTTTCTACCCAGTAAGAAATTAAAAATAGATAGATAGATAGATAGATAGATAGATAGATAGATAGATAGATAGATAGATATGTATTTTGCTTGCAGATGTATTTGTGCATATACACCTGCATGGATGGGGGTGAGGAGGGGAGAGAATTTGGAGGTTAAGGTTTGATTGGCTTATGCAGTGGATCACTAGTAAGAGGTTTTGGGAAGAAGGATTAAGAAAAGGATATCTGTGTGGTGGGGAGGAGATAAGGCCATGAAGTGAGGTGGTGGGGTGTAGATCATTGTGTGTATTGTACCTAGTCAGCCACTGTATGTGCATATAAGTTACTGAGCACGTGCAAGATCAGTGCCATTTTGTATAGTCAGTCAGACTGAATGCAGACTTAAATGGAGATGCACTTGTGAGTATGTTTGAAGTAACAAGTCAGTCAGTTAGCTTAGGAAGTTCGAAGTATATGCTCCAGTTACAACTCCTGATGTGTCTATGTACAATAAATGACTTAAACAAATACCCAGCCTCAGTGTCTCATTTGATATGAGACATGCGGCATGGTGTCAGAATGGTATCCAAAGTTGAAGCCGCTTACCAACCATAAGGCATGCAGTTAGAACTGGAGAAATATACAGGAGCCAACTTGCAAACAGGTCAGCGGTTATTCAAAGGTACATAAACTCTTTTAAATGATTTTTCAATCACTGAATAAGTGGTGAAACATTCAGAATATTTGAAATAATTACCAAGATAAATGAAATGTCTGAGTGAAATATTGATAAAAGTATTCAAAATAATTACAAAAGTGTTCGAAATAATTTATGAAGTGTTACAATATACGGAAAGGCTAAAACAACCAAATATGTTCACACTGTACTACTTTCTCGCAACTTTTCAAAGTATCCGAAGTTTCTGGAATGTTGACAATGTTTACAATGTTAAAATAAAGCCTTTTCAGAGAGATTGTTGTGCAGCTGGGCATATTACAAGTACCTGGTCTATGTTTATATTTAAACAAATGTTGTTGTTATGGAAGAGGGATTTCACAGACCTGGACCGCTGGTGTTTGATAATAATATTGCTGAGCATTGGGGAGTGTTTGAGCAAAAATATGATCTTTTCATACAGGGTCAATTTTCTGATAAAGACGCCTGTAAAAAGGCATTCATACTTCTTAATTTAGCTGGATCAGAAGCTATTGAGAGGGAATGTTCATTTGTGTATACCTGCTGTGTATGCAAGAGGGGGGGGGCACCATATTGTGGTACAGGCTGAAATGCAAGAAGACACTGAGTGCTTAAAATGTAAATTTAGAGAAACGTGTAAACCTGAAATGAATATTACAATGGAAAGGCACATATTTTCCATGAGAAATCAAAAGCCTGCTGAAACTATAGCAGCATATATTACCGACTTAAGAAATGAAACAAAAACGTACAGATTTGGTGATCTGAGAGATGAGTTGATAAGAGACGACCTTGTGTGTGGTATTAATAATGACGTAGTGAGAAAGACTTAGTTTAAGACAGTAACTTAACATTGAGCAAAGCCACTGAGGTTTGTCAAATACATGAGCTTAATGAAAAGCATACAAATATGTTTACAAATGAGAAAAGCCTGCATGCAGTATCTTATGCAGTATCTGTTATTGTGAATGTTGATAATGTACAACATAAAACTAAGATGGAAAAGAAATATAAACCGAGAGGTTTTGGCACACAGGACCTCATTGTTAACTATAAACTGAATGGGGCTGCAGCAAACAACCTCATTGTTAACTGTCATAATTGTGGAGGCAATCATGAACCTAAATAAGAAAAATGCTTGCCTTTGGTCAGCAGTGGCACAAATGTAAAAATAAGAACCATTTCAAAAGGCTTTGAAAGACTAATGTGACACATACTTTTATTAAAAGAGAGCATCTGAAGAAACAAGTAGATCAATAGAGAGCTACAAGCAAACTTTTTTGTTAATTGATGAACAGTTAACACAGGAGATTATCAGTTGGCAGCAAAGAGTGAAATATGTTGCACTGTACAAATTAATGGGAACCTATAGAACTTAAAGTAGACACTGAATCTAAGTGCAATGTTATATCAACACAAATGTTTGCTAAAAGTAAAAGCTGGTGTGAAACTTGATTCAGTCAACTGTGCAAAAATAGTTGCTTATGGTGGTGAACAGATTCAAATGGATGGTGCAGTAGTTCTCACATGCCATTCTGCTGGGAACAGCTGTGACTTGCAGTTTTATGTAGTCAAATACACATGCAGTCATTGTTAGGCCTCAAATTTCAGTTTGAGAATGGGACTGATTTCATTTAATAAGGAGGTCCATCATATAAGTCTGAACAACAGCAACAGTTTTTCACAGAATATTTGTAGTGACTATGCTGATATTTTCAAAGACAAGCTTGGTAAACTTCCAGTCACATATTCCATGAAGTTAAACCATGAAGTAAACCCACATATCAGACCAGCTGGGAAGGTTCCGGTAGCAATGTAGAGTAAAGTAAAAGCATAACTTGACAAAATAGTGAATTTGGGATATCTTACTCAAGTAAAAGAATAAACTGAATGGATATCCTCCATGGTCATAGCTCATAAGAAAAGCTCAGATGATATTTTAATCTATTTTTATCCGAGAAACTTAAACAAAGTACTTAAATGTCGTCATCATCCAATGTGCAAAGAAGAAGAAGTAACTATTCTCATACCAAATGCCACTGTTTTTCAGTCTTAGATGCAAAAAGTTCACTTTGGCAAATTTCAGTGGATCACAAATCTTCATTGTTAACCACTTTCAGTGCATCATTTGGTAGATACAGATTTTTGAGAATGCCATTTGGGATAAATTCTGCCAGTGATGTATATTAACGTGCGATGGAGTAAATTTTTCCTAGTCACCCATGTGCTATCATAGTAGATGTCATTACTGTATGGGGACAGTGGTGAAGATGAACAAGATAGAAACCTCAAGAAAGTTCTAGACTGTGCACATGAAGCAAATCTTAAACTGAGTCTTCAGAAATGTAAATTCAAACTGAAAGAAGTTACTTATGTCGGTCATTTGTTCATCAATTCTGGCTTACAACCAGATCTGTCTAAGCAAGCACAAATTCTTGAGAAGCCAGTTCCAGAAAATTTCATATCTTTGCAAAGTTTTCTTGGCATGGTCAACTATTTAGGAAAGTTCATCCCAGACCTGAGTGACCTGTGAGCACAGTTATGTGTGTTGACATGCAAAAATGTAAATTGATCTTGGTTGGAACAACACCAAGAAGCATTTGATGTTCTGAAACAGAAAATTGCCAGTCCTCCCACATTGAGATATTATGATGTTATGATGTTTGCAAACCTGTAACTCTTTCGTGTGATGCTTCAAAGTACAGCTTTGGTACCGTATGTCTTCAAGAAGGCATACCGGTAGCCTATGCATCCAGAACTTTAATTCAAACTGAGATGCAGTATACACAAATAGAGAAAAAGCTTTTGGCAGTAGTGGTTGCATGTTCAAAGTTCAATGATTATATTTATGACAAACCTATCCAGAGACTGATCACCAACCTCTAGTGACAATTCTGAAAAAGCCAATACATACAGCCCCAGTACACTTGCAATGCATGATGTTAAAATTGCAAAAGTACAATTTCAATATTGTCTATACAAAAGGCAGATTGTTCTACTTTACTGATGCTTTGTCAAGAACGCACAGACAAACAAGAGAACAGCACGACAATGAAATAACAGACTTCAAGGTCACGTGACTTATAGAAGTCAGGCATTTTTTGTCATCATGTCTTGCTGAACTCAGAAATCATATAGGTTCAGACCCAGTTCTCCAGAAGCTGAAACATGTTATCAGTCAAGGATAGCCAGCATGACAAACCAGTTTACCACTTGACATACAGAAGTATTTTCCTTATAGAGATGAGCTTCTAATGGAAGATGGAATCATCATGAAAGGTCCTAAGGTGGTAATTCCTATAGCATTACAACAGTAATATATCACGATTTTGCACTGTGGTCACCCTGGTACTGATTCTAACAAAAGAAGGGTAAGAGGTATAGTATTTTGGCCTTCTATCTAAAAAGATATACAGAAGGAAACTCTAGCATGTTCAACTTGTAACAGCACTGAATTGCACCTACAAAAAGAACCACTTCAGCTAAACCAGATTCCTGAATTACCATGGTCGATTGTTGCTAGTGATATTTTCAAATGGAATGGCCAACATTACTTAGTGTTAGTAGACTCTTATTCAAATTGGTTTGAAATTGACCTTCTTCCTAAATGAACATCCAGCTTTGTCATTACATTGTCCATGTTACTAGTAGTCCTGAGCATCCACAGTCCAATGGATTAGCTGAGCGTGCAGTTCAAAGTTTGAAGTACTTGGAGAAATCCAAGAAAGATGATATACATGTTTTTTTGTAACCTGCTTAATCTCAAAAACATTCCTCAAAATAATTTGCTTCTTTTTCCTTCACAGAGATTGATGTCCATCTAGAATAGAACAACTTTTCTGATCAGTAAACGATTATTGATACCAAATGCAAAGAACAACAGAATGGTCAAGACTCAACTTTTGAGAAAACATCAGTCTCAAATGTTATACTACAATAAATCCAGCAAACCTCTCAGACCATTAAGACAGGGAGAGATTGTGAGAATGTAAACATCTAAAGGACATAGCTGAGTATTATGTAATATTTGTGAAGAACTGAAATCTTACATCTTACAATCTGAAGGAATAGATTTCAAAAGGAATTGAAGATGCATACTACCAGTCACCGAACCAGTGACGCAAAAGATCGCCTGTGCCAATGACTTTCTTTCTCAGAGTGACTTTACACTTGTTCAAATTCCAGAGGATAGTGTACTTTCTTCAAGTAATCCTGATGTAATCCCCAAAGGTCCAATTGTAAAAGAGTCCCCAGAGGTGGTCCCTGTTGCTAAACCCAGTCAAAGTTTTTATGTGCCCAGATCGGGTAGAATTTCCAGACCCAATCTGAAATACACAGCAACTTGGACTTGAATTAATTTGTTATTAAATGTTGATGTGATATCTAGCTTAAAAAATACTTTGTTTTCCTATTGCATGTTGAACAAATCAAGGAGGGAGGATGTAGATGATTGTGTGTATTGTACCTAGTCAGCCACTGCAGCTAGATAGCACATGCATATAATTTACTGAGCATGTGCGCAAGTTCAGTGACATTTTGTATAGTCAGAGTGAATGCAGACATGAATGGAGATGCATATGCAAGTGTGTTTGAAGTAATGAGTCAGTCAGTTAGATTAAATACATGCTCCAGTTACAGCTCCTGATGTGTTAAAAACTTGAACCCATCTCAGTGCCTCAGTTTCTCATTTGATACATGATACATGTGACGGGGGGGTTAGAGAGATTATACATAGGTAAGTCTGGGAGTAGGCTGGCCTCTTTAGAATGGGTTTTTGGTGTAAACCCTATCCCACATACCCTTTGTTAGTGCCTTACTGTCAGTTAAAAGGGCTTTTCGATAAAATGGGTTAGGAGAAATAAGAGGGGTTCAGGTTTGAATCCCCCTTCTGTTCCTCTCTATTATAGTTCTGGAGTGAGTGAAGGTACACTGTTCCCAGGCCTGATTTGTTAATTATAGTAAGCAGTAGGTGTAATACAGCTTGTATATGAGGATTGTATGGTGAGCATTTCCCATGCTGCAACAAGAACTATTGTCTTTATTTAAGGTTCATAATACTGCTCATTGTTAATTTCAATGGCTAATTTCTCTTTAATTTATGAAGTTATGTAAAATTTTGTTGGAATATTTGTATTGTGCGGTGGTTTATGGACAATAGATGAATAAATACTCTGAAAAAGTAAATACGTGAAATTATAGAAAAGCACACAGGAATCTATCTAGAAAATTTGAAATAGTGTTATTTGGTCATCTTGTCCCCATGAACAGTAAAAAACTGACATTAAGACTGAGTATTAAACAAGTGTATCATATAAAATCAGCCTGGGCAATTGATATGAGACAAGAATTGTACTTTGCAGAAATTACAGATTTACTTACAAACATTACACAAAGCTCATTTGTCATTGAAGGTAGGATATTGTGAACATTTTCTAGATGAATTGGAATTATCAATATTAGCAGAAAGCTCATATTTAGAAGTTAATATGTAGGCTGCATGGCAAGATGATTTACCTTATGGTATTATGAATTTGTAGATGGTATTTTGCAGAAAGATTTGAGAAATATCTGTTATACGACAAAAAGTTGGGCATATCCAACTCTCATGGAACACAACAACTTCAATGATATAAATCAAATAAAATCCTATCATTCTGATACATTATCGAGTGTTGATTACAAAATACATAAGGGCATATGGGCTGATCATCTTTAGATATTAAAAGACAACCAAATTCATATTGGTTAGTGTGTTTTTTTTTTTACTAAGGTTTGGAGAACATTGGATAATACTCATAGATTGTTACCTCTGACTGAATATTCATTTTTGTGTGGTGCGGTGGGGGTACATGGCACCTAGTGCACAAAAAATGAAAGAGTTATTATGGTAAACCCTAGTACATGTTATTCAGGGAGATCCTTGCATCAAGGCATTGTTCTTCCTAATAAACAAGTAACAGGTAAACAAATCCTTTCTCTTTGCAGCTTGATGTAAAAAAAAACAGCATTTTCCATACTTCTCCTTTGTGAAAGGATTGGTTAATATCTATTAATTTCTCTAGATGCCAGAAAAATATAAACTGAATATTAAATATGTAATGAGGTTATAGTAAAAACTGAGTTCCCATATTCCTGTAGATACATTTTTATTACATTGCATGAGGGTGGTTCTACACTATCTAAACTTGGTTATGCCATTTCAGGTCTAGTGCACCTAGGGGTACCAGCCACTGCCTTTACTTTTTTATTGGGAAGAGAAACTCCAACAATAGTTGTTGGAATGAATAATGGGATAAAGGGGTTTCAGATGAGACAAATGAGCATAAGGTACACCTTTTTCCTTATGAGTTATTGATAACTCTGAGTGAACTTAACATCTCTATCTTTTTCTTCAGACTGTTGGAAACATTTAAATAAGTGGATGTTGTTTTAATAAAAGAACACAACAGCCATTTTGTTTAATTACTGTCTTTGATCGGTCATGAAAATGCTTAAAGTTAATTGGGAAGTATAGAGTAGGAAGTATTTACTGCGGCGGTGGTGTTGCGGTAGCATTGTCACCTCACAGTAAGACGTTGTCCTGTTCGATTCTCAGCTAAAGCATCTTCTGTGTGGAGACATGCATGAATGGGTGTACCTTCATTGAAGGTTGTGCATCAGGACTGGCAACTCGTCACGTAAAAAATCTACTGCCAATCATTAGCGGACTGGAGTTCCGCATGGCGACCCATAACTGGGAAAAGCCGAAAGACACAACAACAGGAATAGGAAGTATTTATGGACAGACCTTAGAAGAGTTAGAAGAGAAAGGTCATTCTTAGGCATTTGCTCAATGATTTGGAGGCTATTTTGACAGATTGAAGCACCTGATGCTTCACTTAGAGAAAGAAATTCTGGGCATAAACGCGTCACTATTTCTGAAATGTATGTTTGCATACAATTGCATGGAACTCCTAAGGTAATAATTAGTAAATGAGAAAATTGTTGCTCCAGTTTATTTCATGTTCTCCTAACTCTAATACAAGGGCAAATTATCAGTGGGTCAGTAGTAAATGTGGAAGCTTTGAATTGGCTGACATTAAAAATGTATGCACCAACATCACAGCTGTTGGTTCAAGTGATGTGGCAACAACAGGAATGCAGAATGATGTAGGAAACAATGTTATTAGAAAAATTACCTCCTGTCCTGGTTACTGTGGAGAATATTTGAAGGAAATAATTCCTAAGTCAATGTATGATTTTAGAAATGGTACAGAAAGAAGGCATGTGCAATATGATGGCAAATCTTGTACCAAGCTTTTTATTGTCACATGAACTTATAGAACATTACTTCTTTGATCTAGAGGATATGTGAGGACATTCATCTGAGAGGTATACTAAAAGAAGGCTACATCTTTCTGGACATTCAGGAATGAAATTCTTTTAGGGCTTACATTGTTAACCTCAATTATCAAATAAAGATTTCTGCAGGTACTTAAAACTTGGGTACTTGACTCAAACTAGCTGATGGGAATAGACTGAGCAGAATGCCTCACTGTGTAACGTGTGGTGGAAGAGCAAGATTCAAAAGGAGTAATTCCCATGTAATGAAGACCTTATGACATGTAGTGGATTTCATTCCAATGGGCTTTGCTAAGATATGGGAAAAATAACTGGTGAGGTGACACACAGCAGTTATAAGAAATATTTGAGGGCAGGTGGTGTTCAGAGTTTTTGGTCAGTCTGTAGGTGGAAGATATATTTTTATATGCCACATAAGTCAGGCCACTCATTTCTCATGGCATCTCATAATTACTACATTGTCAAATTTGTGTATGGGAAATGGAAACACATCAGAACAAATGGTATTTTGAAAGCTTTCTGGTCAAAGACTAAATATTGCACAGCTGTTGGGGACTTGATATAACCCTGTCTAAACATTTGGTAATGTACATTGTTAATATTACTAATTCTATCTCTACAAGACCAATAAAATACAAGTGAGATTTTAACTGTAGGATAGAACAAAATGCGCTACCTGCCAAATGGAAGTTATCCATTCCTCTGTGATTCAAGAATAGAAGGCAAAAGTTGACTTACTAATAAAAAGACTTCTTAACTTGGCAAAAGTTAGAGACATTATGGAAAAAGCAAGACTAAGATGTATGAAATGTTTTATTTATTTAGTTAGTTATTGACATTTGATTATTGGGAAAGTCTAACTGGGTAGGTGCACATCTTCAGTGAAGGCCCAGGGAAAAAATCTCCAAAGTATTACTGTTATCACAAATAATACAAAAAGCATATACAATTTAAATAATTTTACCTAATTAGATATAATGTGAAAATATTGGTTAAAACAGATGCAACTTATATGACAATGATTTAACATTTAAGTAAGTATTAGCCAGTTTAGAGAAATTAAAGATATGTTAATATAATATAAACAAAAATTGCAATATGAAGTGAGAGAAAAAAACAGGGTTATGGCATATTAGATAGAGAGCCAGGGGAGAGAAATTGATTGAGGTAAGGAAGTGAGTGAAGAAGGGGGAGTAAGGAGATGTAAGATATGATAGGTACTTGTTTGTATTTAGGGATATAGTTTATCTTGGAATTGAGCAAGAGCAGAGACAGATTTTCAGAATAGTTTTAATGGACTGGAGGGAGGGTATTGACCTGAGGAATACAAGTAGGTAGTTCCAAACCTTAGCAACATGATATGAGTAGTGACCTCATCCAGCAGATTTGTGGACAGAGAGGAATTTTTGGTCATCAGATTCTATTGAACTAGTGGGAACATATTTGTTTGGAATGATATTTAGTGTTGAACAAGCACATGGATGCTGGATAAATTTATAGGTGGTAAGAACCTGTGTTTATGTTAGTTGATGGGGTAGTTCTAACCACTTTAGGCTTTTACTATTTTACAGTACTGAGTTCTGAAAGGGTGAAAGATGTATTTGCTGTAAATGTAGCCCCTTTATTATAGAATTGCTCACATTTTGCTTTTTTTGTGATGCCTGGAGGTTAGTGAGGATGGAAGCAGCATGTTGCAGTGAGGTGAAGAGGTAAGAAGTGACAGGCTTAGTTTTAACTATGTGGGTTAGAAAGTTTTTAGCTCTGTAAAGCATCTCTATTTTTTATGATTTTTTTCAAATGTAATTGTGTGTGGGGGGGTAGTAGTCTTCTTTTTAGGGGGTGAATATATGTTGTAAGTGACAAAGCCATGTTTCAGTGGCTGTTAAAGCCTCCTAATTATTTTGAAGAGATGTGCTACATTGTCTGACATGCACATGAGTGTGAAGTCATTGGTGCATTTTATTAGGTAGGCCTGTTGTGCAGATGTGTGGAGGGTTTTGGTGAGAATGTTGAAGAGGAGAGAACCAAGGATAGAGCCTACTGGTACACTGGTGGTGATTGGGAGGCTTGGAGAGATGATGGAGTGCCATTCTGCTGTCTGATATCTATTAGACAGGTAGCTTTTGAACCATAGAAAGGCAGACTGAGGTAGACCTGTTGAGGACATTTTGAGTAAACCATTGCCATGATAAACTGTGCCAAAGGTTTAGAGAAGTCTAGAAATAGGGAGGAAACTATTTTCTGTTATATCTAGCTTTATTGGCAGTATCTATAAAGATTAAAAGTGCAATGTTATTACTATGTTAAGTATGGAAGTTGTGTTGGGTGAGGGATAGGAGTTCTTCCTGCAGAAAATAGCTTTGCAATTGTTTTTGAATATTTTTTTCAAGTATTTTGGAGAGGATAGATATGATTGCTATAGGTCTAAAGTCTGCGATGTTTGTTGAATTTTCTCCTTTGTGTGTGGGGATAATGTGTGATTTTTTTCCAGAGAGAGGAAACATGGTATTCATGGACTGACCTATTTATAATGGTTGAGATATGATAGGCAATGCTATTGGCTGCTGTTTTAAGGAACTCAGTTGGAAGATCATCAACTGAAGAAGAGCATGGTTTGAGTTTGTTTAATAGTAGTTTTATATTGGATGTGGGCACAGGTTTGAAAGTGAAAGTGGATGTTGTGTTATGTGGCTGTTAGGCATCGCTGGGATTAGATGTTGGGAAATCCTTATTTAGAAATGCTAGCCTATCTATAAAATAAAAGTTGAATTATATTCCAGTTTTGATTGGTACGTTACTGGGAGAGGGACAATGGTTCATTTTTTGGCCAGGAAATAAGATTTCTTTAATGGCTGACAATAATTTTTTAGGGATGTGTTGACAATTGCTCTGAATATTTTTTATAGTATATTTTGTGTCTTCATTTATTTGGTTTTTAATATGGTTGTAGAGCATTACAAAGTTTTTAAGATACTGTAGTGTTTTATATTTTTGTGTTCTTTCTATGCTTTTTCTCTATATTGTGCATTAGAATTCGACTGTTTTGGACAGCCAGATAGCATTATTTGTTTTTAGTCTCTTCCTTCTAGGAGGTACGATCCTGTTTAGGATACTTAGGAAAGTTGCATTCAATTCATTTACAGCATCATCTATTGGAGGGACTTTTACTACATTCCAGTTTATAGAAAATATAGTAGTACTAAATATTTATGTTTTAAACTTGGAAATGTTGTATGCTGTTTTTATAAACATGCTGTTTAAGTGGATGTGTAACATGTTTTGTTCTTCAGATTGGGAGATGGTCATTGAGAAAATTTTACAGTGTAACTGTAGTAGTGAATTTGCTGGGATCTGATACCAGGATCTAGTCTAATATGGAATTTGATGTCCTGATATAATGTGCGGGTCTATTACTTAGTTGTATGAATCCATGTAAGTTCATGCTTGATGAAGGGGAGTCAGAGAAAATGTCCAACCAACTGAGATTGACAAAGCAGAGGACTCAGGACTGATCCTTGTGGGACTACACTTGTAACTGGTTGGTAATCAGATTTGAATCCACTACATTAAATAGGTTTGCTTGGATGTGCGGAGTGTTTTGGGAGGAAGTATGGCTTAGTGGTTTGGAAAGAGCTGAAAAGATGTTGAGAGCTATTACAGATTCATTGTAGGATGAGAGATGGTCCAGTAGCAGAAGAGTAGAGGATAAGCTGAGAAGTAGCATGATTAAGTAAAAGGATCTGTATTTTATTGATAGCAGGTGGTGGGGAAATAGGGATCAAGAAGGATGTGAGAAGTTGAAGGGCTGTGGGATATTTATTGGTAGTGGATTATGGAAGCTGGTAGAAGGTAGATAGGAAGTATTTTCTATGAAGAAAATAGTTAGGTCATCCTGATATCTTCTATTATGTTTCTGAAGAAATATGGGTTTTGAAAGGATAGAATATAGGATGTAGTTAAGACAGAAAGAAATGAGGGTTTATTTGAGGAAAGTAGGAGATGAACTATAGAATAATAGATAGGTATTCTTAGGGATGGGACTGAGTATGAATGGATATATTACAAAGCATTATGAGAAGGAGAAAGGTTGTTGGAAATAATACTAAATGTTAGATGGAAGTTAGGAAATAGGAAAATAGAAACAGGAATGCCTCTATGTTAGTAGTAAATTTGATTGGGGAGGGTTAGGCAATGGGCTTCACAAGTGAAATGTGTATGTGAGAACATTAATGGTAGAATAAGAGGGAGTGAGTGGGAATGGGAGGTAGAGTGTTGGGTTACCTGCCCTCAAGTCAATTATTACAGAGAGCAATCAGTTTATAACCAGTACAGAGCCATCTGACATAGAGGCACCAAGTAGGCAGGTTTTATTTCATTTACTGAAGGCAGAAACCAAGATGCTAGGGAGAACTAAGTAACTGACATATAAAGTACAATCAACTGGTCAAGAAAAAAGACAGAAGTCCAACTTAGTAAGTGGTCCTTAGAGTGCAAAGACTACTCTTTTGGGAAGAATGTCACAGACACTATCCAACACAGAGTAGGCAAGTATTTAACTAGTTTAAGTTAATACACACAAGGCTCTTTCTGCTAAAGTTGCTTAAATTGCATTATACCAATAGTCTCAAAGTAAGCTTTTGAGAGTTAGGCCATGTGGCAAATGTTCTGCAGTATCAGGGTAAAGGATGGCTGTAGTAACCACAGGCTATTGCACAATAACAATTATCTCTGCTAAAACTTTCAAGGGTTAGGCCTTGTGGCAGAGCTTCAACAGAATCAGGGTCAGGGTAAATGTAGTAACCACAGGCTTTGCACTGTGAAGGACAATGGTGGCTAAGTGCAAGTTTTATATACATATGACAACTCACTTGAAATAATATTTTGCCATAATGTAGATAAGTTATGTAGTGAAATCCTATGTTGCGTAAATTAGGACTAATTAATTACGTAAATGTCATATAACTTGACACCCATCACTGCAGTATAAATTCTGAAGTTATTTACAGAAACGAATATTGCTGACAGAGAAGGAAGATTGAGTTCATGCTACTTTTGTTGAAAAATGTTCATTCAACAATGACAAAAATCTGTATGTTCAACTTTTCTTACTCTACTAAAGGGATATGCAAAACTCTAAAGAAAAGTAAAATAAAAATATTACATAAAAAGAGGTACATGAGTATTGAGTGGTAACCACACCCAATGGACCAAGGTCAGTATCAAATTATCTCCTTAGTATAGAAGAAGAGGATGACTTAAAAGAGTTGTATTTATTCATTTGAAAAGGTAGGTAATCAACACCAGTTTGCCTAGGGACAAGTAGTGAGATAGGTAATTAATACCAGTTTGGCTAGGGGAAAGTGGTGAAATTTGAACTCCTCTTCTCATGGGTAAGTCTATGCATGCTGTATCAAGAATTAATGATGAGGATTTTTGCAGTTAAATTGTTATTTAAATATTTGAACTGACTCCTGAAGTATGCAAAAAATCAGAAAACACAGAAGAAAGTCAGGTGACATTTGCAAGTGATAATTTTGCAGATTTAAGCACTTCATTTTATAAGAGGCTGGATGTCAAGTGGCTGCAACTTAAATGCTAAGAGAGTTTATTTTAAGTGGGCATGCCCTCAGTAGTTGCCTGAAGACAAGAGAATCCAGTTAGCAGACTGTGAATGTAACAGCATTGAGGAAATGGAAGGAGCATGATCTTTCTCTTGTCAGCAGGGAACAACTCCATAAGAAACAGGTACCTGAGAATAGGAACACACGGAGGAACAGTGTAAAGTTTCATAATATTGAACAGTAAACAAACAAAGAAATTAGATAATACTGAAGTAATTAAAATATCAAAGTTTTAATACATAAAGTGGAGATAGTTTAGAAAAAATAGAATTGCACAGTTATGCAATGATTTCAAAAATCTACATAGAATAGATAATAGAAGTAAGACGTTAAGACACACATTAATAATATCCAAAATCCTCACACCAATAAACTTACTTCAGACCAAGAGGAGCTGCTTAACATTTTTTAAAAAATTCCATGAGGATCTTTACAAAGATAAAAAATAATAATCCTGATGGTTACAAAACTGACAAGGATTTAAAGAAAAATGTAACCAATAAACTTAAAAACCAACAAAAATCTCTAATAAGCCTATTACCCTAATAGAAGTTAAAGACGCATTCAGAAAGGGGGAAATGGTAAAGCTCCAGTGTTAGATGGTTTAAGTATGGAATTATATAATCTGCTTCCATTAAAAATTTTAGAATTGCTGACTAACATTTTCAGGATAATTCAGTGACAAAATAATTCTTGCCTCATGGAAATTTTCTTTAATCTCACCTATACTTAAACAAGGAAAGTAAAAGGTTTACCTTTACATGTGCGTAATGCACATGTATGAAATACAAAAGCCCGAAAGGACTTTTTCAAGTTTTCGGAAGGCCAAAAACAAAATGCATCGAATGTGCAATGAGCGAATGCACAGTAACGTTTGCTCATTGCAGATTTGGCATTTTTTGGTGCTAGGTGCACTATAGTGGGGATTGGGAAGTGGACTCTTTCCCCATTGTTGTGCGACCTCAGAGTTAGGATAATAAAGTAGGGGGGTGTGTGGGGGGTGCAGCCCTCCACATGGGGTTGCAGGGGGGAATTATGCTTTATCTTTGAATTGAAGTTCGAAAATCAGCGAATCTGGTTTTCAATTTGCTGATTTTCGAACTTCGGTGCAGATCGGACTGACGATTTTCGTCATTCCGGTTCACACAAAGGGCCATTCGGTAGGTTGATTTTCAACCTTTCAAAGGTAAACCAAGTAAAATAAGTTAGTTTCCTCATATAGACATATTTCATTATTAAAAGTAAACTATAACATATTTACTACCATATTTACTAGAAGATTAAGCAATATAGTAGCTAATTAATTGATAAATATCAAACAGGATTTGTAGTCAATGGATTAATGTATGATAATAAACATGGGTAGTACTTTCTTAGATTTAGCTAAAGGAATGAACAAGAAATTCACATAATTAGCTTAGATATCAAGAGAACTTTTGATTCTATGGATTAGAGATACTTGTTTAAAACTTTAGAAGTATTTGCATTTACAGAATAATTTATTGTAATATTAAAAAAGCTGTATAGAGACTCCAAAGCATATGTTAAAATTGGATCTTACATTTATAGGTTCATAGGTTCATAGGTTCATATGTTGGTACTAGACTAACGGCCCTAGGGCCTATACAAGCCTAGCCATAACAATTCCCTGGATATTTCTTCCCACAATCTTTACTTCTCTTGGCCCCTGTCTAGCAGGGTGACTGACATGATCACTGGGGTGAATTTCCTATCTCCCATCCAATCATCAAGTTTCCTTTTGAAGAGGGCCAAGGAGGTGCTCTGCTAGACATGTATGGGCAGTCTATTCCAGAGTATGGGGAGTCTCTGGGTCAGGAACCTATCCCTCCAGCATGTTTTGTTCATTGTGATGATGAGGTTTAGATCCCTGGAGCAAGTGACTCTGAGGGATTGGGATTTTTTTAAGTGGAGCGTGTCCAACAGCTCAGGGTTTGACATGGCCTTGTATGTTAAGCAGAGATCGCCTCTGAGTAGACGATATGCCACAGAGTATAGCTGGAGTTTTTTTAGACGGTCAGCATATGGCATCTGCTTTAGGCCTGTGATTCTTTTAGTGAGGTATTTCTGTGGCCTTTCCAGCTGTTGCAGATGTCTTGTGAGGTACATACCAAACAGGGCATTATACTCTCAAATGGGTCTAATGAGGGATGAGTACAGTGGGACAATGACCTCCTTTTTCCTGGATGAAAAGCCCTTAGTGATAAGGTGTGCCACATAGAAGGATTTCCTGACTGTGGTGGCGATGTGGTTATCGAAAGTGAGACCACTGTCCACCTGTGTCCCTAAGTCTCTCATCACACTTTCGATGTTTAGTGTACTGCCACCAATGTGTGTTAATTCATGGGTACATATTTTTTTCCAAAGGGGATAACTATACATTTCTTGGCATGAAGCTTGGGCCCATGGCTCTGGCACCAGACATCTGTTTCTGTAAGGCCCTTTTTGTAGAATATCCACATCATTTGTGGCTTCAATAACGGCTCCCAGTTTGCAGGTATTTGCGAACTTTGTTAGCCAGAGTCCCTTAGTGTTGGCCTGTACTTCAGAGAAGTAGATGCCAAACAAGAGTGGTCCCAGGACTGAACCCTGAGTTACTCCACTTTTCACTTGTCTGGAGCTGGATTTGGAGTCGGCTACTTTTACAGTCTGGGTTCCGTCAGTAAGCCAGTTGGCAACCCATCAAGTGACATAGGGATTTATGCTCGGCTTAGTAAATTTATCTATGATTCCAGAGTGGGGGATGGTGTTGACAAACTTGGCGAGGTCAGGATAGGCTGTGTGGACCGCCTTACCCTCGTCCACAGTTCTGGAGACTGATTCAAATAAGTCAATCATATTCAGGAGACAAGATCATCTTTACACAAACCCAAACTGGGTGGGGTCCAGTGTTTGAAGGTTGCCAATGTCTTTGTTTATAAGTTCTGTAATAATGTGTCCCATGTCCTTGCAGATCAGGCTTGTCAGACTGATGAGGCTGTAGTTCCCGGGATCCAAGGTGGATCCCCCCTTGTGGAGTGGAATAACTGTAGCTGTGCACCACTCAGTGGGCACGAAGCCTGAGGTGAGGCTATGATTAAACATGATACTTAGGAGAGGTGCTAGTTCATTTTGTAGTTCATGTAGTACACAGCCTGGGATGTCATCTGGTCCCATGGATGCTGTATTCTTAGCTTTGGAGAGTGCGGTTTCTGCCTGTGTGGCCACGATTACCAGAATTTGGCAATCTTTTGGTATTGAGATGGGTCCTTTAGTGGGTGAGAGGGGGGTGAAGGTGGCACTAAATCTATCTGCCAGGATATTGGCAATATCCTTTGGATCAGTATATTTAATGCCATTTTGTTGTAGCTCAGAGCAGATCTGAGCATTGCCATTTAGATTCTTGACATAACTATAGAGTGCCTTGTGGTTGTCTTTGGAATCTTTGGCAATTTTATTTTTGTAACTAGCTTTTGTGGATTTTATGAGGGATCTCAGCTTCTTACTGAGGCTGGTGAGGGAGTTTTTTGCATCCAGGGATTTTCCTTTTTTCTGCAACAGTTTCTTCCTTCTGTTGTATAGTTTGTTTATAGCAGGGGACCACCAGATTGGTTTCCTTTTTTTGGAGAAATGCATCTTGGTTCTATTTGGGATGGCATGATTCATGCACAAGTGGATGTGCTCGTACAGTGCCTTAGTGTAGGATTCTGCAGTCGAACTTTCAGATCCTGTCTGCATGGGTGTCATGAAGTTTGTCACTTCTGACTTCAGTAGCATGAATCTGGCTTTGGAGAAGTTTTTTAAGGAGGTTTCCTTACTGGAGGGTGGGGATGGGATGTGGATTTCAAGGGTGATTTGCTTATGGTCAGACCTGACCAATGAGGGGATGACCACTGGTGTGGAGCACCTGTCTCTCATGTTGGTAATGACCAGGTCTAGGATATCGGAGCCCCTGGTGGGACAATGGATTAGTTGATCCAGGGCATTGGAATTTATGAATTCCAAGAACCGTTGGGAAAAGAGTTGGTACCCAAGTAGTTTTCCCAGTTAATGGCAGGGTAATTGAAATCACCCAGTATTAGGGTGTTTGGTTGTATCTTAATATTTTCTAGTATGTTTAGAAGGGTGTAGTGAGAATCTTGGGGCATGGTGGTTGATCTGTAGCAAGCTACAGTTTGGATTGCAGTCTTACCTAGTGTTAGTTGCACCTGGGGAATTTCAGATGCATTGTGTTGGGCAACTAGCCTGGAGGTGTGAATATCCTTGGTGAATATGGACACTCCTCCACCTTTAGTGTTTCGGTCTTGGTTTTGTGGCCGAAAAGTGTGGTAAGAGTTGTAGCCTAGTATTGCAGGGGTGCTCTCTGGAGCCTTGAACCAGGTCTCAGTTACTGCACAGATATCAATGTTCTCCATTTTTAGGAGTGCCTCGAGAGAGTACATTTTGAGGTTTAGGCTTCTAGCATTGAGTAGCATTACCTTCAGATTTTGCATGCTTGTATCTGTTACCATGGTGGTTTTATCCTTTGAACCTTGCCTAAAAAAGGCACTACAGGGATGGCAAGAGCTTTAGCCAGTAACCTGAATCCCAGGTGTGACAGGTGCAGACCATCTCTGGCAAAGCATGGTGGTTTGTTGATCATGTCTTCCCAGGCAGACAGATACTGGATCCCCACACCAGAAGCTTCGCCAATTGTTAAAGTCAATCATTTTGTCCTTATACTGTGGTATCATTCTGGGCAAAGGCAGGATGCTACACAGGGCTAGGGTCATACCTGCCTGGGCCAAATGATCGAGAGCTCTTCCATGTCTCTTTTCATGTAGTCCAGGGAGGTACATCTCAAGTCATTCACTCCAGCATGGACAATGACAGAGTCATATTTGTACTTGTGGAATGACTTGAGTGCATGCGTTATGTGGCAGATCCTGGCACCCAACAGGCAGCTGACTGTACTTTTCTCCTTGTTCAGCCTGGAGAGTGGGACATCAGTGTGCCTGACTATAGAGTCACCTATGACTAAAGTGTTGGGTACATTATCTTGCCTTAGGGGCTGTTGTTGGGTGGCACACTGGTGTTATGAGCTATGTGTCACTTTGGTTGTGACTGGTGTTTGCGTTTCATCTACGGAGGTCCTTGTTGCTTGGGCAGGTTAATGTTAAGGGCCTCTGCATATGTGGGTTTAGTGTTGCTATGTGTGAGTGTTGATGGTGTGGGTTTTCAAGGGCTATGAGTTGCTTGAGGTGTAGTGCAGGTGTTAACCTTCTCCTCTTGACTGTCTAGCACAATCTTGGCCGGAAAGAGCTTTGCTTCCAGTTTGGCTATATAAGTGCATCTCTCACAGATTGTAGTGTTGGGTGGTAGGAGGAGAAGATTGTCTGTATACACGAGGCAGTTGCTGCAATCCCCCAGTATGCCCATATTCACCAGGTGGACAGGAGAAATTACCAGAAGCTGACCCTTGGACATGCCTGTTTAGGTGCTTTTTTTGTAAAGTATAAGAGCTGTTTTCCCTTACCTTTGTAAGTTACTTTGCAATTATAGGCTTAGTGCCTACAATTAATTTCTCCTTATTGACAAGGAGAGTTGAGTGCTTGTATCAGTTTCAGGCTTCCTAGTGCTTTCCAGCAGGTTCTAGAGCAAGTGTGAGTCACAGTGGTTCAGATTTTAGTGCTACTACTGAGAAACCAGCTAGTTCTAAGGGAAAATTTGAAGAGCACACTTTCTGGCACCTGGAATAGTTTAGCTGTAGCTTTGCAGTGCTGCATGATGCAGAAAATCTACAAACACACGCGTTTTTAAGCCAGAAAGTTGAAAAGGATAGAAATCATCCCAAAAAGGCTAATAAAATTACAATTTCAGTGCTGGAAACCACTCCTCTAGCGTTAGATAGGCAGTACAATGCTCACCACTCCCACTGGTAAGCAGCAGGACTTCCCTCTACCACAGCAAGGTCTGGATAGCTCTGAACACAGAAAATAAAGTCCTGAGACAGGCAAAGCCTGGGATATGGACTGGCTAGGAAAGGTGGGAAACGAGCAAACAAGATAGTATTTTTTTTTTGTTAAAACAGGCTAAACAATGCAATAATACAGTAAATAAACACAGAAAAGGCTAACACATTTGAGTGTGTAGTCCTAAACAGTAAATGCAATTAAAACTCTAAAAAAATTAGCAATTTAAAACTTTTTAAATAAAGCAAGGCAAGCGCACAACTGAAAAACGATTTAAGTAGCAGCAATACAGCAGAATAATCATTAGTCTACATATACAGAGAAGTCTATATATACAGAAAAGCAGCTAAAATACACAAACAATTCAGATGTAGTGCAACCTAGAGCACTTGAGTTGTAGCAATATTAAGGCAATTACAGTTATAATAAATGCTCTAAAATATACTCTCCCAAGGATTCACTAATGCTCCGTGTAAGACTAGATTAGTCTTACATGGAAACGTTAGTCTAAGAGTAAGACGGCAGCGAGCCATGCATATTAATGAGGGCGAGCTGCCTCAACTCTAAGGCTAACACGGAGCATGCATGAGTGCAGGGGGTTTGTCGGACTGCTGAGCAGTCCAAAAATCCATGCCCCTGCAAGTCTCTCAATCGGGAAATGTCAACTGACATGAGCGAGTCCGCTCAAATTTGTACATACCCAACACTACACTCCCTCACGTTCTAAACCCCTGTGCAATTATAAAATGTAAAACTTTTATTTTTTTTTATTATTCCCAATATAGCTGCCCATATTTGTGTGTGTTTGCGTGGGTTTGCCCATTGCTTAGCTACAGTTAGCAGTTTAGACATCGAAGAGGATAATAAGAAACTTATATGCAAATTAAGCAAAATAGCGATAGCGTAGTGGTAGAGCCTTCACACAGAGAGGAAGCATTCCCGCTTCGAGTCCCACCACTCCCCTTTCTATTTTCTGTTGGAAATCTGTATATAAAAATAATTCCTGACATTTATCATTTAAATTTTAGTAAAAAACATTGAAATGGCCTATGTAATTGTGAACGAATTTTATATATGTATATAAGAAGGTGAAATGGTTATGCATACTGATGGATGCATAAGTAACGCATCTTAAGCAATGTGAAGCACTGCTAAGCAAAGTTTACAGTATTAATCATATTTAAATATAATTGCTCATAGCTGAGCACTGCATTAATTAGCGCAATAGCTTTGTGCGGAGCTACGCAGTGCGTAAACTAGCGCAAACAGAACATGTTTGCGCGTAGCTGCACACCACGCTACCCAAGGCAACAGCAGGCAACAACGATTGACCAACAGCAACCGACTGTGACAATGCCATTGTTCCAGTGCTGAAAAGACAGGTGTGGTGCACAGACATTGAATAACAGGCTAACCTCTGGCTACCATCTTGATAGGTCCACAGTTGGGAGCTATGCAGACAGACTACTTGCCTAGATAAACTAACAGGTACAGAGCAACCCTTTAAGTCCAGCAAGATAAAATTCACACAATAATACATAATGCTCTCTGTACTTCTGCACCCCTACCCAAATGTACAATATACCTGTGTGTTCAGGGTCTGCCAAGGATGTAGATAGGCATACTCAGTACTGAAATTTGTCCAGTTTTCTTGAGCAGCCTGTGCTAATGTCAACACTAAAAAAGCACAAACTGTTCAGAAGTGAGTAAATTAATATTCACAGTATAGCAGTTCACAAACAGTTCATGTGCCAAAAGAATACATCTCAATAACTACTTTTGTAAGGCAGTTAATTGTATAATTAGAAAAGAAAGTACATACTCCCATGTATCTTGTGTTAGCACTTGGAGGTGTGAGTACAATTCTACACTGACAAGTGTGTACTGGAAGCAGCAACATTCAGGTCTGAGTACAACATTCAAATCACTGGCTACACCCCTGGCTTCAGATATAAGAACTAAACCTTCTGACTTAAACAATGATGTCCAAAGCAAACAAGTATGATCCCCATTTTGGAAAGCTGAAAGGGCTATGCCTACCTGAGTTAGCAATTTATAGCATTGGGTTGCTATGACAGTGATTACTGCAATTACCACACAGCAGGCTGCATGCAATTAGCAAATGGTGGCCACCAATTGGTGCAGAGGGCATCACATGCACATGTGCAAATACCTATAAAAGCAGGCTGTAATTGCTGCCCACAAACTCACTCTATTGCAGAGACTGAGAGAGAGACAGAGAGAGAGAGAGAGAGAGAGAGAGAGAAAAACAAAAGGAAAACGAAAATAAATAATACCAACTCATTCAAAGGAAAGGTATGTAACAGATATGTATTTACTGGCATGTAGTAGATGTTTTTGAAGAGTACTGTACATAATGTGAACCATTCATATGTGGTAGCAGTACGTATCTATGCACATATGTCCTTCTTAACTACTGCCATGGACAATTCAGTGTGTAGCTGTGTGCAGTGGGACATAACTGTGAAATATGTAGCTCAGCATTAAATGCCAAACATCTGATCCATGTTATCTGTGTTCTGTACAGTAGTGTGGACAATGGCTGCTTGGGGGATTAGCACAAACATTTATATAAACATGGTTGTGACAGAGTAACACATACATGATAGCCATATTAAAGCTTAGCTTAGCATTGGCAACTGCACCAGGCTAGTATGCTAATCTAGCATTTATAGCTATATATACCCCCTTTAATGTTACTATGTGTTCACATGTGACACCTGTTCATGTTGCAGCATCCCAACAGTTCAGCTGTGAGGTCCAGGGAGTTACAACAGTGTGGACCTTGTGTGTGTATGGCAAACACATACATAAATATATATGTATGTGTCATATATATTAACATCTGTATATGTGCATAGAGCAAAGGACATATTGCAACTGTTTGTGAAGGGTGGACATATATATGTTGGTGAATGTTGTTGTGTGCACATTTGTATGTAGGTTTTAGTGTGTGACCAACAAGACAGCATACAGTGCTGGTATATGACATGTGGTGGTTAAACACTGTGTGTGCTTTGTTCAGTTTGCAATGTTGCAGTCAGTGAGGCCTGCTAAAGCTACCTGGGCTGAGAACACTTTCAATGTATTTCTCACAAGACTGTGCGATATTATTACATTACTGTATACCTCACATCCTTTGTATAATTGATATTCCCACCATGAAAGGTGGACTGTATATGTGCCTATATGTTTATGTATAAGTACACCAATGGAAGTATGTATATATATATATATATATATATATATATATATATATATATATATATATATATACATATATATATATATGTATATATGTGTGTGTGTGTGTGTATAGAGAGAGAGAGTCATATATAGTCATACACACTCACATCTACTTGTTGCAATAGATTCTATGTAAAGCTGACTGAGTGTGATGGTCAATGTGTCAAAGATGTGTATTTGTGGGATAGCTTAATGGGAAAATGTTTCTGTCATGGTATTATGTGTCCTTGCTTTGATCTCAGCAAAAGCTGTGTATACTGTTGCTAGGCAGATAAAGCACTATGGCATGCAGTCTGATGCAGTCCCTTGGTGTTAACTGGGGTGTGTCATTGGAGGCTAAAGCACTACATGTATGCTTATTGATTGGTACTGATGTTGAATCCAAATCCTGTATGAATTGTAGTACTACTTGAAGCTGTAGGCCTAAACAGCAAAGTATGGCGTATGTACTACTCAGACAAGCTCCTCGTGGTCCTGCAGAGTGGTCCTAGCTACAGAGAACTCAGAAAAGCGACTACTTTCTGGATTTAAGTATCTTTGCTGTTTTTTTGCTTGGAATAGCTTCTCTAGCTTACCCTTAACAAGCTTAAACTGTTTTTTTAGCTGTTTGCTGCATTATTTTAAAATCTGCACTTAAAGTTACTTTTTAGTCAAATTTGATCGAAAGTTTGTTTGTTTGTTTGTTTAATTTAACTGTTAAGGCTGCCCACTAAAGTGTGCTACCCTGTGTAACTGATTTATCACTGTTTCTGCATTTTCTGTGTGTTTCTATCAAAAAAACAAAAAAACAATCCTTGTTTTCCTGCCTCTCCTTGACTAGTTTAGACCAGTTTAAAGGCATTGCTGTATTCTGGGCTGTGGTGTAGTTCCTGTGTTGTCCATTACCTTCCTTGGATAGAAGGAAGTTTCTTTGCTCACCAGTGGGAGTGGGGAGCCTTGAGCAGCCTACCTGTCCCTGTAGGAAGTGACCTCAGCACAAGAGCTGTAGTAATTGGTTGTTTTGGACCATTTCTAGCTCTTTTGTAGTTCCCTGTTTAAAATCCACCTCTGGGCATTTTTTTCTGGCTATACTACTCAGACAAGCTCCTCGTTGTCCTGCAGAGTGGTCCTAGCTACAGAAAACTCAGAAAAGCGACTACTTTCTGGATTTAAGTATCTTTGCTGTTTTTTTGCTTGGAATAGCTTCTCTAGCTTACCCTTAACAAGCTTAAACTGTTTGTTTAGCTGTTTGCCGCATTATTTTAAAATCTGCACTTAATGTTACTTTTTAGTCGAATTTGATCAAAAGTTTGTTTGTTTGTTTGTTTAATTTAACTGTTAAGGCTGCCCACTAAAGTGTGCTACCCTGTGTAACTGATTTATCACTGTTTCTGCATTTTCTGTGTGTTTCTATCAAAAAAACAAAAAAACAAAAAAATAATCCTTGTTTTCCTGCCTCTCCTCGACTAGTTTAGACCAGTTTACAGGCATTGCTGTATTCTGAGCTGTGGTGTAGTTCCTGTGTTGTCCATTACCTTACTTGGATAGAAGGAAGTTTCTTTGCTCACCAGTCAGAGTGGGGAGCCTTGAGCAGCCTACCTGTCCCTGTAGGAAGTGACCTCAGCAAAAAAGCGGTAGTAATTGGTTGTTTTGGACCATTTCTAGCTCTTTTGTAGTTCCCTGTTTAAAATCTGCTTCTGGGCGTTTTTTTTTTCTGGCTATACTACTCAGACAAGCTCCTCGTGGTCCTGCAGAGTGGTCCTAGCTAAAGAGTACTCAGAAAAGTGACTACTTTCTGGATTTAAGTATCTTTGCTGTTTTTTGCTTGGAATAGCTTCTCTAGCTTACCCTTAACAAGCTTAAACTGTTTTTTAGCTGTTTGCTGCATTATTTTAAAATCTGCACTTAAAGTTACTTTTTAGTCGAATTTGATCGAAAGTTTGCTTGTTTGTTTGTTTAATTTAACTGTTGAGGCTGCCCACTAAAGTGTGCTAGCCTGTGTAACTGCTTTATCACTGTTTCTGCATTTTCTGTGTGTTTCTATAAAAAAAAAAATAATCCTTGTTTTCCCACCTCTCCTCGACTAGGTTAGACCAGTTACAGGCATTGCTGTATTCTGGGCTGGGGTGTAGTTCCTGTGTTGTCCATTACCTTACTTGGAGAGAAGGAAGTTTCTTTGCTCACCAGTGGGAGTGGGGAGCTTTGAGCAGCCTACCTGTCCTTGCAGGAAGTGACCTCAGCACAAGAGCTGTAGTAATTGGTTGTTTTGGACCATTTCTAGCTCTTTTGTAGTTCCCTGTTTAAAATCCGCCTCTGGGCATTTTTTTTTGGCTATACTACTCAGACAAGATCCTCATGGTCCTGCAGAGTGGTGCTAGCTACAGAGAACTCAGAAAAGTGACTACTTTCTGGATTTAAGTATCTTTGCTGTTTTTTTTTGCTTGGAATAGCTTCTCTAGCTTACCCTTAACAAGCTTAAACTGTTTTTTAGCTGTTTGCTGCATTATTTTAAAATCTGCACTTAAAGTTACTTTTTAGTCGAATTTGATTGAAAGTTTGTTTGTTTGTTTGTTTGTTTAATTTAACTGTTAAGGCTGCCCACTAAAGTGTGCTAGCCTGTGTAACTGATTTATCACTGTTTCTGCATTTTCTGTGTGTTTCTATCAAAAAAACAAAAAAACAGTCGGCAATGGTCAGGCCAGTGTGGTATCTATGACACATGTATCAGGACACAGCAGCCATGGCCAGATGTCTGGAATGGTACCACATAGCCAGATGTCCAAGGGTTCCCGTCAGAGCACTGCTGGTCATCATGCCCCTGGTAGATGTGCCACAACTCTTACAACCACATGTATGTTCCAGGCTATCATGGAGGCACAGGCACATATGGAGCAGTACACCAGACAGGGACTAAGGGCACAGAGGGCTAATAACACCTCTTTGAATGACAGTATCCGTGACATAGCAGGTGCCATCTGTAATTACACTGAGGTCATTGATAGACGTTGGGGGGAGACATTAGATGTCCTCCACAATGTTATGTCCATGTGTCAGGACAGTGCAGGACAGCTGAGACATCGACGTGGATGTATGTCAGCAACATCATCAGCTGGCAGTCGCTGTGGACGTCCATTACGTCATAGCCTCTCCCGTAGTACCAGTACCAGCCCCAGCAATGTTGGGGGTGGGCTATCCATAGACCATCCTAGAAGACAACGTGCGCGTGGCTCTGGCCAGTCCCAGCAGGGACCTGGATCCAGTGTACATATGTCAACCTCTGAGGATAGTACCCAGTCTGGATTAGTACCTGATACTGTCTGTAGCACCCCTACCAGGCACAGGTCCCATATCCATGGCCAGAGATGGTGATCTGTAAAGCCTGCCAGGTACAGTCTGTAGCTGTCCCACAAATCCCCGTATGTGGCAGTCACATGGTGGAACTGTGTGCATGCAGACACACACACATAAACCAGACACCTAGGGCAAACACATACCCACACACATTACATCTACATTGACCCATAACAGTACTCTTGGCCCTCACACACACACTCACACAATGTCAATTGTATGGCTCAATGTAGGCCTCTGGCAAACCAACAACACACCCTGTGCATATGATGAAACCTGTGCCACCTCCTGTCATCTGTAACATTGATGCAGGAACAGGCTAACATGGTGCTGATGCACAGGGCGACTTTATAACAGAATAGCAATGTTAGCATGTTGTCAGCAGTAAAGTGTAATGATATCCTTGAAGGTGTAGCTGAACAGGTATGATGCATTAAAGCTATAATTATCAATGTAGTATTGTTTACACCAGAGTTTATTCCAATTGTGTATTGTCTGCCCATGTGCCACTTGGCTGATGTGTGTAGTTTTGTCAGCATATGTTAGAGAGTGGACAGTGAGTGTGGGATGTGTGCAGCACAGATTTACAGGTGTACATTTGTGAACATGGCTGAGGTGCACTGTCTGCGTGTATATGCATACTGGACACATGGACAGGGTGACATTCCAGGGATTATACAGTGTTAACACTCCATAGTTTCTATTGGTGGCCAGTATGCATTGTACTACACACATTTTGGAACTTTAGTACACGTGTGTGTATGACATGGTTTGACACTGTGCTGTGGGTGATACTGTTACTATCTGTCATTGGTTTGCATTCTGGTAGTATACATAACCTCAACAGCCTGACCATAAACAATTGTTAGATGATGTCTTCACAACTGACAAACAGATGTAGGACACACAGTAACATTTGCAGCCTTCAAGCACTATTCTATGCCAAGAACCAGTGGTATTCACCTGCACTCAGTCCTGGGACCACTCCTGTTTGGCATATAGTTTTCTTAGGTACAAGCAAACACAGTAGGGATATGTCTGGCCACATTTGGCAATGCATACTGTGGGCTATAATGCATTCTCCAGATGACAGACACATCCTCCAAAAGGGTATCATACAGACAGATACCTGGTGTCAAACCCATGCTATAAAGCTATAAGCCAAATAAAGCATAGCTGCCCACTTTTACAAAACATAGTATCCCCAGATTACCACATAGGTAGTAGCCCCCAAAATGTTGAACAGGTACTGATGTATACATAGAGCCATGTGTTACGTCATCTCTCCTTTGATAATAACATTTCCAAAGGGTTTTGGAAATCCCTCTGTGGATCACATAAGCAATAAGTGGTCTGCATGCATATCCACAAAGGTTGTTGCACACCTATAATAAATAGCCATCTTTGACAGACCTTGCTGCTTTTGAACAGGTTTCAAATATACCTCAGGCATAAACCCTCACTCACACTATTCAATAGGAACCGTAATGAGTGTATGTGAAACGGATGACGTAGGCCAGGGATCACTGCAGTGGCTAAGCTTGACACAAGCATACAGATGTGACCTAAGGTCTGGAAAGCGGCAGCACACTCTGGCAAAGATAACAGATGTGTTCATGGAGAAAGCAGGGTTCCCACCTATGAAATAATTGAGGTCACATGTATGTATATGTATTTGCCACACAGCTACCTGACGTGTAATGCACATACTGTTGTCATTGTGATATGTCATACAGTAGTAAAAGCAAAACCCACATCATGTTGACCAACAATGTCACACACACACAGTCACCAAATGCAGGATTCAAACCCCTACCTCACTACTTTAAGATACTAGAGCAGTATGCATTAACACAACGTGCTATACACCTTATTGTGAGCTTTTCATTCCACAGGTATATTTGTAGGATGGTGACATCATCAGACTTGACAAAGATGAGTATACCACTTTTAAGGTGTTTCAGTAGTCTTCAAAAAGGTTGCTCCTCTCCAAGGAGACACACACTCTCATATAGTTGTCAAGTGCAGAATTCAAACCCCTTCCTAACTACTTTATGACACTAGAGGCATACACATTAACACGACATGCTATACACGTTGCTGTGACTTATCCTTCCCACAGGTATATTTGTAGGATGGTGACATCATCAGATTTAACAAAGATAAGTATACCACTTTTAAGGTGTTTTAGTAGTCATCAAAAATGTTGCTTTCCTCCAAGTTGACAATCACACACACACACTCTCATACAGTTGTCAAGTTTAGGATTCAAACCTCTACTTAATGATACTAGAAGAATATGCACTAACACAACACGCTATACACATTACTGGGAGTGCTCCTTTCCACAGGTATATTTGTAGGATGGTGACATCATCAGACAGGACAAAGATAAGTATACCACTTTTAAGGTGTTTTAGTAGTCTCCAAAAAGGATGCTCCTTTCTAAGGAGACACACACGCTCTCATACAGTTAGCAAGTGCAGGATTCAAGCCCCTACTTAATTATTTTATGATACTACAGCTGCATGCATTTACACAAGGTGCTACACACATTATTGGGAGCTCTACTTAACGCAGGTATATTTGCAGGATGGTGACATCATCAGATTAGACAAAGTGGGTTACATTAGGTGACATTAGGTGGGCTACATAGAAGGAATTTCTAAACACTTTGGTAATGTAATAATCAAAGGAGAGGTTGCTATCTACCTGGGTCCCCAGGGCCATAATTACATTCTCCATACATACTGGATTACCACCTATGTGGTAATTTGTGTGCACTTTGTTTTACCCAGAGGGGATGACTATGCATTTTTTGGCATTCTGCTTGAGGGCATTGTTTTGACACCAGATATCTGTCTCTGCAAGACTCTTCTGGAGGATGTCTGTGTCAGCCGTAGAGTTGATTATCGGCTACAGTTAGCAGTCATCTGCAAACTTTTTCAGCCATACTCCTCCTGTGCTTGCCTGTACCTCTGAGCAGTATCTACTGAACAGGTGGGGTCCAAAGACCAAGACCTGTGGGATGCCATTTGTGACTGGTTTAGAGTTGGACATGGCACCCGCAACTCTGAACATGTGCGTTTGATCTGTGAGCCAGTTGGCCACCCATCCTGTGACATAGGTGTTAATGTTCAAGCTGGTAAGCTTGTCCATGATGCCAGAGTGGGGATTGGTGTCAAAGGCCTTACCAAGGTTCAGGTGGGCTGTGTGGACTACTTTCACTTCCATCTGTGTCCTTGGTAACTGTTTCAAAGCAGTCAACTAGGTTTAGGAGGCAGGATATGCCTTTAACAAAGTCAAGTTGGGTAGAGTCCAGTGTCTGGAGGTTCCCAATGTCTCTGTTTATGGGTTCCATGATACTTTGCTCCATAGCTTTGCAGACTAGGCTGAGTAGGCCTATAGGGCAATAGTTTCCAGGTTCTGTTTTGGCACCACCTTTGTGGAGCTGGATGACTGTTGCTGTATGCCATTCTTTGGGTACATAGCCTGTGGTAAGGTTGAGTCTGGACAATGAATGTAGGTGAGGGTGTAGCTCCTTTTGGGGCTGGTGTAAGACGCAGCCTGGGACACCATCCAGTCCCATTGATGCTGTGTTCTTAGCTTTGGAGAGGGCTGTTTCTACCTGCATGTCCATGAAGTCTGGGGCTCTGCATTCTTCTGGGATGGACACAGGCACTTTTGGGGGTGATGGGGGGGAGTTTGTACTGAACTTGTCTGCCAGGATGTGGGCAATGTCAGTTGGTTCAGTGTATTTTTTGCCATTTTGCAGTAGCTGACAGCATATTTGAGAGTTGACACCTAAATGTTTGGTATAGCTAATGAAGGCTTTGTGGTTGTTATTCTTACATTCTTTGGCAATTTGTCTTTAGAAACTGGCCTTGGATTATTTTATGAGTGATCATTGTTTCTCCCTAATAATGATCAGTGATGCCTTTGCTTTTGTGAAGTTTGCTCTATCATGTGTTCATTTCCTCCTTCTATTATATAGCTTATTTATTGGCAATGACCACCAGATTAGTTTTATTTTTGGTGGAGTGTGCCTTGGTTTTATTTGGGATGTCTCAATCCATGCATCCCTGTAGATGCTCATAGAATGCACTTGTAAATGATTCTGCAGATTGTATAGCATTATCCTATAGCAAGGGAGCTTTGGAACTTTCCACTTTGGTCTTGAGAAGTATGCAGTTTGCTTTTGAAAATGTCTTCACAGTGGTTTCCTTGACTTGGGGGTGGGGGGGTGGGATGTGGATGTCCAGTGTGATTACTTTATGATCTAATATTACCAGCGAGGGGTTTATCTCTGTTTTGGAACACTGGTACCCCATGTTGGTGATGATCAGGTCCAGTATGTTGTCACCTCTAGTGGGCGTGGTGACCAGCTGTTCCAGGGAGTTTGAGGTTTTAAACTCTAGGAAGCATTGGGCAAAGGATGTTGTACACGAGTAATTCTCCCAGTCAATGTTTGGGTAGTTGTAATCTCCTCATATAATGGTGTTTGGTAGGACCTTTATATTTTCCACTGTTCTCAGGAATACTGAGTGAGGTTCCAGAGACAAGGTAGGTGATCTGTAGCAGGCTACAATCTGATAAGCAGCTTTGCCCAATGTTAGTTGCACTTGCATGGTCTCCAAGGCCGCATGCTGTGCCACTAACATGAAGGTGTGGGTATCCATAAGGTAAATGGATACACCCCTTCCTTTTGTATTTCACTCTGGGTTTTGGGGCTGAAGATCAGAGGGATTGTGAGTGTTTTACATGGAGCATGTCTAACAGCTCTGTGTTTGACATAGCTTTGTATGTTAGGCAGAGATCACCTCTGAGTAGGCGATATGCGAGAGAGTACAGCTGGAGCATTTTGAGACGGTCTGTGTATGGCATGTATTTCAGGCCACTAATGCTCTTTGTGAGGTATTTCTGCAGGTTTTCCAGTTGTTGTAAATGTCTTGTGACGTACATAGCAAAAGGGGTGTTGTACTCTATTATGGATCTAGTGAGTGATGAGTAGAGGGGAACAATGTCCTCTTCTATTCTGCATGAGACACCTTTTGTGATGAAGTGTGCCATGTAGAAGGATTTCCTGACTACTGTGGGGATGTGATTATCACAGGTGTGTCCACTGTCCACCTGTGACCTAAGGTAACTTCTCATACTTTCAGTGTTAAGTCTACTATTGCCTATGTTGTAGTTCATGGCTACAGAGTTTTTACCAAAGGGGATGACAATGCACTTTTTGGCATTTAGCTTGAGGCCATGGCTTTGACACCAGGCATCTGTCTCAGTGAGGCCCTTTTGTAGGATGTCCACATCTTTAGTAGTTTCAATTAGGGCTCCTAGTTTGCAGTCATCTGGAAACTTCATTAGCCACAGACCTTCCATGCTAAAGTTTACTTCAGGGAAGTAGATACCAAACAGGACAGGACCCAGGACTGAACCCTGTGGTACTGCACTTGTCACTGGTCCAAAGTCTGCTACTTTCACAGTGTGTGTTCTGTCAGTGAGCCAGTTGGCAACCCATGTTGTGACATAGCACTTTATACCTAGTTTAGTGGGTTTATTTATAATTCCAGAGTGGGGGATGGTGTTGAAAGCCATGGCAAGATCTACATAGGCTGTGTGAACCACCTTACCCTTGTCTACGGTTCTGTTGACTGCTTCAGTGATGTCTATCAGGTTTAGGAGACATGATCTGCCTTTTACAAACCCAACATGGTTGTGGTCTAGAGTTTGGAGATTACCAATGTCTTTTTTTATAAGTTATATGAAGATACATTCCATGGCCTTGCAGAGCAGGCTCATCAGGCTAATGGGGTGTTAGTTCCTGGGGTCCATGGTGGCTCCCCCCTTATGTAGTGGGATAACCATCGCTGTGCGCCATTCAGCAGGCACAAAACCTGAGGTGAGGCTATGACTGAACATGGTATGTAGGTGTGGTGCCTGTTCGTTCTGTAGTTTGTGTAGAACACAGCCTGGGATGTTATCTGGTCCCATGGATGCTGTGTTCCTGGCTTTGTAGAGTGTTTTTTACCTGTGCAGCCGTGATGACAGCAACTTTGCAGTCTTCCGTTATAGAGATGTGCTCCTTCATGGGTGAGAGGGGGGTAAAGTTAGCACTGATCCTATCTGCCAGGATGTTGGCGATATCAGTTGGGTCTGTATATTTAGTGCCATTGTGCTGTAACTCAGAGCAGATCTGAGTGTTGCCATTGAGATACTTGACATAGCTATAGAATGCTTTGTGGTTGTCTTTAGAATCAGTGTCGATTTTGTTTTCATAACTAGCTTTGGAGGATTTTATCAGGGATCACAGCTTCTTACTGATGTTGACCATGGAGCTCCTCCCCTCATGGGATTTTACCCTCTTTTGCAACAGTTTCTTCCTTCTGTTGTGCAGTTTTTTTATGGCAGGTGAACACCAGATTGGCTTCCTTTTCTTGGAGGATAGCATCTTGGTTCTGTTTGGGATAGCACGATGCATGCAGTCATATAAGTGCTTATAAAGTGCAATTGTGAAGGATTCAGTAGTCGTAACTGTATTGTCCATCTGCATGGGTGTCCTGCAGTTCAGCACTTCTGTCTTAAGAAGCATGAAGTTGGCTTTGGAGACATTTTTTAACATGGTTTCCTAAATGGGGGTGTGGATCCAGAATGTGGATATGTTGGGTAATTAGCTTATGGTCAGATGGGACAAATGAGGCACTGACTTCAGGTGTGGAACACCGGTCATGCAGGACAAACCAAACCCCATAACCAACACAAATAACCACAAAGTGAGCTAAATGCTACTCATTGCCAGAAGTCTCAGCTTCCAGATGGACACACTTGAGGCACTTCTCATTATGGAGAATATCAATATCTCTGCAGTAACAGAAACCTAGTTCAAGGCTACAGACAGCACACCAACACTACCAGGATACTACTCATTCCATACCTTCCAGTATCAAAACCTGAATCATAGCGCACAGGGTGAGGATGTATCCATATTCATCAAGGATACCTACACCTCTCTCTACATTCTCTCTACAAGATATGTACCCATAGAATGTTGCACAGCAATGTTCTTCACACTCCACAGAGGTGAGGCCAAAAAAAAAAACCCCTTGACATTCATGCTCTATGAGCCTGACGAGTGTGTTCTGCAAGGAAATGGAGCCAATCATAATGGAAGTCAACAATACAGAGATTGGGAACCTTCACACAGTTGAGCACACCCTGTTTGGCTTCGTCAAATGCAGACCACACCTCCTGAACTGGGAGGATTTCTTTGACAGTTACCCAGGCTAAAGATGATTGAAATGAGCTCAACACAGCCTACCTGCACCTCGTTAAGGCCTTTGACACTATTCCCCAGTCAAGTATCATAGATGAACTCACCAACCTGCCCGTGAATCCATATATCACAAGATGGATTGCAAACTGGCTCACAGATAGATCCCACACATTAAGAGTTGCTGGCTACATGTCAGACTCTACACCGGTAATGACTGGTGTCCCCCAGGGTTCAGACCTGGGGTCCCTCCTATTTGGTATAGACTTCAAAAATGTACATGCCAACACAGGAGGGTTGTGGTTGACTAAGTTTGCTGGGAACTGTAAAGTGCTTGCCATAATAGATTCCCTGGAAGACAGACATATTCTCCAGAAGGGACTCTATGAGACAGATGTGTGGTGTCAGAATCATGGCCTCAAGCACACTGTGGAGGAATGCATAATGATCCTCTTTGTTGAAAACAAAATACCCACAAACTACCACATAGGTGTTACCCCCTTAAAAATGACAAGGTGATAAGGGATCTGGGGACACAAGAAGATAGTCATGTTTTCTTTGACAACCATGTTGCCAAAGTGATTGGGAGATCCTATGTGGCCCACCTAATCAACAAAGGGTTTGCATCAGGATCCAAAGAGGTAGTGTTGGCACTCTTCTCTTTCATCATCAGACCCATCATTGAGTACAATGCACCATTTTGGATGTACTCGACTTAGCATATCCAGCAGCTGTAGAGACCACATAGGTACCTCACCAAGAGGTTAACTGGCCTCAAACAGTTGTGTTATGCAACACAACTGGTAAAACTAAATCTGTTCTTCGTTGCGTACCGCCTACTCAGAGGCACACTCTGTCTAACATACAGAGCCATGCCCAACACATAACTGTTGAACATGCTCCATCTACACAAAACAACATTGAGTCACCTTACACATTCCAGGGATTTGATCCTCATCAGAACGATGAATACAACATGCTGGTGGGAAAAAGTACCATCCCAGACACTTGCCTTACTGTGGAACAGAGTCCCAATGTACATCAGACAGAACCCCTCGCTGACACTCTTAATTTGAACCTTGATGAGCGGATGGGAAACAGACAATTCATGCCAGGCATCACATCAGCAGCCCCACTAGAAAGGGGCTTAGGGTACTAACTATTAGAACTTGGTCTTGGGAGACTACCCGATGGTGTGGTGAAAGCTGCACAACTTGCTAGGCTGATATATGCCTTCGTGGAGATAGTCTACTACATACCTATGAACCTATGTGACAGGTACATGTCTACAGATAGTAGATGTGTACTTCATTGTACAGTCATATTGTACAGCAGGCACATGGACCACATACACTGTAATGCTTACAGATACTGGTGGCTGTTATGTACAGTGGGAGAGATGTGCACCTCATGTCTTTTGTGCCTTTGTGATGTGTGCTGGGTGGGACAGTCCTGGATGGCTCCCTGTCATGGTCACCCTCTTACACACATCATTGCCCATCCATCTTTGGCTTATTATACTGCATCCCCCTACACAGATATATATATATATATATATATATATATATATATATATATATATATATATATATATATATATAATATATAGGTACATAGGTAGGTAATAGGCTATCTGCCTGAAGGCATATATTAGTATGGCCAGAGTGTGCAGATATCATCACCCATGGAGTTAGTTCCCTAGGCCTCTGTGTAGTAGAGCTGATGAAGTGATCCATGGTGTGATAGTTCAGTTTCACATACACTCATCAAGGCTCCTCTGGAATAGTGTCAGTGAGGGACTTGGCTTAATGTCGGTTGGGAGCCTGTTCCAAAGGATGAGAAGTCTGTGAGTTAGTAATGTATCCCTCCAATATGTTCTATTTAATGTTGTGATGATGATATCTCTAGAGCATGTGGTACAGTGAGCTTGGGTTTACTTCAGATAGCGCATGTAAATCGGTTCTGCATTGGACATGGACCTGTCTGTTGGGCAGAGATCTCCTGAGTAGACAGTATGCAACAGAGTACAGATTGAGTTAAATTCAGTGTTGTTACATGGGGCAACTGTTTGAGGCCAGTAATCCTCTTGTTGATGTACTTCAGTGGTCTTTCCGGCTGCTGAAGGTGCCTAGTCAGATTCATCGCAAGTGTGTCGTGGTACTCTCTGACGAGTCTGATGACTGATGAGTAGAGGGAACCTCCTTTGACCTACATGCAATGACCTTGGCAGTTTGTGGGAACACATAGCATGATTTTCTAACCACTTTGTGAATGTGTTTCTAGAAGTAGAGATGACTATCCACATGTGTCCATAGATCCGTTATTATCACCTCCATATTTAGGGTATTGGCACATATGTGGTATTTGTATGACTGTTGCTCGAGGCCATAATGTTGACACCACATCTGTCTGACTGAGACCCTTTTTAAGGACATCAATTATGACAACTTTTTTTCAGTCATCCACAAACTTTGCTAAACATAGCCCTCGTATTTTTGACTGTATTTCTGAAAAGTATACACCAGACAGGAGGGGTCCCAGGACTGAGTCATGGGGGACAGCAGTTGTTACCAGCTTGAACAGGAGACCACAATTCTTACTTTGTGGGATCTATCTGTGCCCCAGTTGGAAATCAATCAGATGACATACATATTTATGCACAGGCTGTTGATTTTGTGGATATGACATGTGTCTGGGATGTTGGAAAAGGGCTTTTCAAGGTCTATGTGGGACATGTGTAGCTCATTTCATTGATGTATTTCCTGGGTGACTGCCTTGAAAACAGTCTAGCAGGTTTGGGAACCATGATCTGCCCCTGACCAAACCAAAATTGGTAGGGTTGGGTGTTTGTAGGCTCGCAATAGCTTTATGAGTTCCATCATGATGGACTTCATGGCCTTGCAGATCAGGTTTAATAGGCTTATAAGACAATAGTTCCTATGGTCTGTTGTGCACCAACAATTGTGGAGTGTGCCAAATGTTGTTGTAACGCATTCAACAGTTTCATATCCTGTACAGAGGGTGAGTCTCAACAGACTGCTCAGGTGCAGGGTCTGTTTGTTTTGGAGTTCACATATGACACAGCTAGGGAAACCATGTCATCCCATAGACGCCGTGTTTTTAGGTTTGGAAAGGGCTGTTTAACCATTGTATATGTGATTTCTGGGCTTTCACAATCTCCAGGTATGACAATGGGCCCTTTTGTCAGGGAGAGGGGGGTAAATATGTATGAACCTGCCTGACAAGATGTTGGCAATGTTAGTCATGTACATGTATTCATTTACAGTTTGCACTGACTCAGAACATATATGAGTTTACATTGATATTTATGACATAGCGAAAGAAAGCTTCATGGTTCTCTATGGACTCTTTGACAATATTTTTGCCAGAACATGGATTGGATAATGTTAGGAGTGATCATTGTTTATTGATGATACTGATCAGAGATTTATTGATCTTTTTTAAATTTTCACTTTCTTTGAACAACTTAAGTACTTGTAGTACATAGTTTGATTATGACAGGAGTCCAATATATTATATGGGTCTGTTTTCATATAACTGCATGTGCAAGGCAGGACTGGTGAATAGTGACATTTCTGGGGTAAGAACTGCAACTGCCAGATATGTGTCGCCCACTGCTGTACTCAGACATGGCCTAAGTGTGTGAGCATGCCCAGTATGACCTTTCAGTATGTTGTTGACTTACATTTGCTTCATTTATTTAAGTGTGTGAGCATGCCCAGTATGACCTTTCAGTATGTTGCTGACTGAAAATTGCTAAATTTGTTTAAGTGTGTGAACATGCCCAGTATGGACTTATATACTATATGTGTGTGAAAAATCAAGTTGGTTTTTACTTCAGGGCTCACCTTTGTGCTGTACATCGACAGGAAGCACTCTGTGCCTGCAGGGCTTCCATGAGTCACTTTGCATAGACTTATCAACATTTCTACATACAGGGGGGACAGCTATTATTTGTACATTTCTACCCGGGGGCACACCTGATTGTTACTGTGGGTGTACATAGGATGAGGAGTTCACCTGCCACTTATACACATTTGCTAGGCCTGCACTGCTATGTGAGGTACTCCATTTCAGTCTGTACTGTTGCCTATCATACTGGCTTGAGGCATACTACTGTACTACAGATCTTAGCTTCCAATTTCACATATATTAGTTTGTGACTTCACAGCCTATCCAACCCACATCACACTGCCTGGCCTGCTGTTATCTGTCTGCATATGCCTGGGGGGAAGTTATTCATATGCCTCTTCAGAGGGAATGATATAGCATTTGTTTGTGTTTGCGCTAGTCTACAATTGTCCTGCTGTGTCTGTGCCAGTGAAATGTTGTCATGGCTTAGTGGTTTAGTACTGTGACTATAGTGCACAATATCCTGAGTTCGAGCCCTGTCACTGCTTTTTATTTTCCTGCTGGGCAGACCTGACTGGTTAAGGAACAGTAAAGCAGGTGGGAGCATGTTTACCCGACTTTGCTCGACTTTGCCTGACTTTGCCCAACATTGCTCAACATTGCCTGAAATTGCGCTAGTTTGTGCGGCGTGCAGCTCCACACAATTGTGGTTAAATATGCTAAATAGTGGTAAAATGTGCTTAGCACTGCTTTATATTGCTTAAAATAGAGCAATCATGCCTCAGGTGGTGCTGCAGGGCTGCCTATGTTGGATGCACATAGTACACTCCCTATACATGTTTGAAAACAGGTAGTGTCAAGTTAGGCATCCCTTTTATTGTATGTGAGAGTCAGAGAGAGGTGTCATTTCCAGGGTTCCTACTAAGTCAGTATATGTGCTATGCGTTGCCTCTTTGCCAAGGCCAAGGCATACTGGGCACACCTCTTTCTGCCTACTGGGGAAGGCTCAGGTTGTTCCTCCTCCAAGTCACGCTGTGCCTGTGCAGACCTTGGCAATGGTGGAGGGCTGTTTGGTCCTACCCCATGCTGTTCCTGCTGCAGCTGTTTTCGCTTGCTCATATTGTGTAGCATGGCACATACCATGACAATTTGGTACATGTAGTTGGTGAGTACTGCATGGCTCCACCAGATGTGTCCAAGCACTGGAACCATGACTTGAGCATCCCAAACACACGCTCAATAATGTTTCTTGTTTGTGCGTGTGCCTCATTATGGAGTTCTTGTTTGGGTGTGTGTGCATTTTTGATGGGTGTCATCAGCCACAGCTCCAGTGCGTATCCAGCATCCCCTACTAGGTGACCGTCAGGGATGTCCCCATTGGCAAATCTCTGGTACAGCTGTGTCAGTTGCCAGATGTGGGAATCGTGATAGCTTCTAGGGCAGCCAGCACACACATTCATTATTATGCCCTGGGCATAGAACACGACCTGGCAGTTGATGGAGGGGAAGCCCTTCTGGTTGATGTAGACCCTACCTCGCTCATGGGTGGTGCTTTGATGTGTATGTTCGTGCAGTCTATTGCACCCACTATTTCAGGGTATTCTGTTATTTGGTGGAAAAGATGCATATTGCTGGCCAATGCCTCACTGGAATTGGGGAAATATACGTGCTCACCGACATGTGCTGATATGGCATCCAGGAACTGGTTCAGTACCCTGGATGCTGATGCCTGTGAATCCCCCATCATATCACCAGTTGGTCTCTGGAAGGTACCTGTAGGTAGTATTCATAGGCCAACACATACCTTGGTATCCACTGGGATGGGTTCCCCTTTGTTGGTTCTGTGTGTGAGGCGTGGCTGGCACAGCTCAACAATTTGCTGCAGGAGGTCTCTGTCCACTCAATAGTGCTCCACTATCTCCAGCTCATGTAGCTCCTGGTAGGTTACCCTGGGTCTGTACACTCTTGTCCGTCTCCTCACTGTGGATTGCTCAGCAGAATTCACAACATCACCACCCTCAGCATCTTGCACATGTTGGTTTATGATAGCAATAGCAGCCCCTAACATTTTGTTTGACTTAAGCTTTTTAAGTTTTCACTCTTTGTATACTGCAGTGTTGCAGAGTTCTTGGGAAAAAACAGGGAGACTGCTGTTTGCAGAGTTTAAAGTGCTGGGCTGGGCTGGGCTAGTCTACTGTCTGTGTAATTGGCTGATTCTAATATATTTCACCTGGCAGCTCTGCTAGTTCTCCTTGGTTAACTTCCTACTACTTCTTTTCCTTCCTTTTCCCTGTCTGTTTCCACAAGGGGCAGCACCGCGCAAACAAGCACACACACAAGCACACACAAGCGCACATGCTTGCACACGGTGTGAGCATGTTTGCAAGAAATTTCAGATATATCCACGGCATACACCTTTGGTTTCTTGTTTTCAGCTAGGACAATTGTAGACATGCCTCTTTCAATCCTGAGCAACTCAGGGCAAACACAAGCCACTGTGCTCCAATCAGCTTACAGTCTTTCAGACATACCCCCTCATGATGTCACCTATCTTCTACTCTACTACTCCCCTACTCCTACACTTACACTCTAGGGACATGGTTCACATGCCGGGGAAAATTGGGATTCACTATCCTTATCCTCATTTGCATAGGATTGCCTACTAATGTTTGGTTACATCTCAAATTGAGCTTCCCCCCCTTTGCAACCACTACTCAGTGACCATGTTGTTTTCAGCCTGCCATTCGCCTGCATGGCACAACAATCGTTTTAGTGAAAATGCCCATTTTTGGCTATTTTTCAATTTTTTTCATTTTATTTAAAGCACAGCACGTTTGTGTGGCGCTGCGCTATGCTTAAACATTGGTGATCAGGGAAAAAATGGATTTTAAGGATTTACAACATTTGCAAATGCCAATGGCCTTGTATTTGGCCATTGGCATGCTTCCTCAACTATTTGGAGCTGTCATAGCTCCATTTAGCTATTTGCAGAACTGTACTCCGTTACCAACGGAGTACATTTCTGCAAATAACACTACTTTTCCACGGACAGGTTAGTGTTTCCTGGATCGCAAATTTACCTCATTTGCATAGCTTTCAGCAGAAAATGAGGTAATTTGCATACCATAACACTGTCCGTGCAACAGTATCTTTGGAAGCTCTCATGCACACCCCTGCCGGCTATTGCTGGATCGCTCGGCAGACATATTGGCTGTCTGCCATCTTACACTACTCTTAGACTCCGTGCAAGCCTTCATAAATCTCGCCCTCTATATTTCCAAAATGTTTGAGAAGCACAGTCACAACACAAGGAGATTCAGGAATTTTTTCTTTTTTTTTTCTACAGGATTCACTTTAAACAAAGGTACAAACCAAGGGTGTCCCTTGACTCATCTACTATTTGTATTAGTTATATAAACCTTAGCTAATAGTGTAAGAACCAATGAAAAAATGCTGGATTCTCAATTAACAAGGATTGTCAATCTAAAATACAGCTTTTTGCAGCTGACATTTTTTTCTAAAAAAAAAACAAGATTTAATTTAAGAATTTTCTAAAAGATTTAATCAATCAAAGAAAATGATGAGGAAATTGAAAAGCTTCTAGAAGTATTACTGCTGAAATTTAATAATAATAAAAGTGAAATATTAGTGTTAAATCAATTACTAGATGCTAAGTTTCAGGAAGTATAAATATAATTGGGAAGGAAAAGAACTAAAATATTTAGAAATAAAAATTTAAAAATCTGTCAAGATGTCAGTAAAATTCTTAATAAAAAATAAAAAAAATAATTGAAACAGTGTTGCTTTTTATTAAAAATTGATTTTTTTTACTTTTGAGGATAGGTTAGGACTTATTAAAATGATTACATTATCCAATATTTATATATTCATGTATTGCATCCAACAACTTTAATACCTGACAAAAAACTTTCAAATTTTAAAGAAAATGGAAAAAAAGCTAACTTCATTCTTATGCTATCCTAAAAGAATTGCTCATAGAAATCATATAAAATTTTGGGAGTATGGTGGTTCTAGCTTGCTTGTAGAATATTATTCTATTGCTGCAAATTTTAACTCTAGTACACTCTAGAGAGGCTCAGCCTTACAGTAGTCAATGGAAAACCATCCAGGGGAAGATTATACTAAATTTGTATAAGCTTATCAAATAGGATAAATTAGAATATGTAACAATCCTTTCTTTTGGTTAATAAAATTTACCTTAGAAGGAAATTCATTTCAATCTTTACAGTCTACATATATGACAGTTAAGAAATATGATTCTAAAACTCCATTAATATGAAAATGGAAGTGTTTGTACTTTCACAATGCACACACCTCTTGATTTAAGGAAACTCAGAACAAATTTAAAATAAATTTTTTAAAAAGGAATGGATTAGTATTATGGTCTGATTGATTTGAAAAAAAGAAAAGGTAAGTTAATAGAATATTGAATGAAAGGTTATAAGCTGGGCAAATGTGTTAACCAGTTAATATTATCCATCAGTAAGAAATTAAATGAATTTGTAGATAATATGAATGAAGAGAAACACAATATTATTACCTATTATATGAATATATGATTGTTATCACTGTAGGTAAATTAACTTTAAAGGAAGCTTCTCTGAGTTATATAAATTAGTTATAAATATTAATTTTGATGCAAAATTTTGGAACATTTAGATAGTAGTGGATTGATTGATTCAATAGATGGTAAGAATAAAACTTTGTTACTTAAATTAATTAGTCAAACGTCTTCAAGTTTATACCTGAAACGTTTTATGTTGAAATATGTAAATAGAATGTTTGTTACTTCCTATAAATTCATTAAAATTAGGAAAATAACTTATTCAGTTTATTGGAGATATAGTAAAGTTGTAATGGCTATCTGGACGTATGTACATGTTTATGGATTGTGAAAAATTAAGTATATATTGGGAAGAGTTAAGTATGTTTTTAAGGGGTTATGGTATGATAAATCCTGTTTAACTATATTGATAATACTAATGAATGTTCTGCTTCCTTTATCTGTAAAAGCCAAAAAAAAAGAAATCTTCTTTAGTTTACTGACAGTACCTAGAAAGGTTATTACAAAAAAATGGAAACTAAGCTCAGTTCCTACATTCACATTTTTTTTAAATTTAACAACAATACTATGTAAAACTGAAAAAAAAGTGATCAGAATAAACTTTATAAATCATGCTATTACTTTTAGTGGTTGGGTAGCCTTGAAATGTTGCTATTGAAATGTCAAGACTCTTAATGTCTTAACTGTATAAGATTACCTTGATGATTCAATGTATTCCCAACACTGTTTAACAGTATGTTATGTTAAATCCCTTCCTTTCTTCATTTCTGTATATACATTGTAACTATGTTAAATTAATACAATTTTTTAAAGTTTCAAAATATGTTCTACAGCCAAAATTTGAAACTCTTATCTCAATGTCCTGCAATAAAAAAATTATAAGGCAACCAGATACAGCAGACATTGTTTCAGATGTGCACAGTGGAAGGCTGAGGAACAAAAACACATATAAAAAATAATAAAAGTTGCAACTTATTAATCCTGGTTTTCTTTGAAATTGCAGCAGCTCCAGATCATGACCAGCTCCAGTACCTATCTTCAAAGACAGTAAAGAAACCTTTGCTAAGGGATACACTACATTCAATTTAATGACTGTTAAAGCCTGTAATTAAAGCCTGCAATTGTTAAAGACAAGCATTGCCTGTCCAGGATATCCACTCTGGATGAAGGAAAGGGAGGGATATCTTTTCTCATACTATTTGCCATAGTTCTTTTAGACTGGGAAGGGGGTCATGAAGACAAGGAAGTTACAATGTTTTATGATATCCCTACATGTGTTTTAAAAGAGAATGACTTCAAAAACACAGTACTCTATGTATATGCAGTTTTTGGATAGCAAACAAGGAAGTAATTACTTGAAAAAGTCAGCAGGGTTGAGGATCAGTCAGTGTCCACAGTTCCAGTAGAAGTTGGCAGTGTATCATCTTCAGAAAAAATATGAAGTCAGTAGTAAAAAGCCTAGCACAGAGTCACAGTTCTAAAAAAGTACTGTACTTCCTCTGGAAGGAACTCCTTCTTTGGAAGAAAGGGTTTATATCACTGAACCTAAATATAAGATACAGTTGCCAAAAATGAGTGTATATCCTCTAGAAGGAGCTACTTCATTGGAAGAAATGGTTAATTGCACCAAACCTAATATCAGACACAGTTTTATAAAAGCAATATACATTTACTAGCACAATGTCTATCCTATGGGCAATGCTGCCATTTGGTGTCTCCCACAATCAGAATAATGGACTGTTTAAATGATCAATAACTAAAGCTGAGGAAAAATGGGGAAAAAGAGTATTTAACCAAAGTAGAGGGCCAAAAAAGTCTCCAAATTTATTTTTGATTCTGTTCTCACACATTCATACAATATAGAAACAGAAAAGTTACACATATATTAAGCAAAGGTCTTCTTTTTTTCATTTTAAGCAGAAGTCAGTGTGTGAACAAAACTTTCTTGCGTTAATATACTCACTTCCAGTTAATTATTTAAGCAGGTATAATCGTGTCTGCTTAAATGCAATTCAAGAATGCATGAACTTTTGACCAGGGAATTATCAGCACTTCATCAAACCCACAAGTAAAGCCCTTAACTGATTGTAACTGGAGCAAAAACATTTTTTCATCTCACCATTATTTTGTATCAGGCTTTATCAGCCCAGTTTCAAATATTCAGTAGTATAAAGAAGGGGTCTCCTAATTCTCAATGACAGAGATAGCCACTGTCCTTGGACTGTGGATTACTATGCAGAAAGTGACCTTCATAGATTTCATAAATTCATAGACATTCTAAGGCCATTGGATTTTATGATGACTGACAACTAATCAGTTCCCGCCCTTAGGCTCCACCTCCTCTTTTCAGGAGGTCCATACTAGTCAATACTGAGTAATTATGCAAGGTCATGTGTAGCATTATTAAGTAAGTAACCAGCTATGTTGTCAGGTCTTAAATAGGAAGTATTTTTAGTTGAATCTATATTATTTCACTGAAACTCCAATTCTGTGAATACCTATTCATAGATCCCTGTTCAGAGATCTACCCTTTTATTGAACACACAAATCAGAGAATGTTTCCTCAGGTATCTAATTTAGCAGGCCAACAAACCAAGTGATACACACCGCAGTATGACAAACCCACCAAAGTGGGGGATTACACCCCTTCACCCCCAATGTAGTGGTCTTTGCCCCCCCATAAACCCCCTACTTATATATACCAACTCTGAGATTGCACTGCATTGGGGAAAAGGGCAAATGTCCACATGATGGGCAACTAACTCAGTGCCCTGGGAAAAAAGTTCATTGATTTGAACAATTGATAAAAGGGCATTCTCTGAATAGGGTCAATGAATAGATATTCTGACACTCATTATTACGAAAAAAATAACAAAATTCAAGTGGATAAATGCGTTTCCATGATAGACTGTACTTTGGATTAACTTCTCCTTTGGGGGGATTTGGATTGTGACATTTATGAATATATGAAGGTTGAGGTACCTCAAGTGGCAAAATTATTTTGAATTCCCAAAGTACACACAGATGCTATGAATCCACCTTTTAGACCAGTGGTATTGGCGTGGAAATACAAGACTGAACAGATTTCAGGGTATCTAGATTATATTTTCAGCCCATTAGTTCAATCCTCAAAGTTTTATCTTTGAGACTCATGGCATTTATTGGAATTATTAAAGAAACATCAGGCATGTTTTGCAGATTGGCATTTTGCTTATTTAATGTTGTGTCCCTTTACAAGTGTATAGATCAACAAGATGGAATAGAAGCTATAAGGGAATATTTGTCATCATTCATAAACTTTAATGTGAACACTGTAAACACAATAATATGTGTGTTATTATCTCTGGTACTGGAGAAAAAATTTTTTTCTGGTTTGATGAAAACCTTTATAAACAGAAAAGTGGAGTTGCGATGCGTGCCAAAGATGCACCAGCCTTTGCAAATTGGTAATGACACTTTGTCAACAAGAGAAGTTAAAACAACATACGCTATTTAACAGTGTTTTTTTTTTTTATCGAAGCTACATCAATGAATTGATTTTCATATGGAATGGAAAAGAGGATGGATTTAATTTGCCTATCAATAACTTGAACATGAGTAAAAGTTTTTTGAAATTCACTAAAGGTGGTTTTGGCAAGTCAGTTAATTATCTTAATGTGACCCTGACTTTTGTAAAACAGAAGGGATGCAGTCAAAGCCAGGTTTGCCATAAAGGTAGCTTTGTCAACCAATATTTATATAAACACAGTCTGCACCCTCAGGACATGAAAAAAGTGCTGTGAATGTTTAGTATATGAGACTTAGTAGATTGACTAGTGGCAATAAATGTTTCAACAGTGAAATTGTTACTCTAAGGGGTTACTTTCTAGAATGTGATTTCAGGAATGCCTTTCCACTTCCTATAGCTATGGATATGAACATTATAAAAAACATCCTTACAGTTAATTGGAAATGTATTCTGGGCAATAGAGACATGGTTCAGATACTATGTTCAAAGCCATTGTTAACTTACAAAATGAGACACAATATACAATTAATTTTAGAAAAGTCTACATGGGCAGGCAATACATTAGTAGGGGGAAGGACAGATGCATTCAGGTGCAAATGATGTAAACAGTGCTGATATATAGCAAACATTTCAAGTATTACATTTAATGCTCGCAACATGTTTTTTACTGCTAAAAAAAGGTTTCACTGCACTTCCACTGGGGTAATTTATTTGACCCTATGTGACTCATGTTCAAGTTTTTATATATGTAAAACACACTGAAATGTTTAACACATAGGATCTATGAACATATTTTAGGCATCCAAAAACATGATGCAAACAATGCACTGGCTAAACATGCTTTGATTTGTGAAAGTTTTAGGATGTACTAATAAAGTTGTAGCAAACATTTACATCCACAGGAATCAGACGACACATCCTGAAAGATTTTTTTTCATCCATCTGTACTCAAACATTTACAACATACCAAGAAAACCATGTTTACTTAAGCATTATCTAAGCACCCCATGTAGGAAATCATCATCCTGATGGTTACTATTTGACAGCAGATTTCAGCAAACATGAATGCTATTTATTCATCTTCATTACCCTAGTGACCACTGTAATCTGTACATCCAACTCTTCATCTTGTTGAAAAGTGCATTAAACTGGCTAAGCACAGCACAGTGGCAATGTGTGATAGAGTAATGCAGATGAAGGTGATCAAAGCACAATATATTGCCATAAATTGTGTACTTTCATTTAGCTAAAGTTGCAGTTGTTGCCTGGTGCCAGACATTGTGCAAATTCAGAGGTGGATGATTAATGATAAAGAAAGTAGAGAATACATTGACAGGATGACATGGAGGCAGGGACAAAGCAGATCATGACAGAAGAAGGATAATGGTGGCTCATACCAATATGCATCCAACAGGTACACATACATCAGTGTGCCAAAAACAGTCAGTAGCACTTAGCTGTTGGCTGCACTAGAACCCCTGAAATTATTCAAAACATTTTTCTCCACATCTTATCATGAATTAATCATTTTAGAAATGAATTATTACTTCACAACATTAAAATAATACTTTTGAAGCACAGTTACAACTTACTGAAGCAGAAGGGGTGGACAGAGAGAGAGAGAGAGAGAGAGAGGGCTAGAGACAGATGCAGACAGAAATAAAAATATGGGACATTTAGGAACATCTACATGGTCTTTTAATCTTATTAAATCATCATTAATCTGTCATGCTCTGTACAATAAAGTGTTTGCTATGGGGGGTAATAAGGGGTAAGAGAGTGCATAAACAGAAATACCTAACGAGGATAAGGTTGACTTAATAAGTCTCACTGTTGGGGCTGCAGTGTTTTTGTAAGATGTCTTGCTGCAATATTCCAATGTTATGTTAAGGAAATGTGTTATATGGAGAGAAATATAGATGTTTACAGTTAAATATATGATAACAATATGAAATTTTATGAATCAATAAATTGAAAAGCAAAACAGTGTAAGAAACTTATCTGTGTAGAATATTTTCAATCTATATAGATATATATATATATATATATATATATATATATATATATATATATATATATATATATGGATCCCTATCACAACACCGACACGCCACAAAGCCGACACCCAAAACACCGACACCAAAACACCGAAAACACACAAAACCGACAACTCACAAAATCGAACACCATAACACCGACACCCAAAACACCGACACACAAAACGTAAACTACACATTACATACAACTATACATGCACTAACACGTAACCCAAACCCTAACCCTAAGGTCCGACACTACTGCACACTTTCCCTACCTGCACCCTAACCCTAACTCACTTAACCCGCTCCTAATCCAAAGACTGTCACTATCGCACACTCACCTAACCCGCGCCCTAACCCTAACTCACTTAACCCGCCCCTAACCCAAAGACTGTCACTATCGCACACTCACCTAACCCACGCCCTAACCCTAACTCACTTAACCCGCCCCTAACCCAAAGACTGTCACTATTGCACACTTACCTTACTCGCACCCTAATGTCCGCCACTACCGCATACTTACACAGCCTTTTCACATGTCCATGTTCTCGGCGTCGGGGTTTTCATCCATTAGTCATCTCAGTTTTTGATCTTCTGGTGTCGGTCTTCTCATCATCAGCGTTCTCAGCTTTCGAAGTTTTCAGGTAGACCCATATATATATATATATATATATATATATATATATATATATATATATATATATATATATATATATATATATATATATATATATATATATATATATATATATATACATATATATATGTATATAATTAATCACTGTATATTAATCAGATCAGATAATGATAGTAGAAGTAGTGAACTTAAACTTGGTCCTAAGTAAAAAAATAAATAAATAAAAAATATACAATTTGAAATATTATATAGAACTACTAAGTATTCGAAAGTAATCCAAGCAGGGTAGGCAGTCTGTTTCCAGTCAAAAATCCTTTATTAAGTACACAGATAAGTGACCCAAGTAAAACAAAACTAACAAAGTAATAGTATCCTCACAAGCTTTCTAACTATATATATATATATATATATATATATATATATATATATATATATATATATATATATATATATATATACATTTTATCAGACAACCAAGTGGCTTATTGTGCTGTAAAACAAAGGCTTATTGGTATACATGTTACATTCACATCCCTTCCCTGTTCAGTGTGACATTCGAGCTGGCCCTGCCCTACTTAGTAGCTGTCATAATAAAACTTTTATGCACGTTAAATACAATTAATAATGATGTGGTACCTTTTATTTAACCAGATTATTAAGCATGTGATTTTATCCAAGGCAATATACTACATGGCTGGAAATATATAAACCTTAGACAATTTGGAAATCTAAAAATATATATAAATATATACATGTACACTTTCCACGCAAAAAAATCCATTGTAAAAATCATATTCTATTTCTATAACCTATTGTTAACAAAGATCATTTTCATCCTTCTAGACTTCTTCAGGTCTGTGTACAAGAACCCTAAAAACTATCTGCAAAAATATTATTGTATAATTAGTAAGTATTGTTATTACACATCATTTTAAATAAAGTGGAAAAACGAACAAGAAAAAGAAAAAAATGTATGATAATGGAAACAAAATTTACACTTAAATTAAATCAGATTTAACATGATATTTAAAACCAGTTGGAAGAATAAAATGCAATAAAAGTAGTTATGTAAACAATGTGGCAATGTTCCAGTACACTTTTAAGTGAACAGTAATAGTTTAGTCTAGGCTTCCTAAAAGAGTTCAGCTTTAATTGCCACATGAGTTCACATTTCTCCACCATATTTGGGATGTCTCCTTCAAGATCATCCATGTCTATGTGATCCAGTATCTGGAACTTAAACCTGTGTGTCTTTTATGAAAAGCAAGGTGCTTGGCTAGTGCATTATTTTTACATCCAGAGTGGATTTCTGCCAGATGACATGAAATCCTACACTTAGGTTTATTTACAGTCTTGCCCCCATAAAATGCATCACATTCATTGCACTTTTCCCTGCAAATTACTGTTGTAATGTTACAGTCACCCCCTGCACTGGTCTTAATGATTTTCTTTAAATAAGGGCAATAAAAACCTTGCTGTATAAATATATAAAATGCACAATTAGCTTCACATCTTTTAGTGTTTCCTCTCATATAATCTAGCACCGAGATTCATGAAGTTTGCGCCAAGCGATATAATGCCAAATATGACCACCGAGCGATTCAAGTACGATCCAATTCCACGTGCATTACCAGCGTACGCCAGATCTGCGCAGCTCTCGGCTCATGTATGCTAATCACCACATGCACAGTAGTGCAGCATGCAAATGAAGATACATAGTGATACATGAAGTGGTGCAGGCATAGCGTAAGCATACAGAAATGTAAACCAAAAAAAAAATGGTTTACATTTTTACAAACAGATCATCGGAGCCATGAAAGCAAACCAAACGTACGTATTACAAAGTTAACATATGTCAATGGCTAAATATGCAGCCAATGGCATAAAAAACATGCACAACACATAAAAAATAACATTTAATGTCATGGACACACTAACACAAAGTACAACCACAGAGCATGTGTGCGCAAATGAGAACACAAGGAAAATATATACAGATGTCATAAAATTGCAATGTAACACAAATCATGATTTCACCATAATAGTCAATGGTATGCATGCTACACAACAACCAAGCTGCAAGGGTTACTAAGGGTCTGTGACAGTGTTCGGAGCGGTAACTATGAATTAGTAGTCAATGCCATGCAAATGAGGCAAGTAATACTGAATCACAAACATCCCACCGGCCTAAGGATGTACAATATGGTGCAGCGGTACAACACCGAGGAGTGGTCTGGAGGTATACATGACATCAGCAGTGGGGTGTGCCACCATAGATGTAAGCACATTGGAGCATTGCAAATCCAGGTTGCCCATTGCTAAGCAAATCCACAGGATAGGGGTGTGGATGTAGCCATTGCTTTGCTTAGCTGAGAGCACACATGGTGCCCGAAAGCGCATGCGTGCATTGATAACAAAGTGCTTGAAACCCGGTAAATGGCCGCACGTGGTGCGCACCACAGCTCCAACAGGAAGGTTACGGGAAGACAATAAGGAAATGCCGCAGTAGGGTAATTGGATTACAACTGAGCAATTAACACCTATTAACTCACAGTAGGCCATTGACAGCAGCTAACAAGGCTGCTAGTAGTAACCTGCAGAACAGGATAGGGGAGGTGTGGGATTGCAAAGAAAAGAGAACTGTCACCGCAGAGCAAAGCAAACCTGCAGTAGATCGGCTATAGAACACATTTCGCAACACAATCCTGGTTTGGGAAAGTACAAAACAAGAAATCAGACTGCTGGATGCATGCCCGACAATGGGAGGGGAATCGTTAAGAAAAGTGAAGGCAAGGGCAAGAGGTGATCCACGGCAGCTAAATGTAATTCAGCAGGAAAGGCACCACAATAGCAGTACCTGTGGTAAAACACATAAGTAAGATACCCTGCAGCTCTGATTGTACATACACACCCTATGACATCATCAGTGTTCAAAGCACAATAGTATAAAGTGTGAAGGCACCTCACACACACTCGTGTATTCCCAAACACCGCGCCATCGGTGTAAACAGACGGGGAACTTTTACAATGTACTTGTTGGGAGTGCCATAGCTGTGATTCATCACCATGTGCTGGAGACTGAAGGTGGTGTGGAGGATGATACTGACAAACACCTCAGGCCCCAGTGGAGGAGAAGAGTGTTCAGACCAAGGGTAACCTACCAGGGGGCTACATGATCTGGAGATACTAGCGCGTTACAGGGTGAACAGGGACATCATACAGCAAATTGTTGAGCTGTGCCAGCCATGCCTCAGATCCAGAAAAAACAGAGGGGAACCCATCCCAGTGGACATGAAGGCATGTGTAAGCTTGACAATACTAGCCACAGGTACCTTTCAAAGGCCAACTGGAGATATCATGGGGATCTCACAGGCATCAACATCCAGGGTACTCCACCAGTTCCTGGATGCCATGTTACCACATGCCAATGAGCATATATACTTCCCCCGAACTCAGGAGGAGTTGGCCAGCAATATGCGTCTCTTCCACCATGTGGCAGACTACCCAGAGGTACTGGGTGCAATAGCCTGCACACACATACATATCAAGTCACCACCTGATGAGCATGGTAGGCACTACATAAACCGCAAGGGATACCATTCCATCAACTGCCAGGTCATGTGTAATGCCCAGGGCATTATCACGGATGTGTGTGCTGGCAGCCCTGGAAGCTACCATGACCCCCACATCTGGCATGCCTCACAGTTGTATCAGGTATGTGTCAGGGGGTGCATCCCATATGGCCACCTTATGGGGGATGCTAGCTATGCACTGGAGCCGTGGATGATGACTCCCATCAGAAATGCATACTCACCCATGCAAGAACGCCATAATGAGGCACACGCACAAACCAGAATCATCATAGAGCGTGTGTTTGGGATGTTGAAATCATGGTTCTGTTGCTTGGACATATCTGGTGGAGCCTTGCAGTACTCTCCAGGCATGTGTGCCCACATCTTCATAGTATGTGCCATGCTACATAATATGATTCTGCAGAAACAGCTGCAGCAGGGACATAATGGTGAAGGCCCTCACAGCCCACCGCAATTGCCAAGGGCATCACAGGCACAGAGGGATTCAGACCACGAAAACCCTGCACCAGCCCCAGTAGGCAGATGGAGGTGTGCCCAATATACCCATGCCTTGGCAAAGAGAGAACGTATAGCACATACACTGACAGTGTAGGACCCTATGGACTGACACACTTCTCCACCTGCACCCACAGTAAAATGGATGGCACACACATAAGACCACCTGTAAATTGTTATGTATTGGTGGTGTACTGTGTGAATCCTACATAGGCAGCCCTCAACTATTGCACACACAACAGCTATTGGTACAAGGTAAGTCAACACCTGAACAGTAAATGAAGCTAACATCATGTGTTGATACTGTATGTATAGGTTCCTAGGTACATTGGTAGGTACATGCCTGATTGTCAGAGGCCATTAATCAGTCTAGCCAAAATGTGTCAGCTGTCGCCACCCCATTGATTAACTAACTGTCCCTCTGTGGAGCAGAGCCAATTGCGGGATCCCTGGGGTGTAACCACTGTTCCCCACCCACTCTGCAGGGATTCCCTGGTGTGTTAATAAGGGGCTCCATACAATGTAATCAGGGATGTAGTTCCAAAGCTTGGGTAGTACCCATGACAGGTATCTATCACCCCAGCATTCTCCAGTTATGGTTGTGGCAAGGTGTAGCACATTACAGTGTGTGGCTCATTGTGACATGGATTCCCATAGCTGGAGCACATCCATTAAGCATCACTTGGACATACCATTAATAGGTATCATCCATATGTAAACTAACTGACTTACACATTTGTTTGCAGTATGGAGGAACAGCCATAGTACAGTCCACATACAAAACACCATAACACTTGTACATATCCCAGATGCCCCAGTGGTAAAGCCACTGACTGTGTCGTGCATGTTCCCGGTTCCACGACCTGCAAGGGCTGTTAGGTAATTCCGATGGCACAAATAATGGATGTTGGATGCAGGTCATTAGAGCACATTTAAGCACATGTTAGCAGGTTTATGCACCGGCAAGTGACGGTAAGCATTGTTTAAGCATGACTACATGGATATGCACAAAACAGGTCTAAGCTTTGCTGAATATCGTGCAGATCACGGTCAAAGATGGCCAGAACAGCTGAAGTCTGCATTATTCACCCTTGTACTAATAGTGCCTGCTCTGAGATGTAAAACACCCACTGCCAGGACTAGAACACGCAACCATGTACACAATCACCTACCACTAAACTACCTGAGATGTACCAACATCAGGTGTGTATTGCGACAGGTTAAAACACAAAAGGGCAGAGTTCAGGAAATAGTATACACCGCCATGTACCCAACAAAATGTGTGTTCACTCTCCCTCTCTCTCTCTCTCTCTATATATATATATATATATATATATATATATATATATATATATATATATATAATATAGAGATAGAAAGGGTGATAGAGAGATATATGTCGATATATACGGATATACATATATCTGCAAATATACAGATAGGTTAACAACATGTACACAACTATGGAGGTAAAAATAAATAGGATACTACCAACTACCGAATGCTTTACATACCGACACGCATAATCACGAGGCTTAAAGACTGAAAGACCACAGTACGGGAACACTAGAACCACAAGTACTATTATCACAATGTTAAGGGACATTTAGTTATTGCTGCTGGGGCTGCGGTCCAGGTAGGTACTGTGTTTAAGTGTGTTTCTGATTGCTCTAGTGTGTGTAAGTGTGTGTTCTGAGTGTGGTGTGTGTTTCCGTGGGACTGTAATGTGTGTGTGTGTGTGTGTGTGTGTGTGTGTGTGTGTGTGTGTGTGTGTGTGTGTGTGTTTGCTTCGTGTGTCTGTTCGTGCTAACTTGGAGGTAGATTATTACAGTTGGTGTGGTCATAGCCGGTCTTAGGCATAGGGTTACCACCTGTCCCACTTTGAGAGGGACAGTCCCTCTTTGGGCAGTTGTGTCCTGACAAAAAATATTAAAAAGGGCAAATGTCTGGAGATTGTAGGACATAATTATGTCCCATATTTTATGTAATAGTTGCATAAAATAGTTATTTCTGTATCTAAAATACCTAAATGTTACAAGAAACATAATAAGCAACTAAACTGCTACAAGAATAAGCTTTTATTTAGGAAAAAAAAGTTAAGTTCTATCCTTTGTACTGACCGTGGGTATGTGTCGGCCTGTAAAATCTGATGTGTGTCCCGAAAATGTCCCACTTTGGCCATTTGAAAAGGTGGCAACCCTACGTAGGCATAGGCCAACTAAGCAGCCCTTAGGGCGCCGCTTTAGTGGGGGCACTTTACCAGCATTTATTTGGTGTAGGTAGACCAGGATGGCAGCACTGGGTGGTGTGGTGGGGGGTACCATTGTGCCCTTTGCCTAGGGCACCAGTACACCTAAGGCCGCTCCTGGGTGTGGTGTGGGTTGCAAAGCCACCCACATGGGGTGTGTATGGGGCATGGCCACCTGGCCATATGTAGTGTCGGATGGTTTGTTTGGATGTGATGGGTAGCAGTGTGTCTGTGTGTGCGTGTGTGTGTTCTGTGTTTGTGTTAGTTCTAGGAGTTTGACTGTTGCGAGTTCGAGTGTTCGGTATTTTGGGGTTTGGGAGTCTGTGAACGGTAATGTGGTTGTTAGACGTGTATGCATTCCTGAATCCATGGGTATGCCATATACAGTAGTTGAAGTCTTCAAATATGTGCACAACATGGACCATAGCAATCACAAATTCCACCACGACTGAACGTTATGAACAAAGGATATGGAGACTATATTATAGCAACAACCCACGCCTGGGTGTGAGTAATGCTGGATTTGCCCACGGTTGTCTTTGTTTAGCCACTCAGGGTTCGTCCTCATGAACAAACTACACCAACCGTGGGGAAATTCACCATTACCCACACCCAGGCATGGGTTATTGCTATAATACACTATTACAAATATGTGCTATGGACATGAGCTAAACATGGGGTTAACACCTGTCCTACCTTGCAAGGGGCAGTCCCTCTATGTGTGGTAGTGTCCTGACCAAATTGAGCAAAAATACCAATGTCCTACAATCTCAAGACATTCTGCATGTTCCATAGTGAATATAATGGTTGCATATAATAGTCACCTGTATCTAACATACCTACATGTAACAAGAAACAGGATAAGCAAGTAAACTGCTACAAGAATATAAGCTTTTATATAGGCATATATGTAAAGTTCTATACTTTCAACTGACTGTGGGTATCTGTCAGCCTGTAAAATCCGATGTGTGTCCTGCAAATGTCCCACTATGGCCATTTGAAAAGGTGGCAACCCAAGCCAAAGAGGTTCAGTCACCAACACAACTCCAATGAGTGCAAATATCTGTGACAGAAATACACGCGACAGCTTTCATGTAGCAACATTTCATTACATACCGATGTATTTCCTGAGGGATTGAAGGACCAACATCACCTGGATTCTATATAGGAACAATTAACAATGGCTTAATGAATAACCCTGCAATAACCATAGTATTAGTCTACTAAATGATAGGTATTCAATTAGGGAAGGAGCCCTCACACACATATGGAATATGTATAAATGCAGTCCCCACAAACCTTTATCTGCTATGTACACCCACCTACATCTCCCCCACACCTGAAACAATTGCAATACAGACTGTAATAACATCACAAACATCCACTCACTCCATAACATCTGCAGAAGCCTTAACATACCTTGTGAGAGACACACTATAATGGCACTATGTGAAATCGTTGCTGTTGTACAATAGAACAGACGCAGATGTTACAGGTTTTGTTTGCAATAGTCTTGTATCAGACAGTTGAGATAACAGCTACACTCACATGTAGAACTACATCCTCTAGCCATTACACACAATCCATGGGGGGCATGAAGTTAAAATATCTCTGTGTCTCTCCATATAGCAGTTGCAATTTATCACAAATAACACATCCAGGCCATCTTCCTCGAAGGTAGGGCAAAGGGACAACACACAAGTGGAGTATTCAATTATACCCCACTGTTGCTATGTAACTGGCTAATGGAGTAGCTGCACAGCTGATGTGCATGCAATCATCGACTCCAGAACACCAATTGGTGGCAGGATACCCCATGTTACTGGTATCTATGTATAAAAGATGGCTTGCCATACATTCAAACCGTATGCACATACGAGAAAATCGTTAAAACAGAAAAGGAATAAGACTGATATTTTCGTAAACCCGGACTATTAAGAAGGTATGTAGAACACTCAGTATGTTAGTGTATGTAGTGCCTGTTCTGTATTAATGAAAGTGTACGCAATGCATATAGTGGGAAAAGGTATTATGTAGTGATGTATTGTTGAGCATAGTAACACTTGTAGAAATTGTGTGTACTGCTGTGAGCCACAAGGTAAACAGGTCATAGACCAAAAGGGATGCTACATAACTGCTTTAAACACAACAATTCCAGTCCAGCCACTGTCAGTGGTAGGGTTTGTCCAACAAGTACGTGCCATAACAGGGGATAGTATATGTTGATATACTGTAACAGTAGGCATATGTATGTGTGTATAACTGAGAATAACATGTCTAAGGTGGTCCTGCTTTGCAATTATGATTTGCATTATGTGATATTGTTGCAAAGATGTGAAATGTGCAGTATTGTAGTAGATATGTCTAACATTTTATATAGCATTACTGTTATATTATGCAAACATCAGGTATGTCTATTGGCATTGGTTACACAATAACAGGATACATATGACTTGTAGTCACCAAACAGTGTAACAGCATGATAACTGATTGAAATGGAAGAGCTACTCAATTATCCATGCACAAAGGACATGCAATAGCTTCATAGGTTCATAGTTAGGTACTATGCTGTCTGGCCAAGTCCATTCGTAAGCCCAACTACAGTGTTTTCACTTGCGGCACCTCCCTAGGTTAGTGTCCTGTGGCTGTGAATAGCAGAGCCATTTGTTTCCTGCACCTGTGTACAGTAGAGCCATGGCAGTGATCCCTGGCGTACATGTCTGTCTCCCATCCACCCATCGAGGTATCTCTTGAAGAGTGCTAGTGAGGGTCCCTGCCTGATGTACATAGGAACCATGTTCCAAAGCATGGTGTGTGTCCGGTTCAGGAATGTATCCCTCCAGCACGTCCTAGTCATCATTGCATTTGGGTACATATCCCAGAGCATGTGGCTCTCAGTGGCTTTTGCTTATGTGGAGCATATCCATCAATATTGTTTTGGACATGGGCCTTGAATGTTCAGCAGAGATCACCTCTGAGTATGCAGTATGCATATGAGTACAGTAGGGGTTTCTGTAGTTGGGCTGCATACGTCATCCTTTGGAGGTCAGTAATCCTCTTGGGGTGTTAATGTTGTGGCATTTAAAGCTGTTGCTGTTGTCTCGTAAGGTACATCTCAAATGGGGTGTTGTACCCTTTAACGTGTTTCATAAGTCAGAAGAAGAGAGGTACAATGGCTGCCTTTGTTCCGGCTACAAACCCATTACAGATTAGGGAGGCCACGTAGAAGGATATCCACGCCACTTTGGCAATATGGTTATCAAAGGAATGGGTGCTATCTACTTGTGTTCTAAGATCCCTTATAATGTCTTATATATGTAGGGGGCTACCACCTATGTGATAGTCAGAGAGTGATTGGTGTAATCCAAAGGGGATGTCTATGTACCTTGTGGCATGCAGCTTGAGGCCATGTTATTGACACCCGGTATCCGTCACAGTGACACCCTTATGGAGGGTGTCTGTATCAGCTGGTGAATCAGTCATGGCCCTTAGTTTGCAGTCATCTGAAAACCTATTCAGGGTAAGTCCTTCTGTGCTAGCCTGTACCTCAGAAAAGCATATACCGAACATGAAGGGCCTTATGACCGAGGACTGGGGTAAGCCAATTGTAACTGATTTATAGTAGGAACTAGGGTATGCTACCCTCACTGTGTGGGTCCTGTCCATGAGCCACTTTGCATAACATCTCGTGACGTAGGGGTTGATGTGCAGGTGGATGTGTACGTTGACAATACCAGAATGGGGAACGGTGTTGAAAGCCATTGAGAGGACAAGTTAGGCTGTGTGGACCTCCTTACCCTCATCTACTACCTTGGTAACTGTCTCAAAGGACTCCACCAGGTTTAGGAGTCATGGTCTGGCCCTAACAAATCCAATCTGGGTGGTATCAAAGGTTTGGAGGCCACCAATGTCTCTGTGAATGAGATCCATGATGATGTACTCCATATCCTTACAGAACAGTCTAGTCAGGCGTATAGGGCAATAGTTCCTCTGGTCCATTGTGGCGCCACCTTTGTGGAGTGTGATAACTGTTGCTGTGCACCATTCAGGGGCCACAATGCCTGATACAAGGCTATTAGTGAATTTGGTGCCCAAGTGGGGAGCCATTTAGTTCTGAAGTTTGTGTAAATTGCAGCCTGGGATGTTGTACGGTCACATGGATTCTGTGTTCCTGGCTTTAGAGAGTGCAGCTTGGAACTGTGTAGTTGTGACCGCAGGGACTCTGCATTGTTCCTGTATAGATTTGGGCCCTTTTGGATGTGAGAGGGGTATAAAGTTAGCACTGAACCTATCTGCCAGGATGTTGCCAATATCAGTCGGTTCTGTAATGTCCGTGCCTAACCGCTGTATGTCAGAGCAGATGTGGGTATCGCCATCAAGAGTAGTGACATACCTCCAGAACACTTTGTGGTAGTCCTTGGAATGAGTCGCAGTAATGTTTACGTAGCTAGCTTTGGAGGATGTGATAAGGGATCTCAGATTTCTACTGAGGCTGACCAGAGAGCTACCCCACCCATGGGATTGTACTGTACTTTGCAACAGCTCTTCCTTCTGTTGTACATTATGTCCATGGCAGTGGACCCCCAGAGTGGCATCCATTATCTGGTGGGTACCATCATGGCTCTGTTTGGGATAGCATGATCCATGCAGTCGTGTAAGTGCTAATTAAGTGCAGTCGTGTATGATTCAGTGTTTGTAACTTTATTGTCCATCTGCACGGGTGTCATGATGTTTACTACTGCTGTCATAAGAAGCCTGAAATTGGCTTTGTAGAAATATTGTACTGTGTTTTCCATGAAGGTTGTGGTGCCGGGATGTGGATAACAAGGGTGATTAGCACACATTCGGATCTGACCAACGAGGGGATAACCCCAGGTGTGGAACACCAGTCACACATGTTGGTAATGTCCAGGTCTGGGATATTGTTGGCCCTGGTGGTGGTGTGGATATATTGATCCAGCCGATTGGAGGTTATGAATCCCAGAAAGCATTGGCCTAATGTGTCAGTACATGAGTAGGTATCTCAGTTAAGTGTGTAGTAGTGTCAGTTGCACATCAGTAGTTCCTGTTTGAACCCTACTTTCCAGTACACCAAGAAGTGAGGGCCGTTAACCATGGGGTATGGTGTGGAATCCGTAGCAAGCTACAATTTGTATAGCAGTTATAGCCACAGTTAGTTGCAATTGGATTACCTCTGATGCCTTCTACTAAGCAATCAGCCTGGAGGTGTGTACATCCTTGGGAAATATGGACACACCTCCACCGTGGGTGTTCCGGTCCTGATTACATGACTGAAAGGTGTGGTCTGAGTAATAGCCTGTTAGTGCAGGGGTGCTCTCAGGAGCCTAGAAGCAGGTCCCAGTCACTGCAGAGATATCGAAGAGGTCCATTACAAGGAGTGCCTCAGGTGAGTGCGTTTGAGATGAAGATGTCAAGCATTGAGTAACATTACCCTCAGGTTTTGCTTGCCTGTTCCTGTTATAATGGTGAATATGTTATTTGAACCATGCCTAAAACAGGCACTATAGAAGCAGCAAGAGCCTTAGACGTTATCCGTAATCGCAGGGCTGACAGGTGCAGGTCATCTGTGCCAAAGCATCATGTTCTGTCGACCATGTCATTTAAAGCAGACAGATACTGGATACCCTTGGAATGACACCAGAAACATAGCCAACTGTTGAAGTGAATAATTCAGTCGTTGTACTGCATTATCAATCTGGACGAATGCAGAATGCTTCTCAGGGCTAGGGTGATACCTGCCTGGGCTACAAGATCGGAGAGCTATTGCATGTCTCTGTACATGTAGTCCAGGAAGTTACATCTCAATGCATTCACACTAACATGGAGAATGACAGTCATATTGTACCCATTGAGGAGTGACTTGAGTGCATAGGTTATGTTGTGAATCCTGTTACCCGACAGCCAGCTGAAAGTGACTATCACCTTGTGTAGCCTGCTGAGTGGGACATCAGTGTGACTGCCTATAGAGTCACCTATGACTAGTGTGTTGGGTATGTTATATCACCCTATTGGCTGTAGTTGATAGGCACACTTGAGTCTGTGGGCTATAAGTAATTGGTGTTGTGTTTGGTGATGGGGGCTGCCTGCGTTTCTGCTTCAGAGTCCTCTGTTGCCTACACAGGGTAGTATTGAGAAGCTCTGCAAATGTTGTAGTCTTACTATGTGTGGCCTGTGGTGGTGGAGATCTATTGAGACTAAGTGATGAGTGTGGTGTGGTGCAAACGTTTAACATCCCACATGATTGTTAGGTTCAGTCTAGGTTGGAGAGAGCATTACCTCAAGCATGGCTACATATGTGCATCTCCCACAGGTTGTAGTATTGTATGTTAGGAGGTGAGCATTGACTGTGTACATGAGACAATTGTTATATTGCCTCATGATGCCCATATTCATCATATAGACAGGCAATGACACTGGGAATTGACACTTGGACATGCCTGAATATTCAACTATTTCTCACTAGATATGTGAGGTAAGTGTGTACAACAGCTATTTTACTCTAAGCAAGCTGGAAATGTAAGTACAAACAGTGTTTACCTGTAGGAAATGAGTAGGACTGAGTGCTATAGTAATTAGTAGCTCATGAAGTGCTTACATGTTCTGAACAAGTGCTGAGCATGAATAACCAATACAGATAGGGTGTCGGATAACATAAACTCACTGCCCCCCCAACAGGTACACAATCACATATCCATGAAGACTACAGAGCCCCTGTAACCATAACTATGATGGTACAAGGTGCACTCAGGCTGCATGTGACCTGTCCACATCCCTGGTTGTATCATACACATATGGCAAAACAGTTTGCTCTACACATACACATTATGTAAAACATAGGTTCATGTCAGTCTGTGAAAACACTGAATGGTGCACACCAACAGTTATCACAACCCACAAAGTGGAGACACCACTCATAATGGGAGGCACTGTGCTATTACCCTGCTGAGTCTGGTTTAAAAGTCTATGAACCTTAATCAACGTATATATTGTTAACAGTACAGATGTAGATGGCAGTACGGATGATTTCACACTGCATAACATACCTGTGACAGGTCATAGGACATCATCACCCATACTCTGGTCCACCTACACTCAGTATACTAGATGTACTTTTGTATGTCACAGGAGTGTTCTGCCATTGGCCTGTTGTCAGAACCAACACTTCAAAAGGTGTCTGAGTGACATGTGCATATCACATCAGTGGCAGCTACAGTAAAAAAGGGTTAATGTTTTGTACTCCCCCCTCATTGTAGCCCATACCACATAGACAAATGGGAGGCATCTGCGTATGTAAGTATGTGAATGGCCATGACCTAGGAGCAATAGCTGACTCAGTGTTGTGGACAACATAGAGAATGGGCTTTGTGGGTGAGGTGCGTGACATATGTGCACAATCTTTTTTTTTTTCAAAACATACATATGTGCACAATCTGACAGCTGCATATTGCATTGTCACCACTAGGTTAGCAACCCTGTACCCATGAACTACCACCTAGGCAGCGGTCAACATAATGGACACTGTGTGTAAGGGATGGTGCTGTGCAGTCTACTTCCCTGAGCTAGTGACATCACCAAGCCTATTAGGTAGTCATAAGAGGCAACCCTAGTCATGACAGGATGTCATCCATGAGCATGAAGATACTCATCACTCAAGTGACCAATATCGGATCACATATCACCTTTAAGGGGTATTGCCCATGCTTGGATGGGCTGCACCAGCCTTCACAATCCTCATCTCCACTATGCAGCATGCTGCCTACCCTGCATAAAGACATGTCCAACACTGTGATGTTGGACATGCTACACGTACATATCCTGATCTGAAATACATATGTCATGGACGGCCACCTTCCTAGTACAAGGATCGCCACATGCTGGACAGATCCTTGTGCCATACACGTTACATACTCCTGCCATACTATGCAACCTGTCCAGCAAAGCTGCACATCTCATCTCTGTCAGACATGGTGTGATGACCGCATGGTAGATGTATCATTAACCGTCTGGATCAGTTATGTGGCACTGATTCACCTGGTGGCGGGAACATGGCTGTCGGATACAGCTAGAAAACCTTTCATCCTATGCTTATACATGGCCCAGGACAGACACACTACTACATGACCTTGGTTGTACATGCTATAGTTGATAACCATCCCTGCAAATACCATCCGGCTAGCCATTGTCCCATGTGTATCACATGTGCAACACAGGCGATACGTGGCAGGATATCGAACTGCTGTACAGTGCCCTGTAGATGTATATGGCAAAACACATGCATGTAAAGGTTTCCGTGTGCATGGCTGCATTGTCACAGGTCATGTCCGTTAAGGCAGTGTATGTGTTGATATGTGACATATACACAGCATCAAGGTCAACAGCATTAATGTGGCCACATCCAGGCATGTGCTGATAGGTAAGAACACCAGTACAGGCAAACAGACATGCCCACATCAAGACAGTATGAGCAATGTAATCAGGTGACACACATATACGGTGATAATATCCAATCTCCATTGGGTGTCACATGTGTGTGGCACAAACATGTCAGTGGTGTCAGTGTCATGAAGATTTGCAAAGACAACTGCTCATATGTACTAAATGTAATACACGTGTATGTGCAGCTGTATCTCTGTGCATCTCTGAGATACTGTGACCTGTCTCCATCATTATGTCTTCCAGATATGCCTCGATCAAGACTGCCAGCTTTTAGCCGCTTGGAGGATGAGGCCCTCATACCTTACCTCCAAGATAACTATGAGGTATTGTTCAGCCATGTGCCACAGCATGCTCAGCAGCGTGATGACCTGTGACAGGAACTTTGCAGGAGGGTTAATGATGTGGGTGGCCATAACCGCACCTACCAGCAGGCACGCAGACACTGCACAGACCTGATCAGACATGCGAAACAGAATGCAAATGCAATCGCCAGAGAACAAGATACAACAGATGGTGGCCCACCAACCCAGCCCCCACTCAAATGTACCAAGGAGCTACTGGCCAACCTGGGGACACCATCAGAACAGCATCCACAAACCCTAACTGCCATCGTGGAGGTGGGTGTCTCCCAACCACCGAGCCTGGAGTTGCCTGGTAAGTCACTACTGCATATATAACTATTATATCCCATTTAGTTGTATGTGTCACTGTACAATATGTAATGTAACATCATATGCAAGGTATGTTTACACACATGCCGCATACTATAGTATGCTACCCTGTGTATGCAGACATGTGCATACTCCATAGTATATCCTATTGTACTGGCGAATGTGTTAACATGCACATTGCACCCTGTAGCTGTCATACAGTCATGGATGCTGATCATACTGCTATATCACCCCTATATAGGTACCTCTGGTGTGCTGCAGAGACAGCAGGCCATTGCAGGTGAGACAGTTATCAGTATCAGGCATGTTAATGCACAGATCTATTCACCATGTGGCCAGTTAACACATGTACACATAATGTATGGTCTGGTCACGATATACAGGTAGCATCTTTAATCAGTCACACTGGCTACCCATGTGCAATACATACAAACTAAATGAAACACCGACATGAAACCACATAAACTGTCATTGCTAGACGTGTGGACAGCTGTGCATACAATGGTGGAGGTGTTATTCAATGTAGGAATATGTACTATACATCAGAATAACACATGTGGGGTACGCAAACAGTACTACACAGTGAGCTGGAGTATGGGCAGCCCACAGGATTCACCATTGTGGAATATGCCCCTGCAATGAGTGCACACATTGTGATGTGCCATCTGACATGTCCATGACATGTAGTGGTCTGGCTGCAACATTGTCTTACTATCCCATAAAACATACCCCACATACCAAACATACAACCCTTTGTCTGCATAACCCTGTGGACAGTGTAGTATCTGACATCTATGGGTGTATGTCATATGGGACAACACAGACATGTGAGATAGATGGCCATCACAAACATTTGGCCAACACATGTCCACACATGAACATGGAGGATGGCCAGAGTCATGTAGAAACACACAGTAGATGTGATGTGTTTGTGTGTACACCCTGTTGTACATTGGCTACACATGGTCCAACTATAGCCTTTGTTGAATGGTTATATAGCAGATGTGGAACTCTGGACATCCTACAAGCCTGTGCACAGCTTGTGGAGGCATCACTTAATTCGACCACATAAGATGTGTTGAACATCATGACTGTGTCAGAGCATGGCAGTAGTGACCTGTACAGCATCCACATACATACACAGACACCACATCAGGCCACAGATACAGTACATTTTCCTTGCTGCTGTTGGACATCACTGACAGCTGTGCACCTTGTGTGTGTGGTACACAAATGTCATGTTGGACATGGTGTATTGACAAGTCTGCCATGTGTGGACATGGTTGCCGGGCAGCTAATAAATGTTAGCAGTTGTGCAGGGGTGTCATCCGTATGTCCTTTGGTGACCTGGCACACATGACACATCATGGTTTAGTGTGAATACACCTCAGCAATGTGGGTCACAATCCACAGTATTTATGTATTGTCTATGCACACAGTCATGGCTATGCACTGTGTGTGTAATCCATACTGTATAGCAATAAAGACACCTCATGATTACATGCAATGGCACTGTATCTGTACTTTACACTGTATGGCAATATAGATGCCTCATAATACCCTTCAATGGTCATGTGCATCTGCTAAAAGTGCATTCTATTTGTAGGGCATACAGACAACACTGCAATGTGACACCATTACACTGCTGTACATGTGTCAGGACACCATTGTGTCAAACATGTATGCATGTCAATACACACGTCAGCAGATTACATGTCATACTACATGTTAATGTCAAGGTCATATGCCTCACGTCAGCCATGTGTACTGTTAACCTGTGCTGGTCTACATGGTGTAACACAGGGATGCATGCTTACTACCATGATTGTGTGAAATGCATGGCTTCTGCTATTACACATGCTTGCTGTTTTGTTTAACCCAGGGATGTATGATAACTACCACTATTAATGTCTGAGCTGCATGCCGTCTGCTGTATCACATGCATGTTGCATGCCTTCTGTCAAATCACATGCATTGTGTGTGTGTGTGTGTGTGTGTGTGTGTGTGTGTGTGTGTGTGTGTGTGTCTGTGTGTGGATCTGTGTGTGTCTATGTGTGTGTTTGTGTGTGCGTCTGTGTGTGTGTCTCTATTGTAATGTTGAGTCTTTGTTTGCCTTCACAGGTGATGTAGGTGCGTTACCCTCCTGCGGTCCATCTGATGTTAGTGTCCCCACAGACTCTAGCAGTGATGATGAACATATGCTTGAGGTACAGGCAGGGTTGTCAGGGGCTGAATCTGTGCCATTGGTTGCCATTCCACCTATATCCCCCTCTTCCATGCATGCAGTTCTTATGCCAACACATACCCCATCACCAGTGGCCATAGAGGAAGGACAGTTAGCTTGTGTTAGCTTGGAACAGGAACGTGTGGTGGCTATGGAAGGTGTGTATTCACACCATAGTGTCAGTCAAATGACTGCAGATGTGCCACACACGCATGTGGCCAGTGCTGCTCGTAGGAGGACCTCTGGCCGACATGCACCTGCAGGACAGAGCGCAGCAGCTGGTATCACCAGATGCATGTTTCAGACTGTTATGGCGGCACAGGCACGTGCTGAATGGCAGAACAGAGAAGGGCAGAGGCTTCAGAGGGCTGCTATCTGTTCTTTAAATGACAACATCCAGGCATTGGCAAATGCTCAACAGCAGATTGCTGAAGTTTTGGACAGATGATTGGGTGACATGGTTGGAATCCATGACCGTGGCATGACAATCCACGAGCGTGAGCTGTCTGTGCTGGAACATCTGGTAGGAGTGAGGCATAGGGCACATGGATGTAGGCCAGCTTCACCACCTGGTGCAGGTCTACGTGAACAAGCTACCTCACATGCCCACTCCCATAGTTCTGGTAGCAGCAGCAGTGTAGCTGGTGCTGCGCTGTCCACACCAGGACACAGCAGGCCACATGGACGTGGCCCTGGACTGTCCCAACAGGGACACAGTTCCAGTGGACATGTGCCATCAGACAGTACCCAATCTGTACCTCTGCCTGGTAGAGCCTGTGCAACCCCTGGCAGGCACAGGTCACTTGGCCATGGCCGGACACCGTGAGCTGTAAATCCTGGTCTGTACAGTCTGTAGCTGTCAATAATACCCCTGTGCAGGTTGGACACATGGCAGAACTGTGTGCACACATACATGCACACAACAGAAACATCTGTAGGGCACCGCAACACTCACATGCATAACAACCACACATGGCCAATTAGATCACAGGCCCTAACCCACCCTCATGATGTCATCCACTGGTGCAGCCTAGGCCCCTGGCAAACATTATCACCCTGTGCATATGATGATGCCTGTGCCACATCCCTGTCATCCACACCATCGGTGCAGGGACATGCTCATATGGTCTGATGCACAGGGTGAACAGAATAGGGAGATAAGTGTATATTACAATTGTTGTGTACTGTTGACACACAGCAGACATGCCATGTAGTACAGGTTTAGAATGCATTGTTTTATGTTCACAGTATGTGTCTTGGTAACAACAGTAACAGCATGTTCGTAATGATGCCCTGCTTCCCTCCTTAAGGTCCAATTGTATGTGCCATTAAGTAGCAGTATTTGCAGTTTCCCATGTGTAAATGTGGACTACTCACAGGCATGTATGGCAATACCAGCATGCTATACGTAGCCTAAATCTCACTGTTAGAAAGGCTGACATTCCAAAGATGTCTACACATCTACTGATTTAGGAGCATGTGAGCTGTGTACTAAGCTACAGTGGCTAGAGATGTGACATCCATACCGGGTGACATCACAGGTACAGTTACATGGTGTGGGGAGTTTACATAGTGGTCTAGCTGATGTCAAGGGTAGAGGCCAGTTGATAGCATGAGGCCTCACTGTGTAGCAGTAATACACATTCACATTACAGGATGAGAACATGTATTACTGCTACACAGTGAGGCCTCACTGTGTAGCAGTAATACACATTCACATTACAGGATGAGAACACACACACACACACACACACACACACACACACACACACACACACACACACACACACACACACACATACAGGTATTCGCACACATGTATTCAGTCACAGTAACACGCCCACACTCACGGGGTCAGCGACACTGTAACACACACTTGATAGTGTTGAGGTGAGGACCCCTGCCCATGTGGTAATTACCATTACAGTACTGTGCACCCACATGATGCGACACAGAGAATGAACATGTACAGGTAGTCAGTAATGCCTAAGACTGACAGCATCAACAGGGTAGTAGCTTGCATCACCTGGAGGGGTTAGGGGTCCTATCTGTTCACTATGGTAGCATACATCCTCACTCCATGGACCAGACAGCCATACATACATACATACATACACACACACATCGTGGAGTCCACTATTGAATTCACCTATGTCATGCACATACAGATAGCTAACATGTGTGTGATACACACACCACCCCTGCCTATGCCTTGCTTTCTACATTGCAGTATGTACAGATCTCTACAATAGTGTACAGGGGTGTGTAACAACTGGGATGTATTCCCCACCATACGTGGCATATATGGGCACACAAGCAAACACACATGGCAGTTCTGTGAATCAAACACCTGCTATCTTATGATACATATGACAGACATGCAGCAGTATTGCCCGCATTAAAATGTGTACCGACGCTACCTTCAGCAATTGTGCTGCTATATGCACATGGGAGGTCTTAAGTGTTACAGGTGTCAAGTGATTTACAGTCAGTGACACCCTGACCGCTGTGTAGGTTGTATGTCTTCACCTTCAATTAACAGAAACATAGCTTAGTGTTTGTATATGTTATGGTAGGATGGTTTGAGACACACCTGTGAGCTATCTTCATCAAACATCCATCTGCAAAGTTGGCCCACCACTTTATGTACACACATCCATCCATACCTGATGTACATCTTACCGTACTGTCAGTATTTCACCATATACAGGTGTCAATGATGGGGCTGCATTGCAACTGCATGTTGTAGTAAGACACAGATGAACTGCAAACATCAGCTACTGCATACACATGGTAGCTGAATGCACACCACTACATGTACATGTGTGTAGGTCATACATTCCTGTCATTTAGCCATGTGTGAAGGCATTGCAATTGGTGGACATGTGTGATAATATACATGACACATGGACTGTTGTATGATATGATAGTTGTCATGGGTAACCAGTACAGAGGGAATGTTAACTCAGTCAATTTTGCTATCACACCTTATGTACTGTTAGCATTCAACAGCAATGGACCTACCTTCCATTTGCATGTGTGTAATTGCTGTAGCCACTTGTCTGCATGAAGGACAGCAACAGCTATGCTATGTACATATGTGTTGTGTGTGTGTGGGGCATTTACATATCCACGGCAGGTACATGTATGTTATATCCAAACAAGAGTGTGTTTACTGGTATACAGCAACAGTTATCTGTTACAGCTGTATATGACCCAGGGCCCCTGTTATGTGTACAGCCGACCTGGTTATGAACAGTGGTATCATTGCATTGCATAACACATGATGGAACCGTGTCAGTACATGGGTAGTCTGCACTGTTGCTGTAGAGCTAGGTACAGTCCACTGGTCATGAGTATCATGGTGTACTAATGTAATTTCTGCCACATGTATGGATGTGTGTTGCTGGTCCAAGGACATGGTGATGTCAGAGGGCTACATCCTAGAATGCAGCTTTTGACACTGTGATCTGCACCTGATGCATCTGTGATGGCTTTTGAGAGTGTACTGGTCAGTACAAGTGAGTGGCCTTCATGTACTTGGGGACACTACCACCTGGAGCGGTCCGTAACGGTGTTATGGCCCACATGTCTGTATCTGGGGTATACGGTGGTAGTGCTATTGTGCACAACTGAGCCTTATGCCAGGTGTTCCTCACTGCACTGATGTCAGTATTCCCCATTGTTGGATGTAGATTGTCAGCTGTAATTACGGACGCTACATATCTAGCACTGTTTAGCATACACATACAATGCAGTTGTCCTCTAGGTGTCAGGGTGTTTACCTGGTCTCAAGACATTCATCTATGAATGGTACTATATGGGCGAAGTAGCCACTCCTGGCAGGACATCACCATGGGTGGTATTAGTGTGCCAGGTTTAGATTGGTACAGCTAAGGTGATGGACAGCAGCAGACATCATGTAGAAGACCGGTGTCAGATATATGTAGTGCAGTGTTCATGCTAACAATGATGACTTTCGGCACACTGTGCCCTTCCGTGTTTAGAATCAGAGTGCATACAAGACAGCCCTTCACTACTAAGTGTGTGTGCATGCCCAGTACACCGTTGTGTAGATGGACACATAGTGCATTCCAAATGGACGTGTGCTACTAAGTGTGTGAGCATGCCCAGTGACACCTTGTGTTGGTTATGTGCCTCTATGTATATGGGCATGACCATTGTAATCCTGTATAGTGATAGTGGTCATCCGGGCAACAGATGGCCATACCCCACTTCAGGATAGATTCCTCCATTGAACACACTGGTTCACAGGTATGTACACCGTAACTGCCAACATCCATGTCGATGTCCGCATTCCTAGAAGGTCATATTGACTGTCTTGAAAGGTGTAGTGTCTGTGGCACATCTCGTATCTATGTATTGTTGTAATAGTGGTCCATAGATAGGCAGTTATCCTGCTCACACCACTGGCGTGTGTTTGTCCCCATCTGCCTTGGGACAGTAATATGCTTTTAGACTACTCACACTCCATACAATCCCTATCGGCGTCTTTTCCATTGCTGATGATGTCACCCACCTAGAAGTATGCCTCTGGGAGTGCTGTGATCCAGTAATCTTGGTAGCACGTTCTGTAACTGCATAATGCTGTAGTGTGATACGGTAGTTAGGTCTATGTTCTAATCCCAGCCCTGCCAGTTGTGTGTGTGTGTGTTTCCATTTGCCTGGGAACAGAGTGATGCTTTTAGACTGCTCACTCTCCATACAATCCCTATCGGTGTCTTTTCCATTGCTGATGATGTCACCCACCTAGAAGTATGCCCCTGGGAGTGCTACGATTCAGTAATCTCGGTAATGTGTTCTGTAACTGCATAATGCTGTAGTGTAGTTAGGTCTATGTTCTAATCCCAGCCCTACCAAGTGTGTGTGTGTTTTTCCATCTGCCTGGGGAAACATTAATGCTTTTAGACTGCTCACTCTCCATACAATCCCTATCAGCATCTTTTCCATTGCTAATGATGTCACCCACCTAGAAGTATGCCTCTGGGAGTGCTGCGATTCAGTAATTGTGGTTGCACATTCTGTAACTGCGTAATGATGTAGTGTGATAAGGTAGTTAGGTCTGTATTCTAATCCCAGCCCTACCAATTGTGTGTGTGTGTGTGTGTTTCCATCTGCTTAGGAACAGAGTAATGCTTTTAGACTGCTCACTCTCCATACAATCCCTATTGGCGTCTTTCCATTGCTGATGATGTCACCCACCTAGAAGTATGCCTCTGGGAGCACTGTGATCCAGTAATCTTGGTAGCGCATTCTGTAACTGCATAATGCTGTCGTGTGATAAGGTAGTTAGGTCTTTGTTCTAATCCCAGCCTTACCAATTGTGTGTGTGTTTGTGTTTCCAGCTGCCTGGGGACAGAGTAATGCTTTTAGAATGCTCACTCTCCATACAATCCCTATCAGCATCTTTTCCATTGCTGATGATGTCACCCACCTAGAAGTATGCCTCTGGGAGTGCTGTGATACAGTAATCTCTGTAGCACGTTCTGTAACTGCGTAATGCTGTAGTGTGATAAAATAGACAGGTAGATGTTCTATTCCAAGGCATGACAGGTGTGTGTATTTGGCAGTCATATCCTATGTGTTGGTATCTGTGAGTGCCTAGCTCCAGGATGTGTAGAGTGTGTCTTGTTGTTTTTCTATATAGTATCCACAAATGTCACACTCACCCAAGAGACTGGGTTGGCAAGACATACACATACATTCACCAATAGGTCTGGTGAGTAAATGTCAGCAGCCCTACTCTTACCCTTAATGCAGTCTGACCCATGTGACACAAAAAAACACACTTGCCTTGATAGTAACACCAGTAAATAATGCAGGTGGCACATGTGGTTTCATTTTCATTCTTATCTAATGCTTTAGTGTCATGTGGTCCGCTGTTGTGATATATATTATATATCTATGTATGTGTTTGTATATGCATATATGTGTGTGTGTGTGTGTGTGTGTGTGTGTGTGTGTGTGTGTGTGTGTGTGTGTGTGTGTGTGTATATATATATATATATATATATATATATATATATATATAAATAGATATATATAGATATATATATATATATATATATATATAGACATATATATATATATATATATATATATATATATATGTGGACATTAGCACACATAAACCTACATGATGGAATACATGTCCTATACTATTGAATGCCTGTGCTGGATGATCTGTACGTGATCACCTCGGATGCATGTGTATCTGCCATGGCTTAGTGGTAAAGCACATTGTCTGTGGTGTGCAGGGTCCCGGGTTCTAGTCGTATAGAGACCGGTTACTTTGGTTCTGGGAAGAACAAGGTACACCGAATACAGTGATAGTAAGGCACCTTTAACCAGTTGTGTGTGGATCTGCGTGACAGTAAGCAGTGGTTATTATTTTGGATGTTCAGTATGGGTCATATAACTATGCATTAGAAGACAATACTATGCAAATGAGGTTGAAAATAGTGAATCCCAAGAATGTATGTCTATAGATAGCCTGGTGCAGGACTTGAATACAGGTGAAAGCATGGGGAGGTGTCAGGCATACTGTACGTACATCGGAGCCCTGTGCCTCGGGATTGCTCCTACATTAGCATGCCTAAGCTAGGGGTGTGTCTATACCTTCCTAGTGAAATTGGGAGGGACAACAGCAGTAGTGGAGTAGTCAAGGTGAACAAGCTGCGCAAACAGGTGATAATTAGCACAATCAGCAGATTACATGCCTAGCCCGGCCCAGAACACTACGGTAAAGTGAGCAAGCACCATACACACAGGTTTCTTCCACACTCTACACCACCGGTGTATACATGCGGGGACATTTCTCGAAACAATCCAACCAAATGAGAAGGGCTGCAGCAGGCAACGTAGACCAACATGTGCAGGAGGCGGAGGGTGGTGAGGATGCGAATGCTGCTGAACAACCCTCAGTGAGGAGACAGAGAAGACTTTACAGACCCAGGGTAACATACCAGGGGCTACATGAGCTGGAGATAGTGGAGTGCTATGGGGTGGACAGAGACCTCCTAAAGCAGATTGTTGAGCTGTGCCAGCCACACCTGACACATCGAATAGGCTGAGGGAAACCCATCCCAGTAGATACCAAGGTATGTGTAGGCCTGGGTATACTAGCCACAGGTACCTCCCAAAGCACAACTGGGGATATCATGGGGATCTCACAGGCATCTGCATCCAGAGTATTGCACCAGTTCCTAGATGCCATGTCATCACATGCCAGTGAACACATACATGTCCTCAACACATGTGAGGTGTTGACCAGCAATATGCATCTCTTCCACCAAATGGCAGACTACTCTGGGGTACTGGGTGCTATAGCCTGCATGCACGTACACATCAAAGCACCACCAGCTGAGTGGGGTAGGGCCTACATTAACCACAGGGGCATCCCCTCCATCAACTGCTAGGTCATATGCGATGGCCAGGGCATTATATTGAATGTGTGTGCTGGCTGCCCTAGAAGCTATGACGATTCCGATATATGGCATCTGACGCAGCTGTACCACACCTTTGCCAATATGGACATCCCCTACAGTCACCTAGTGGGGGATGCTGGGTAACCACTGGAGCAGTGGCTGATGACACCCATCAGCAATGCACGCACACCTGAACAACTACGCCATAATGAGGCACACGCACAGGCAATACATATATTTGAGCATGTGTTTGGAATGCTCAGGTCATGGTTCCAGTGTCTGGAATCATCCGGTGGAGCCTTGCAGTATTCACCAGCTACATGCACCCAAATTGTTATGGTATGTGCTATGCTACACAGTATGATCCTGCGGAAACAGTTGCAGCAGGAACAGCATGGGGCAGGGCCACACAACCCCCCCACCAATGCCAAGGCCTGTACAGGCACAGTGTGACTCGGAGGAGGAACTACCTAAGCTGGACCCAGTAGGCGAAAGGAGGCATGCACAGTATGACCTGCCCTTGGCAAAGAGGCAACGCATGGCATATGCACCGACACAGTAGGTACCTAGGGAATTTCACACCCTCTGACTCACACAGACAGTAAAAGGGATGCCAAACATGACACTACCTGTGCTCAGCCATGTATAGGAAGTGCACTGTGTGCATCCGACATAGGCAGCCCTCCAGCACCATCCTCAGGTCTGGCACACCCTCATGGTAAGTCAATCAACCTACCAATTGGCAGAATGTGTTTTTACCTGTAACTATGGTACGGATGTGAGCATACAAGGGAATCTGGTGTCTGAATGTTAGGGCAGCAGACAGTACACATCCATATTGACACCATGACATCTGTAGCACATACCGGGGTCACAATAGTAGCCAGTAGTACACAGAGTGTCCTAACCCACTGCAGGTTATGGGCTGAACATCATGTGTGCCCATACAGCCCACACAAGTCTCAAACAGCTGGACAGGTGTAGACCAATACAGACAAATGCTATACAATGGCCTCTGGATATGCCCAATGGATGACCCCAATCCCCACAGACACACACGCACAGATTACAGTAGGCCAGGCAGTTGGATGTAGGTTGTGAAGGCTAGGACGTCTGAAACCACTATGCTGGTAATTAAAGCTAGGATATGAAGTACACTGGTATGCCTCTAGCCAGCACATTAGGTAGGTCCACACACTGAAATGGAGTACCTGGCATACCAGTACAGTAGTAGCAAAAGTGTACAACTGTCAGCTGTGCCCCCCTTCCAAGGTACACATGTAAAAGTCATGTGTGCCACCCCCGGTGCTGTGTAGAAATGTGGATACAGCTGGATGTCCCCTCACGCTGTGCAGAAATGTAGCAACAGTGAATGCCACATGAGCGATGGATACCATGCAGACACAGCATGCCACCTGTCAGTGTACAATGCAGGGGTTGGCACCACAGTACTGACTACCTGGACATGTGACATATGTGATCCAGTTGACCATACTGGGCATGCTCAAACACATGAAGGTATGACGGTAATGTCAGTCGATAACATGCGTAACGGTCATACTGGGCATGCTCACACACTTAAACACAAGACGGCCAGGTCTGCAAACACCAGTGGTCCAGACATATCTGCCAGTACATTGCTATACTGTTGGATGACTGTGCTGTATGCTATGTGTGTGGTACTGTCTATTGTCTGTATATATGCCATGGTGTATTGATAATTCAGATCAGCTTTGTGCGCAGGGTGTTGCTACCAACACTTGCAAAGGACGGTTCTTTGTTTGCGGCCAGAACAAGGCCTTTGGATACGGAGTGGGTAAGGCACATTGCAGCAGTTGGGAGTGGTTGTGCGTGGGTTTGTGCGGTGTTAAGCACTGCTGACCTCTGGTTACAGCTCCTTATACTTGTTTAGACTCCACATTTCTTTAACAGTGCAATAATCGCATACTGGTAGACAAACACGCTTACACCCTCTCGCTCCCTCACTTGCACGTGCACCGACATTGGTGCTTGCATTGTCACTCACGCTGGGTGGGCACAATCCCTTGTGATGCCTATTACATCGGACTACATGATTACAGTATCGGGTATGGCTGACCATTATGCGACGGCAGGCATTCAACTGTACGGAGTCGGCGGCCTGTCCAGTGACATAATCATACTATATGCATGTTCCTCATACAATCTGCTCCCATCTGGCTGATACATGGGAACTGATACTCTGCAAGACAAGTAAATGTGTTTTGGGAAACACACCTTTCTGGCGGGTCATGCTACCGCATACCTATTGTAGGTTTTCCACCTTTTAAATTGGCCAAATTGAGACTTTAGGATTAACACCTTTCCCACTTTGCATGGGACAGTCCCTCATTAGGCATATGTGTCATGCAAGAATAATCTAGGCATAGAAAATGTCCTGATTACAGGACAATATTATATTCTACATTTCTCTAATAGTTGCATGTAATGGTTATTGTATAAATGACACTTCAATATGTTATGTGAAGTAGCATAAGCAACTTGACTGCTGCTAGACTAAGCTTTGATTTGTGCTAATATGTATATTTCTGTACTATGCATGGCTGTAGGTATGTTCTGACCTGGTACAACTGACATTTCTACTGAGCAGGTCCCACTTTGACCATTTGGAAAGGTGACAGCCCTATAGGACCTATATGTAGAGATGTCAGATTTGGCAAGGCAACGTCTACCCACAGCCAATAGAAAATTGACTGCTTCACCGGTTTGCATAAGATAAGGTTATTCTTGTAGCATTATAGTTGCTAATACTGTTTCCTATAACATCTAGGTGTTTCAGATACAACAAAATTGTTTTATGCAACCACTACAGACAATATATGGACTCTTCTCCCGAAATCACAGGCCATGTGCCATAACATTCATTTTGCAGGACACAACTGCCCAGAGTGGAGTGTCCCTCACAAAGGCGAACAGGTGGTAACCCCAAACTATTATGCTATCATCTACCTAAGGTGGTCGGCTGAATATGCGCGTTCCGTCACTAGCAGACCTCACATACGAATGTGGGAGAATGAACACTGTATCAGGGACACTGCATAACACCCTCAGGGACACATTTAGATGATTGGTTCTATTAACCTGACACATTGACAGTCACAGGGCATATGTATACATTCACATTTGTCGAGGTACATGCTGTTTATGACTAATACATGTTGTCATTAGTCATTACGGGTATTCGGCCATCTGTCCAACTAATATCATTAGTTCTGGAAGGGTTTAGTTAGGACTGTGTTAGGTTCTGATTTGTAATCATGGACGTCCATGATGATCAGGTACAGAGCACTGATATATTCCCTGTGTGTTCCCCCAATGGTTTACAGAATATCCAGAAGATATGCTCTTCAGGTTTGGGAGGTATGAGCGTCTGCAGTGCCCACATAGGAATATTAATTACTTCCACTGGGCGGGCCTAATAAATCTCTGCCAACCAACACCTGCACACTTAGGCCAATTATTGCATACCCATGATTCACCTACCTGACACCCCTCTACAGCACTCATGACACATACTTACTGTGAGCGCAGCTGGAGTATGAACACACCCCTACACACTGCCCACTCTTCCCGTCTCTGCACACATGTCGTATGTTTTGTCAAACCATTTGTTATCAGACTTGCACAGCCTACTGTTCTGTGTACGGCTACATCCTGGTCACGTCAATCATTACAGGTTGTCTAACAGAGAAATTTTTGGTGTCCCACAAGGGACCCCGTGATCCATGTTTAAAGTGTAGACCTTTCAGATCTCTCCAACTGGTACTTTCCTGCCAGTGGTCTGGAAAGCAGTGGTGTATTTACCTTTCTTACGTGTCTGTATGTCTCACCGGCCTAGCTGGGGTGGTGTGGGAGGTAGATGTTAGTTGATTGGACCTCCCACTAACATATGCCCAGTCTGAACAAATGTTACCCGTAATTGCTATACCGTAACCTAGGTATGTATATGTTATATATATGTATACATATATATATATATATATATACATATATATATATATATATATATATATATATATATATATATATATATATATATATATATAGATATATCTTTTTGTGTATATGTGTGTTGTATATGTATACATATATATATATATATATATATATATATATATATATATATATATATATATATACATATATATGTATATATCTATGTTGTCATTAGTCATTACATGTATTACGCCACCTGTCGACCTAATATCTCTAGTTCTGTAAGGGTTTAGTTAGGACTGTGTTACACTCTGGTTCATAATCACGAAAGTCCATGATAATCGGGTACAGAGCACTGATATATTCCCTATGTGTTCCCCCAGTGCTTTCTGGAGTATCCAGTAGATATGCCCTTCAGGTTTGGGAAGTATGAACGTCTGCAGTGCCCACATAGGAATATTAATTACTTCCACTGGGCAGGCCTAATACATCTCTGCCAACCAACACCTGTACACTTAGACCCATTATTGCATACCCATGATTCACCTACCTGACACCCCTCTACAGCACTCATGACAAATACTTACTGTGAGTGCAGCTGGGGTATGAACACACCCTACACACTGCCCACTCTCCCCGTCTTGGGACACACGTCATACGTTTTGTCAAC